>NW_011495054.1:5126429-5127691 GCF_000754665.1 Bison bison bison
AAACTAGGACCATACTTTGAAGAGCCAGGGCTCAAATCAGGGCAGTGACCACCCAGACATGTTTAGGACAGAAGTAGCTACTGAACATGTTTTATTTGGCTCACACAGTAATTAAAAAAAAAAAAAAGTTACTATATCAGTTTCTCTATTTTGTGTGTTTGAAACTTTTCATTATAAAAAGTGTTTTAAAATTTAAGTCAATTGTCAAAATCTAAAGATGACTTTACAAAAATGTCCCACTTTCTTCTTCTCAAGAAATCAGATGATCTGGCCACACTGGGCTCACAATCCTGCCTGGAAACATGAATCTCTCTGGTGGGGCTCCAAGTTGATCCCATAGTCCATCTGCTCAGCACAGCACAATGGTTAAAAGTCTGGAATCCGGACCCACCCTGCCCATCTGGTCTTGACCTGGTACTTCTTACCCATGTGATTGTGGGCAAGTAACTCACCAGCTTTCCTATCTGTGAAATGGGAATGATAACAAGTAGCAACCTTGAGGTAGGGTGAGGATTAAGTAAATGGATACGTGTAAAGCTCTCCAGAGAGTACATAGTATCCAGTTGGGACCAGGCAAGGATTGGGATCATTATTTATCTCCTGGTCCTTGTATGCACCTGAGTTTGCCATCCCTGGTTTAGAAGATGAAATTTCAAGAATATTGTCGGTGGGTGAGGCCAGGAAGACCCTCCTCTGAGTATGGAAACCACTATCCCTGGGGTGAGAAGTGAAGACCAGGGTAACAATCTGATGCACACAGGCTGATGTTCACTGGTTCTTAAGAGTCCAGATAACAGCACTTTCTGCATCTCCCCTTTCCCCTCACTTTGAAAGACCGCTGACTAAGGCCCAAGGAAGGAGAGGTGTCCCAGTTGATGCCAGGCAACCCCGGGACCTCTGGAGAAGGCACACATCCAACACAGGAAGCTACCAAGGCCAGGTGTTAACCCCCTGCCCACCTAGGGAAGAGGGACACCGCTGGAGACACAGGCCACTGAGCCCCAGGGACCAGTTGCGCTGGCGACCACCTGTTTTCTGCGCGCAGACGCCGCCACTAGCACACCCTTTCGGGGACCCGCCCCCCAAATTCCGGTCGGATCCCGCCGTCCAATACCGTAGTCGCCCCACCCTCAGTTCTAGCGCATCCTCCAGCTCCAGCTGGCCCCGGGGACATCGTCCTGGGTCCCCCTCCCCACCCCAAATAACACCCACTATCCCGGACTCAGCGCTAGAGGAGGTAGGACCTGCGGTGGCCAGTCCCC
>NW_011495054.1:5127791-5162251 GCF_000754665.1 Bison bison bison
CCCCTGAGCAAACCCCTTCCCCGCCAGCCCACCTTACCCTTCCGCAGCGACGGAAAGCCCGCCGTCCCTCGTCCTCCTCCTCCTCCAGCCTTGTCGCCTCTGCCACCGCCGCCGCCACCGCTGCAAAGCCACCTGCGCGTGACCCTCGATCACCAACACCCTCCCCCACCAACCCCGCCGCGTACACACCCGCGTTTGCGCTCAGACCTTAGATGTGGAGCAGTGGACGAGGGGAAGCTCAGAAAAGCTTAACGAGCCAAGCTCAAAGATCAGGAAGACCACCTCCCTCCTCCACCCTCTCTCCACCACCGCCTATAAGTTGTCTCTGCAGTTGGGCTTCTTGGCTGGCAGAATCCATTCACCCACTCCTCCTTCCTCCATTCAGTCATTCACTCATGTTCCTTGTCCCCAAATACACAGTGGTCTACCGCCACTGGTGGAAGGCACGCAGGGAAGGGGGGAGTCATGGGGGGGGGGTGTCACTTGCTGTCCCTCTAGGAGCACTTTCTCCCCCTCCTGCTGCTGCTAAGTCGTTTCAGTCGTGTCCGACTCCGTGCGACCCCAGAGACGGCAGCCCACTAGGCTCCCCCGTCCCTGGGATTCTCCTGGCAAGAACACTGGAGTGGGTTGCCATTTCCTTCTCCAATGCATGAAAGCAAAAGTGAAAATGAAGTTGTTCGGTCCTGCCCGACTCTTAGCGACCCCATGGACTGCAGCCTGCCAGGCTCCTCTGTCCATGGGATTTTCCAGGCAAGAGTACTGGAGTGGGGTGCCATTGCCTTCTCCGTCTCCCCCTCCTAAAGGTCCTCAAAGAGAAAACCAGGAAAGGTGGGGTTGGGCTGGGGTGGAGGAGTCAACTTTCATTTCTACTCTCAAAAGGAACTGCTGGCTAGAATGAGCAAGATTTTTAATCAGTGACTTAAAGGGTGCCTAAAGTGGACTTCCAGCCAGTTTATTTAACCCCTCTGGGACCAAATGAAGTAGAGTGGATGTTGGAAGTATTAAATGCATTGTTCTGTGTAAGTCTTAATAGTGTCTGGCACACAGTAGGCACTCAATCATGATAGCTATTATTATTGCCCACTGCGTTCAGCAAGACACCTATTCCCAAAGCTGGAATGGAAGAGAACATCCTGCTAGTGAGGAAATCATCTCATTCTCTTCCTCTTTAAGCCAAGTGATATAAACCAGAGGCGTGTGGCCAAGGGTGGCCTGCAAAATACCTTCTGTTTGGTTTAGTCAGTCTGTTTTAAGTGAACTAATTGCCAACACTTACAAACTGAGACACCTACGCTGAAACTAAAGCTCCAGTACTTCGGCCACCTGATGCAAAGAGCCAGCTCATTAGAAAAGACCCTGATGCTGGGAAAGAGTGAAGGCAGAAGAAGGGGACAAAAGAGGATGCAATGGTGGGATGGCGTCACTGACTCGATGGACATGAACTTGAGCGAGCTCAGGGAGATAGTGAAGGACAGGGAAGCCTGGCATGCTGCAGTCCATGGCACTGCAGAGTCAGACACGACTGAGCGACTGAGAAACAAAAACAGAGAGGGCACGTAAATATGGGGATTTTCAGTACCTCTTTGATAAATAAAAACTTCCTGAAGGCAGGAAGTTCAAGAGCAGTGGGTCCTTTAAAAAAGTGATTTTTCCAGCATTTCTTTTAAATTTTCTTTTGGTCACACTGTGTGGCATGTGGGATCTTAGTTCCCTGACCAAGAATCAAACCTGCGCCCGCTGCATGAAGCATGGCATCTTAACCACTGGACTGCCAGGGAAGTCACGGGTGTTTCTTCTGATTAGTCAGTTTCCACTAGGCCCACTTCCCTCCTTTACAAGGTCTTCTTGGCCCCTGTGAACCTTTATATTTATTAATTTATTTGGCTTCATCAGATATTCATTGTGGCTTGCAGGATCTTCGTTGGGCTTATTCTGGCTATTTACAGGACAGGCTAGAGCTAGGCTAGTGTCAGGAGTTAGCTCCCCTCCCTTCTCCCGGAGCGTGTCTCAACCAGTGACTGGCCAAAGGTGGGGGTGGAGGATAAGCATCAGGTCTCAGATCCCTCACTCCTTGGTGGAGGATACATTGAATGTGGATTTGGGCTCTGGTGCCCCAGTGGCAGTCTGTATTTGCGTCTGTATTTGCTTCCTTCCTTTGCTTTCCCCTCTCCTCCACTGATGCTTCCTGAGGTCGCCTCCCCCAGTAATTGATTTGCACTCACATCTTTGTCTCAGGATCAGCTCTTGAAGGTGGAGAAGGAAATGGCAACCCACTCCAGTACTCTTGCCTGGAAAATCTAATGGACAGAAGAGCCTGGTAGGCTACAGTCTATGGGGTTGCAAAGAGTCGGACATGACTAAGCGACTTCACTTCAGCTGTTGAAGGAGGTCATCAAGAGGATGTGACTACTGTTTGGCCCTTGAGGTGGCCCTGGGTAATCAGAGGCTCTTCATCTCCCCTCTTCTGATCTAGGAATGTACATTCTGCCCACTGTTCCTGCAGTGAGAAGCATTTTCCAGGACAGCCTTGGGAGAGTAAGGTGCAGTTGAGACCATCTGGATGGTATATATAATTGAGCCCAGTTATGGCGTCTCTGTAAACTTTTCAGACCAGCAGGCCGGTGTGGAGTAGGCTGGTGTGGAGATATCCCTGTCTTGTCGGCCCAAGACAAGCCTTGGAAGTAAGTTCCCTTACTTACTGAAACTGCCATCTACCAGCCTAGGGTGGCTGTCCCCTTCTCTGGTCTCTCCCTGCTCTGTGTGTGTGAACCAGTATCTGCTGCTGGAGGAATACAAATGAGGACACTCCACACTGCACTTACCATCCCATCCCAATGCACTCTCTGTCCACACCGCAGGCGTGGCCTGGCCCCTGCCTCGGCCTACTCCAGTACTTCAGTGAGCCAGGCTTCCGCCTCCTCAGACACCTGAGATGAGGCGGCCTCAGGGCCTTTCTACAGGCCCTCTCTCCTTTTCACTTGTGGGCCATCTCCCCAGAAGAGCTTTCTCTCACTCCTCATCCTAAATTCAGCACCCCTCAGCCTGCTCCCGGTTATTTTCATTCGAGCCTGTATCACCACTTGGAATGACGTATTTGTCTGCTTATTTAATGCCTACCTCCCTTCCCAAATTGTGGGCCTCTTAGAGGATAACCATGTCTGTCTTATTCACCATTGTAAACCCAAAGCCTGCTTCACAGAGGTGCTCAATACGTATTTATTAAACAAATGAACAAAGTGTGATTATTATTATGCCCATTTCACAGAGTGATTGAATCATTTGTTCAAGTTAACACATTTGGAAAGTGAAGGTCTGGATTTAAACCTGGCTCAGGAAAATGTCTGCTGAGTCATATGAGGTGAAGTGAAGTTGCTCAGTCGTGTCTGACTCTTTGCGACCCCATGGACTGTAGCCTACCAGGCTCCTCAGTCCATGGAATTTTCCAGGCAAGAATATTGGAGTGGGTTGCAATTTCCTTCTCCAGGGGATCTTCCCAACCCAGGGATCAAACCCGAGTCTCCCGCATTGCAGGCAGACGCTTTACCGTCTGAGCCACCAGGGAAGCCTGAGTCATATGGTGTCTCTCTAACTTTATAGGAGACAGCAAACTATTTTCCAAAGTTGTTGTGCCATTTTGCATTGCCACCAACAACGTATAAACGTTCTAGATGCTCCATATTTTTGTCAATACTCGATGTTATCAGCTTTATTAATTTTAACCATTCTACCGGGAGTGTTGATCTATCTCACTGTGGCTTTAATTTTGCATTTCCCTAATGACTAAGACAGGCCTCTCAGGTGGTGCTAGTGGTAAAGAATCTGCCTGCCAACGCAGGAGATGCAAGAGGTGCAGGTTCAATCCCTGGATTGGGAAGATCCCCTGGAGAAGGAAATGGCAACCCGCTCCAGTTTTCTTGCCTGGAAAATTCCATGGACAGGGGAGCCTGGTGGGCTACAGTCTGTGGGGGTCGCAAAGAGTCAGACACGACTGAGCACACAGCACAATAATTAATAACACTGAACATCTTTTCATGGGCTTTTTGGCCATTTGTATATCTTCTTTTGTGAAATATCTTTTTTATTTCACAAAATAAAATAACGATGGGACGATAATGACCCAATCATGGAACAGGGTTGAAGCAAAGTATGAGATGGGAGAGAAGAAACCAGGTCAACTTGGCAGGTGGGAAGACAGAGTGGAGTTGTGAAATTAAAACGTTAAAAATTGGAGAGGGAAAAGGTAAGGACTATTACAGCAGGAAGATTTGCCCACTGCTGTATCTCCAGCACTGACTTTGCCTGCCAGGTAGTAAGTACCCACTAAATATTTGCTGAATGAATAATAGCAGCCATATGATATTTTTACTATTTGTCCCATGACTGCCCTCCCTTCCCTCCACCTTTCTTTCCTTCAATATTAGAGAGTATATTCACATTCTATGGAACTGACTGGAAGCTTGAGTAGGGTGGCAGGATGAGTCAGGGGCAAGTACTTTGTACTGAATGCTGCATCCTCCCCAAATTCATATATTGAAATCTTAATCCAAGATGTGATGGTATTTGGAGGTGGGGATGTAGGCCTTTGGGAGGCGATTATGTTAGTGGGGACTTCGTGACAGGATTAGCGTCCTTACAAGGAGAGGGAGAGATAGGAGATCTCTCTCTTTCCTTCTCTCTCTCAGCACACACCCAGGAAAGACCACGAAGACAGAAGCTGGGACAGAGCCCTCAAGAAGAACTCCACCATGCTAGGACTTCCCTGGTGGTCCAGTGGTTAAGACTCCAAGCTTTCACTGCAGGGGGTGTGAGTTCAATCCCTGGTTGGGGAACTAAGATCCTACATGCCCCCACAGCACAGCCAAAAAAATAAAAATAAAAGAATTCCACCATTCTGGAACCTTGATCTCAGACTTCCAGCCTCCAGATGGAGAAATAAATGTTATTTAAGCAGCCTAGAGAGCTGAAGCATTTATAAGGCATAAATTTGTCCTCCAGGAAATCACAGTCCTATTCACCTCCAAGAACTAAGATAATGGCTGTAAAAAGACCTGGATCAAGAGACAGTGGTATCTATCTATAAAGTAGAATATTATTCAACCATAAAAAGGAAAGAAGCACTGATTCATGGTGCAACATGGATGACTCTTGAAAATATTATGCTCACTGAAAGAAGCCAGTCACAAAAAAAAAACACATATTGTAAGACCCCATTTTTATGAAATGTCCAGAATACATAAATCCATCAAGACAGAAAGATGAGTGGTTGCCAGAGTGTAGGAGGAGGAAAGGGAGTGGAAAGTGACTGTTAACTGGGTACACATTTCCTTTTTGGGTGATAAAAAGGTTTAGAACTAGATAGTGATGATGGTTGCACAACACTGTGAATGTCACTGACTTGAACCTCTTAAAATGGTTAATTTTATGCAAGATGAATTGAAAAAAAAGGCCTGTGAACATAAAAATGGGAATTTTTCTGAAAAATCCCTCATAGGGATTATTCTAGCTAATGCCAGAGACTTTGCTGCTGGTGCCTAGTTCCATGTCTCATGTGGGGCTGCCACACTGCCCAGTTCCAGGGGCAGCATTTACACAGTATTCATTCTACATAAGTGGCGCCCCCTAGAGTTGTGAGACATGGCTGCTGCTGCTGCTGCTTCTACTGCTAAGTCGCTTCAGTCGTGTCCGACTCTGTGCGACCCCAGAGACGGCAGCCCACCAGGCTCCCCTGTCCCTGGGATTCTCCAGGCAAGAACACTGGAGTGGGTTGCCATTTCCTTCTCCAATGCATGAAAGTGAAAAGTGAAAGTGAAGTCGCTCAGTCATGTCCAACTCCGAGTGACCCCATGGATTGCAGCCCACCAGGCTCCTCCGTCCATGGGATTTGCCAAGCAAGAGTACTGGAGTGGGGTGCCATTGCCTACTCCGGTGAGACATGGCAGCTCCACCTTTAGGGTCAGAAACAGATCTGACTGGCTGGAATGCCACTGCCTCCCCAAGTTTGTCTTTCTCCTCTCCCACAAAAGGCTCAGGGATGTGGCTCTGACAATCCTGACTCCAATTAGAAAAGCAGTGTTAGAGGCTGGATTACAGGTGCCTGCAGGTGGCTGGTGAGAGTCCCCAGACAGCCCTGGAAGGATGGCTTCTTCACTCTTTACAGAAACTCTATCCCAGGGTTGTTAGGCTGGTTCAAAGGGCAGAGTGAGGAGTGCTCAGTAATTGCACTGAGCTGGGGAGCTTGCTTCCCAATTACTGGGCATTTGAAGTTATTTGATGTGGGAAAAGTGACTGCACTGCTAAACTTCCTCTAAGCTGCTGTGGGAACAGCGAGAGAGCACCAGCTCCACGCTGAGATGGACCAGATGCCAACCAGAGATGCCTATTTTGGTGTTAGCCATTCCCTTCTGGGCAGAGCTGGGCCAAGATGGGCACTTAAAAATAATCATCCTTATCACACTGTCATTGATGTGCCATAACACTAAAAAAAGAAACAACTTTATGGAGGTATGATTTCCTTACAACAATGCACCCATTAAGTGGACAGTTTGGTGCATTCTGGGGCTACCTTGGTGGCTCAGCAGTAAAGAATATTCCTACAGCGCAGGAGATAGCCTGCAATGCAGGAGACATGGGTTCAATCCCTGGGCATCTGCATAACCACCACTCCAGTAAAGATACAGAACCTTTCCATCGCCCCAGAAACGTTCCTCATATTCCTTTGCTCTTAATCACCACCCCCTCAATCCTAGACGGCCATAGACATGTGAAAGAGCTCTAGAATGTCAAATAAATAAAATCATACAATATGCACATTTTTCTATCTGGCTTTTTTTTGCTTAGCAGAATGTTTTTGTATTTGTCCACATTGTTGACTGTATCAGTAGTTCACTCCCTTTTCATCACTAACAAGTATTCCATTATATGGATATACCAGAATTTGTTTATCTATGCACACATCGATGGGTGTTTGGGTCACATCCATTTTGGAGCTATTATGAATTGCACTGCTGTGTGCAAATCTTTGTATAAGCATATGCTTTCATTTCTCTTGGGTAAATGCCCAGGAGTGGAACTACTGGGTCATATGATAAAGTGTACGCTGAACTTTATAAGAAATTGCCAAACTATTTTCCCAAAGTAATTGTACCATTTTGTGTTCCCATCAGCAGCTCATGAATGTTGCAGTTGCTCCACACCCTCATAGACACTTAATACTGTCAGTCTTACTAGTGTGAGCCACCTGGTAGATGTGTAGTGGTTGTCTCACTGAGGTGTTAATTTGTATTTCTCTAATGATTAATACTGTTGAACACTTTTCATGTGTTTATTGGCCACTTACATACATTCTTTTGTGAACTGTCAAGTATTTTGATCACATTTTGATTGAGTCATTTGCTCAGTGTTGAATTATAAGATGATACATTCCAAAGGCAAGGGGTGAAGGTATTCAAGGTTCTCAGCGTGATGGGAGGGGTTCCTAGTCTCCGTTTTTCTCTGGGGTCTGGCCAGGATGACTGAGAAGGGAGTCTTTGGCAGTATAACCTGAGGTGCAGAAAGATTAAAAGCATAAATCCTTATAGCATAGAGCACACAGGAGGACGTTAACCTCAAACTTTAGTATTCATGAGAATCACCTAGAAGACTTGCTGAACCAGAGATTCCCCGGGAGACAAACCCCAGGTGTTTGACTCGGTAGCTCTAAGGCAGAGCCCAGGAATCTGCCTTTCTAACACGCTCCCAGCTGATGCTGAAGCTGCTGGTCTGGGAACCACTGTGTGAGTTACACCTTAAAGGTGCTTGATGCTGAAGATGGACTACAGTGAGGACCCCTTACTCCTCCCTCTTGTCCAACCTGTCATCTCTGAAGCCCTCCCCTCTTCCTCCACCCACCTACCCATCCCGCGCTCAGAGTAACTGGACAGAATGGAATGAGTGACAGACCACATTGTCAACATAGAGAGGCCCAACATGGTCCAGAGGCTCAAGGAGACTGCTTTCCGCCATGACCTCATAGGGATAGGTGCACCTTAAGGAGTGCCCTAAAAGTCAAGAACAGAAGTCACAAACTAGCTGAGTCAGGCCTTGATATGAGTCTCTTTTTCTGTGGGCAAGGGGGATGTCTACACAGCATTCAGGATTCTTCTGAATTAGTCATCAATATGTATACAAAACTGACAATAAATCCAATGTCATTTTTTTTAGAGCCAATGGTTGCAACCAAACTCTTTTTTAATTTGCTTTTATATTTAACTTTCTATTTTTTAAATTTTAAATTGGTTTTTACTGTTGTTATTTTTAAATCATTTTTTCTTTTTTTCAAACCCTTGTGTCAAGGGATGACTTTCAATAGGTTGAAGCGAGGGAGCTGCTTTGCTACAAATGAAACCCGAACCCAGAAGCAGGTCGTCTACGAATCAAACTCTTCTTAAACTTTCGTGTGAAAGGTAGAATTATGCTTATTAAAAATGACTCTTAGTGACTTTGGCATCTGAGTTTAGGACCTAGAAATACATCTGGGGGCAAAGATACCTGGAGAGACAGCAAAAGCTTGTTAGAAGTGTGAATGCATATAGACAGGCGTGTATGTGCACAGCACACATTTTTTTCCCTTTTCTTTTTTTGGCAGCACAGCGCAGCATGTGGGATCTTAGTTCCCCCACCAGGGATCAAAACTGGCCCCTACACTGGGTGCTCAAAGTTTTAACCACTGGACCACCAGGAAAAAACACATCTTTTTCTTATATGTGTTTATTGAGCTAGAGACCCGGGTTCGATCCTTGGGTCGGGAAGATTCCCTGGAGAAGTAAACGGCAACCCACTCCAGTACTCTTGCCTAGAAAATCCCATGGACGGAGGAGCTTGGTGCAGGCTACTGTCCAGGCGACTGTCCATGGGGTCGCAAAGAGTCGGGCACGACTGAGCAACTTCACTTCACTTTACTTCATTGAGCTAGAAGACTGCACAACCCTAATTGAAAACTTAACAGGAAAGACTTTGATTTTGCAAATTTATAAACTACAGAGTCAAATATAAATAAAGAAAGCAAAAAAAAGAAGAAATGGAAAGGAAAGAATACCCACGGTTGCCAGTAACTAGGAGCAGATGAAATAAACATTTTCAATCTTAGCTAAAACTTTAGAAATTTTCCAAAGTGCTTAAATGGGGGGCGGGGGGGAGTAGAGTGAATAGGGGAGAGGGTACTACCAATTCGGATGAAGCTAAAAATTTAAATTTTTGTTAAACAATCCTAACAAATTGGCATTCAAAAGATGCTATTAATAAAAATGCTCTGTTCAAAAAGATGGTTTGGTGTAAAGTACTTTTTCCCCTTTATACTTTCCCTTACCCCTCAGGCATTTGGGATATAAAGATTGGATTTGAATTTCAGTTTTGCTGTTTATTAGCTGTGTGACTTTGGACAACTAGACCTTTCTGATCCTCAGTTTCCTTACTTGTAAATTGGGAATAGTGAAAATTACTTCTCAGGGGAACTGTAAAAAACTCAGCAGTAGACCTTAGGCAGAACTCAAAAGGTCCACAAGGGACCTCCCTGGTGGCCCAGTGGCTAAGACTCCGCTTTCCCAATGCAAGGGGCCAGGGTTCAAACCCTGCTCAGGGAACTAGATCCCGCATACTGCAACTAAAGATCCTGCATGATGAAATGAAGGTAGAAGACTCCACGTGCCACAACTAAGACCCAGCACAGCCAAATAAGTAAATATGTATTTAATACTAAACACTAGATTTATTACTAAGCTCATATTTATTTTTTAAATAAAAAAAAAAAGAACCTTGCCTACGAATATTAGGTGCAGCTGGCTGCTGAAAGTTTTCAGGTCTGTGTGCCCAGAAATGGAGTGTGCCAAGCGGATATGAGCAGGGCACACACAACATCTGTTATAAGGAGTCACTGAAGGATTCTAAGCAGAGTGATTTCCAAAGCTCACACTGGTCTTTGGGAGGATAACAGGCTGCAGGTGACACCAGTGGAAACACGAGTGTAGCGTGGATCTGCTGGCAGTAACTCAGGAAGGAGATGGCCGTAGCTTGGACCAGTAAGGCGGATGGGGTGGAGAGAGTGGGAAGGTTTGAGATACATTCAAAGTAGGAACTGCAGGGCTTGACGATGGATAGGATGTGGGCCTGAGAGAGAGTGGGGCATCAAGGGAGCTCCTAAGTTTCTGGCTTTGTCAACTAGGTGAATGAAGATGCTATTCTCTGAGAAGGAACTGGAGAAGAAAATGTTGCTATTATTGTGGAATCTGATTAAATTAAGGAGACCGCACCTAGTCTGGGGCCTTCCCTATGCTAGGCTCTCAGTAAGGTTCTGTGTTTTACCTTCCACTTTCACGTTCTTTGGAGACAATATCAAAGCCTGCTGGGACCCACAAAGAGTGAAACATTTAATCTCTGGGAAATAACAGACAATAGAAACAAACTTCCCAGCCCACCT
This sequence comes from Bison bison bison, assembly GCF_000754665.1. Lineage (NCBI taxonomy): Eukaryota > Metazoa > Chordata > Mammalia > Artiodactyla > Bovidae > Bison > Bison bison. The sequence goes on from NW_011495054.1 coordinate 5,138,242, forward strand.
TGGCAGGTTTACTGAAATTCCATGTGATATCCCTGGTGACCCAGATAGTAAAGAATCTGCCTGCAATGCAGGAGACTCAGATTCAATCCCTATGTCAGGAAGATCCCCTGCAGAAGGGGATGGCAACCCAGTACAATATTCTTGTCTGGAGAATTCCACGGACAGAGGAGCCTGGCGGGCCTGTCCATGGGGGTCACAAAAAGTCAGATATGACTGAACGACTAACACACATGTGACATCCCAACCCAATTCTGGAAGCAAATTCCAGAAATTAGCTTTGGTCCTGATACACCAGGGGCAGATCTTTTTTTTTTTTTTTTTTTGATTGGCATCGATTATAAGCTGAGGGTTAGAACAATGTGGTCATTTTCAGCTGGTGATGTGCTTTTAGTTCAGTATTTTCAAATGGCTCAGAGTTTTCCTCTTAACACATGGTCCAAAAATAAACATGGAAGAGCAAACATTTGGGATTGCTCCAGAAGATCTGAATCAATCATTCACATATTCAACAAACATGAGCATCGAGTGTTTTCAAGGGAACTGGTAGAGAGAGGAGCTTTCTCGAGGAGCTAAATCATATGAGCAGAGATGAAACTGTTCACAGCCAAGAAAGAAAGTATACTGGGCGGGGGTCAGAAAAGGGGGTGATTATTGTCCACAAGTGTCTTTACAGGGAATACAGGGACATGGAATGCTGCAATAGACTTAGAGACGGAAAGACATGCAGAGTTACCACAAGAGGAGTGCAAATTGGTACAACCACTTTGGAAAACTGGCGATATCTATTAAAATTAAAGGCAATGGCAACCTACTCCAGTACTCTTGCCTGGAAAATCCCATGGATGGAGGAGCCTGGTAGGCTGTAGTCCATGGGGTCGCAAAGAGTCAGACATGACTGAGAGACTTCACTTTCACTTTTCACTTTCATGCATTGGAGAAGGAAATGGCAACCCACTCCAGTGTTCTTGCCTGGAGAATCCCAGGGACGGGGGAGCCTGGTGGGCTGCCATCTATGGGGTCCCACAGAGTCGGACACGACTGAAGCGACTTAGCAACAGCAACAGCAACAGCAAAACACTGTAATCTAGCAATTCCATTCCTAGGCATATTCCAAAGAGAAATGCATTCATTTGTTCACTAAAAGACTTGTGCTAGAGAGTTCAAGGTCATGCTATTCATAAGAGCAAAAAAATCAAAACAAAGAAACTGGAAACAACGCAAGTGCTGACCAACAGTAGTATGAATGAACAACCTGTGGTATATTTACACAATGGAGTATCGTGATACACTGTACAGCAATGTGAATAGTTTATAAGAACATGCAATAACATTGATTATTCCCACACAGTTATAATTCTAATAATAATACTTTACAGCTGGATATACTGTTAAATAATTTCAAGAAATACTGAGAAGTAATTGCTAGAATGGGCTTCCCTGGTTCTAGGACTCAGTGGTAAAGAATCCGCCTGCCAGCGCAAGAGATGGGGGTTTAATCCCTGGGTGGGGAAGATCCCCTGGAAGAGATCTATTCTTGCCTAGGAAATTCCGTGGACAGAGGAGCCTGGTGGGCTACAGTCCCTGGAGTCATGACTGAGCAACTGAGCACAATACACACATACACAATTCCTAGAATAGACACTGTCCGAGGAACTGGAGATGTGACAGTAAACAAGATCTTGAAAAACCCTTGCCTTCATGTATCTTACATTCTAGCGAAGGGAACAGATAGAAAGTAAGTAATATATCTGAAATCTCTGAACATGTTTTAGTACGGTTTTGGCTTTTTAATGGAATTAAATAACTTAATGGCCAGGATTGAATTAAATGAACATTATCCCCTAAACCTGGAGTTGAGGAACATCTGTGGAGAGGGGTGACCGTTGATGGATATCAAGGGACCCCCAAATCTCATAGAATTATATGTAAAATGTTGTATGTCTGGGGCTTTTTCTGGGGAGATGGTCTGAGGCATTCTCAGATTCTTAAAAAGGTTGCTGACCCAAAGGGAGTTCCACATCTCCAGATTCTCCCCAGTGCTGCTCAGGGAGCATACACACAATCCCAGAACACTTGCCAATAATTATGGGAACAACTGTATTTTGCTCAATTTGCTCAACATTATTTCTCTGAACCAGGAAATGTATAGCCCTGTCCTACATGTCATTCATAAATGCTACAAAAGATCTTGCTGCTTCATACTCTGATCGCTTTGCAGAACTACTCCCTGCCCGTCCGTCAGGCATGGGGTTGTTTCCCCTGTCTTACCATCCCACAAAGGTTGCTGTGAGAGCTTTGGGAATATTGTTCCTTTTAAAGTTTTGTCTTGAAGTGTTTTCAAAAACTGCAAGAAGTGGGTCAAGTAGTACCAACGGTTTAATACTCCAGAATGGCTTTTGACTACATTTTCAATACAGCAAGAATAGCTATTAAAAATCACCTACAGGATATGACAAAGGGATCGTTTTAGCTTTAATTCATCATTGATCTACCTCTCCCCCCAACAATAGTAGTCTTTTATCTGTGATAAAATAGCAGAATGAAACATACTTATTACAATAATGGAAAAATACCTATTTTCTGGCAAGATATTTCATGCTTCTATGCCCTTGGACGTTCCTCTCAAATTTTTTTCATTCACCATAACTAATGTGTCAGTTTCAGGGTAAACAGGCAAGATGGAGTGGGGGGTAAGGGGGGTTGAAGGGTGGAATGTTGCCATGGTAACAAAGGATTTCAGTGATGAGTATCCATGGTGATTGTTGCTAAATTCTGAGAGGCTTTAAATGCTTTATTTAAAATACATAACAACTGTGCAGCTGCTGAGGATGTTGTGAGAGGAAGAGAGGAATGGACTGTTTGTTCCTTTATGGATCCGTGCTTGGTGCGGTTCAGAAGGAAAAAAATAAGGCAGTTTAAGGACAGACGTGCTCCCTGTGTGATGCTATTTAACAGCTATCAAGGTCTGCTCTCCCTCTAACACAGGATGCTCTCACAGTTCTGGGTCCCAGTTTTACCTTGATCGCCTACTTGACAGGGTAAGCCCTGAGATAAACTCCAGCAGGAGCCAGTTTCCATCCTGCTCCTTCCTTGGGCACCCTGCCCACATTACTGCCTCAGAACAGAAACACCCAGCACCCTGAGCAGAACTGAGAATTCCCAAGGGACGAACCCCAGTGGAAGCTTAAAATGAAGGCTGAGGATTGTGAAGCAGGGACTATTTTTTTCACCCCCAAATTTGAATGGAAGATGAATTGGAGGAGTGGGACTAGAATCCAGGTGGTCTAATTAATAACAGAGTTCTCCTTTTGTATTAGAATGAACTTTCGCTATGAACAGCAAAGATCCAACAGAAACTTAAAAAAAAAAAAAAAGCTCATTTCTCTTTTATAAATCCCATCAATTCATTAAGCAATAAATCCAGAGGCTCAGAGGGCCAGGGTCCCCTTATTGCTCCACTAGACTCCATATTCGCGGTCCCTTCTTTGTCCACCATGGCTGCCTAATTCTAACCATCACATCTAATTCCAACCAACAGGGAAGAGAAAGCGATGAAGAAATAAAAGCAATGGTCCAAATAAATGTCTTTTTAAAGAAGTTTCCTAAAAACTGCTCCCTGACACTTTCCTTTATACCTCATCTAGTTACCAAACACAAGTCCGTGTGCCGATACACAGTGAGGCCAAACAATACCACAATGTTGGAGTTTGGAGCAGAGAAAGGCTTATTGCAGGGCCATCCAAAGAAATGGATGACTCGTGCCTTAAAAACCTTGAACTTCCTGAAAGCTTTTGGCAAAGCTCTTTTATAGGAAAGGTGAGGGAGGGGCATGGTTAGTTGTTGCAAACATCTAGGCGTCAGATCCTTTGTTCATAAGGTCAGGACATGATCAGGTTATGATATATAGACCTATAAACCTACAAACCTATAAACCTCCACCAAAACAAATGTTAGTCTCTGTCCTGATGATAAAGTCTCTGTTCTTGGGAGCAAGGTCCCAAGGTTTAACTTTTGCCCTCTAGGGCCCCTATGCCAGCCAGTTACTCTGCCCAGGAGCATCTGTCCAGCATCCAGTCTGGGTCCTTCTGCCTGTGCCCAGATCCTGCTGAAGAGGCAGCTCTCAGCTGGTGGTGCCCTTGGGGCCAGGTCCCCAGACCCTGCCCCGTCATCATCATTGAGGGAGCCAGGCATCCAGGACCATGCCGCTCTCAGGCTTTTCATTTAGACAGGAGAGAATAGTTGTATAGGATCAATAGAATACATGTCATAGCAAGTATCAGGTTAATTCCCAGCTCATCACAATTGCCCTTCTTTGAGAACAGCCCCAACTGTTACGGAAATCACTGACCAAAACTGCCCACCCTCGCCAGGCAAAATAGTAACCACTTGCATGAGTTATCAAACAGGAGGTCCTGGTAAGGAACATGGAACTGACAAGCTACTACCAGCCAGAATCAAAAAAAAATCAAAAGGAAAGAGGTGAGACGCCAGTCCATATGTTCTGCCACCTTCCCAGAGTCCTTCTCACCGGACTCCATCTTGGCTGAGCAATGCACGCACCACCAGGAAGGGCCCTGAGTCGGAATGATTGGCCAAAGACAACCCGGAAGCTAACCCCATAAAACCTGAGACTGCGAGCTGCGAGGCAGAGCAGTTCTCCTGGGTTCCCTTACCCTGCTGCTCGCCGCCCAGGGCGCCCCTCCCCAATAAAGTCTCTTGCTTCGTCAGCACGGGTGTCTCCTCGAACAATTCCTTTCTGAGTGCTAGACCAGAGCCCAGCCTCCGGGCCCTGGAAGGGGTCTGCTTTCCTCCAACACAACCACAGAGGTGGACTTGAGGTAATAATGTGCAACGTCCTTCCAACTTAACCCTGGCCTCTAGTTACCTTCTAGACGTATACAACTGATCCAAACTGGACCAAGTTGTGAAACTTGAACAGAGAGACCGAAGCTGATGGAAACTATTTCCTTAAGGGCAGCATCCACGTACGTCGTCCTCTGCGGACATCAGGACGTTCGGAGACGGCAGCCATTAGGTGGAGGAGGCGGAGATCAGGGAAAGGGTCGCCTCCGCCTGAAGGCCAAGACGAGGGCTCTGGAGCTCTGGAGCTCTGGAGCTCTGCGAGCAAGACACAGCCCTCAGCCTGTGCCTGGGCCCCTGGTTCACCTGCCAGCCCTGAGCTGGAGGGCCCCTGAGAGAAGGCTGAGCTCCACCTCTGAGCACACTCACCTCTGAGAGGGCCACCCGCTGCCAGGCTGACCGCTGGAGGAGCGAGACCTCCAGGCTCCACAAACTCTGGATCTCGTTCCAACGGTCTCGCGGTAACATGCCCCGCACCCCCACCCCCCAGGACTGTAGGTGCTGCTGCTGCTGCCAAGTCACTTCAGTTGTGTCTGACTCTTTGCGACCCCATAGACGGCAGCCCACCAGGCTCCCCCGTCCCTGGGATTCTCCAGGCAAGAACACTGGAGTGGGTTGCCATTTCCTTCTCCAATGCATGAAAGTGAAAAGTGAAAGTGAAGTATCTCAGTCATGTCCGACTCTTAGCGACCCCATGGATCGCAGCCCACCAGGCTCCTCCGTTCAATGGGATTTTCCAGGCAAGAGTACTGGAGTGGGGTGCCATTGCCTGAGACAATCCTAAATGGTACATTGGGCTTCCCTGGTGGCTCAGACTGTAAAGAATTTGCCTGCAGTGCAGGAGACTGGGGTTCGATCCCTAGGTCAGGAAGATCCCCTGGAAAAGGGAATGGCAACCCACTCCATTCTTTCCTGGAGAATTCCATGGACAGAGGAACCTGGCAGGAGCAACTAACACATAATCTTTACCTTGGGAGAAATTCGTCCCTTTTTTCATTCCCTTCCAATCCTGAGCACGACAAGGAGAAAGTCTCAAGTTGGTAACCACGGGTCCCCAATGCTGTCCTCAAACTTGCTATTGCCTCCTTTTAACAGAGAGGAAGTCTCAGCCCAGAATTCTTTTTTAATATTTTTTAATTTTATTTGGCTGCTCTGGGCCTTAGTTGTGGCATGCGGGATCTGGTTTCCTGACCAGTGAACCCCAGATATCTGCATTGGGAGCTCAGAGTCTTAGCCACTGGACCACCAGGGAAGTCCCAGCCCAGAGTTCTAAGTAGCCCTAAATATCCCTAAATACTAAACCCGATGAGCAGAGCAGATGCTAGCTTTTGTTGTACATGAGTCATTGTCTTAACAATCACAGTTGCCTAGTACAGCTTCATACATGGATTTACTTGCCTTGTATAATTATCATTTATTTTCTATTTTTGTAAGTAATAAGATTTTCCATTTACACTTGGGCAGTTATTTCCTTTTAAATAAACACCTTTATGTTTTTTAAAGAGAATTGATTTAAAAGGAAAAACTTACGTGTACAATAGTACCAGGGGCACATGAGTATCTTACAAGTGTGACTGAACTATGGGAACACAAAATTTTCATGGAAAATACAACTACTGAGGCTGGAAGGGGCCTCATTCTAATCCCAGTTATGCCACTGATTTGCTGTGGACAAGTCCCTTTACCTCTCTGGGCTCCCATTTCTTTACCTGTAAAATAAAGAAAACTGAACTCCTATAAAATGAAGAACCACTGAACAGTGGTTGCTAAGATCCCTCCTCTAAGTAATAGGAATTCTGGGGTCTACAGAGAACCCCAAAATATAACTTCCAAGGACCCAGACATTATTCCTCTAGTGATACCAGCTTTGCCTCCATGAGCCTTTGAGAGCACGTGTTCTCTCATGCATGCTAAGTCACGTCCAACTCTGTGTGACCCTTTGGACTGTAGCCTGCCAGGCTCTTCTGTCCATGGGATTCTCCAGGCAAGAATACTGGAGTGGGTTGCCACGCCATCTTCCAGGGAATCTTCCTGACCTAGGAATCGAACCCGTGTCTCTTTTATCTTCTGCAGTAGCAGGTGGGTTCTTTATGACTAGCACCACCACCTGAGAAGCCCCAGTTGAGAGCACATCAAGCAGCAAAGTTTAGTTTAGCGATGGAGATTAATCTGTATTCAGAACATTGCAAATAAATAAAGATTTTTAAGCCAGTGGAGAGCCATCTCCCAAACATGCAAAATTAGAGTTAATTATTTTTAAAACAATACATCTCTTAATTTGCAAATGAGCAGAACCGGCATGCTAAGCAGGGTTTTATTTTGGATGCTAACTACAGTAGCTTTTTCAATGGAAGATTTTCATACTCCTCTTCACACTTCCCCTCAACTGTTTATTAATAACTCTGCCTTTTCCTTGGGTTTAAATTATCCCTAAATATTAAAGCCAGTGTGCAGAGCAGATGCTAACTTTTGTTTTACGTAAGTCACTTGTCTTATTATAACCCGAAACAAAGACCCATATCAAGAAATCCCGAGAGATGATCTACTTCAGAGCTCTGGACTTGAACAAAATTGGGGGGGAATCTGGGGGGACACAGCTCCACTTGTCCCTCAGAAATGTTGACATCTGAGTTCCCAGGCATATCAAGAAATGCGTGGGAAAACCACTATTTTACACCCAAGCACTGGAGAAAATTGAAGTGTCTGACTATAGCAAGTGTTGTCAAGGATGAGGAATTCTTATAGACAGGAAGCCAGTCAAGGGAGGCCCCATGCCTGCAGTGGACAGAAGGATGGCTTTGGAGTTATTCACTCAACAAATATATATTGAGCACCTACTGTGTGCCAGGCACTGCTCTTGATGCTGGGGAAGCAGCAGAGGGCATGACAAAGCACCTTGCTTTCATGGAGCTGATCTTTTTGAGGGGAAGAGTGAACAACAAACAAAAATAAATAAGTGATAGAGTGTGTTAGATAATGAGAAGTGCCAGGGAGGAAAATAAGGAAAGAGGGAGAAATCGGGGGTAGTGGGGAAAATTTGCAATTTTTAAAAGGGTTGTCAGAGAAGAGGTGACATTTGAGCACACACTTGAAACAAGTTTATGCAACTATTTGGGGAAGAGTATTCTAGGCAGAAGGAACAGCCTGTGCAAAGGCCCTGAGGTAGGAGTGTGCCTGGATGATTAACAAAGAGGTGGGGAGAGAGGACGTAATCAGGGAGACCAGGGAAGAGGCTACTGAGATGTGAGAGTGGCTGGCCCAGGTGATAGCAGTGGGGTTGAGGAAAAGTGGGCAGGTACATATTTTGAAAATAGAGACAAAAGATTGTGCTGAATCTAGTTAGAGCTGAGTTCAAATTCCAGTTCATCCATTTTCTCAGATATGTCACTTTTCCTCTCCGAGCCTCAGTTTCTTCATCTGTAAAATGGGGATAATCGTTCCATTGGCAGCTGTGGTGGGGAGTCAGTGACATAGCTGGTGCACAGTAACTCAAAGCTATTATTATTATCTCTTCCAGCCAATGTCCACCTCCTCAGGGTTCCATTGACCACCTTAGAAAGACAGAGTGCCCTGGGGGTGGCGGGTTATCACAGAGCCATGTTCTGATATGGAAAAGGGAAATGAATCTGACCAGAGTGGACCCTAAGAAGCTGATGTCACCGGCCACATAGAAACAGGATGGGCCACGGGCACAGGAGGAGACTGACCACCACCACACGACCTGTCCTCAGCTAGAAGCCAGGAAAACCTCCTTCCATCCTCCGCCTCTCTCTCTGCTTCTGCCAGTCTCGTTTCATCTCTCCATTAACTGTAGCCTCTTGTTCTTGATGGCGAGTTCTGGCCGCCTCTGATGGCCTTTCTGCACACTGAAGATGTGGGAAAAACAAAATAATTAAACCCTGTCTTTCTTGGTATCTTTCAGCTGGGAACCCAAAGTGCTTTTCCAACATTAATGAGACTGCTGAGGCTTCCAGCAGCTGAGCACGGAGGGCAGGTCACTGACACAGCATGGACCTGACTGTCATGGTCTTTCTGCTGCCTTAAGAGCCCTCCAGGAGGAATAGCAGCTAATTCAGAGAAATGTCCATGCAGTTCTATAAGGATGGATGAATCTGCCCTTTGGGTTACCTCTTTTAAAAACAGTAAAATTCAACACAGAAAAAGGAAGCCAGAAAACCCTAAAATGTTTTTGGAAGAACTCTTATGTAATTCGCTGCTGCTGCTAAGTCGCTTCAGTCGTGTCCGACTCTGTGCGACCCCATAGACGGCAGCCCACCAGGTTCCCCTGTCCCTGGGATTCTCCAGGCAAGAGCACTGGAGTGGGTTGCCATTTCCTTCTCCAGCTGATTACCAATAATCAGCTTATCCACTTCTGCTATAATCAAGCTAGAAATCAGCATAATGTCATTATGTCAATCAATAAACATTCTCTGTCATTTCACATGTCACTCAGACGTGTTTTTCTGATCTCTGTATTTAAAACAGCATCCCACTACCCCCATCTCTATCATTCTTTGTTCTTTTATCCTATTTTATTTGTCTTATTTCTTCTATTATTGTATGAAATTGTGATTATTTATCTATTTTCTTATTTACTATTTTCTCCTCCAGCTGGAAATAAACCTCATGTCTGCCTTATTTGTTGCTCTGGCCAGCACCTATCACAGTGACCATCACGTAGTACACCCTCAATAAATACTGAATGAGTGGATGAATGAAAGAGGGAACAACCCTTCGGGGTAGGTGGGACTCATATATCTTTGCCATTTAACAGATGAAGAAACTGAGGCTTATCCAGATTGAAACAAATAGCTCAAGGAGGGGTACAGGACAGAGCCAAGGGTTAGAAGAGAAAGAAGGGTGGGCCATGAGGTCTCCTGAGTCATCACATTCTGGACCATGACTGAGGAATCCAACATTCTAAATTCAAATTGATAAGTGTGTCAAGATAGGAAGATAACTCACATTTCATTTATTTGCTTGATGTATAATTTTCAAATTCACAAACAAAAGATATCCTGGCCTCCCTCTGCACTCTTGCCTTGGGGCCTGCAAATGTTAGAGGTGCCCCCATCACCCCGAGCCAAGAAGTGAGCCTGGAGCCCATGCTGGGCTGACTGTATGTCCCCTCTCCCACCGTCTAACTCCTACACCTTCTGATTAATGTCTTTGACTTAACTGAGCCCAAATTGGTGTCTGTTGCTTCCAACCTAAGAACCCGCCAGGTATTCCCAACCCCAAATTCATTGTTCCTTCCATTAGAAAAGGAGGAAAATACACATCAGGTCTGCATCCCCAGAAGACATACAAGACACAGAGAGGGAGAAAGGGGAGGGTAGGATGGAACCTCAGGTACATCTCACAAGAGGTATCCAGAGACTGCATTGGATCCTCCATCCCCAGTTCCCCCCACCTCAACTGACTCAGGGCAAATAGAGTCTTAAAATTCACTAAATCTCATAAAAGAGATTATACCTTCAGCTGCAACCTCCACCCTCATATGTATAGAACAAAAAAAAAGCAAAACCATTAAAAATCATTTTAATTTTTGCTAGAAATCATTAAAACCTTCACACTTGATGCTCTGTCTTTTGTAAATATTTCTATCGCATCCCCTAAAAAGTGATCTCACTGAATGGATGAATAATAATCTAAAGAGAGGACAGGAGGAAATTTACATCATTTAAATGAGAGCCTCTATTATGCAAAATTATTATTCAAATCATGCAAATATCACCCTCTCAACTGGATGAACTTGCCAGGGGAGGGGGGAGGGAGCGGAGGCAGACCACTCCATGGAGCGGAGGGAGGGAAGAAGCAAGATATGCAGGATCCTAGAATAGCATCTGGAGGGTACTAAAACCTGCAATGGTCCATGGCGGGATGGGTCTTTGTATGTTAGATTTGTTTGTGCATCACTCTACCCTAAAAATATGCAAAAATCTGATTCATTTCCTGTGATTCCCGCAAATTGCAAGAAATGAACCCCTCAGATGTTGTGGCTCTACATCAAGAATACTTGTAGCGACAGAAGGATGGAATTCTCTCCCAGCAGGGTGTCTAGTAAAGATGAGACAACCTGAAAAAAAAGTTAGCTTTCAGGATAAGTGGAGAAAGAACAGAATGTTTGCTACAACAGAGACCAATCCCCATTATTAGTACCATGGATGCTGACACTGCTGCTAAGAAGCCCCTTCCTTTGCCAGAGAGGTTTTTTTTTTTCTTTCTTCCTTCCTTTTTCTTTTTTTCTCTCTTTCTTCTTTTTCTTTCTTTCTTCTCTCTTCCTGTCTTTCTCTCTCTCTTTTTTTTTAAAGGAGATTGGATGGTGCTGTTCCCCTGTTTAAAGCCTCTTAGGAGCTTCACATTCACTGATGACAGGAAGGCTACACATCCTCCCATCCACCTAGGAGTAAGTGTGATTATCATCCAGTGTCCCAAGCTGGAATCCACAGGAAACCCACCTGGAGACAGAGCTTAGCATATGGGCTATTTACTAAGGAGGGCCCTTGGGATGGATCCCTGTGGAAGGCTGGGGAAGGAAGTAGAGTGGATAGAGGGGGAAATTGAGCTTGTGATGCAGGTTCAACCACATCCTCAGCCTGCCCAATGGGGAGGCCTGGTGCTAATTTGGTGATGTTCAAAAGTTGGGTCTTGATGGCAAGGCCTTCATACTCCACCTTGAGCTGTGGGCTGACCCAGAAAGGGAAAAGATCAAGGTGGCTCTGCAGCTGAGGGAACCTTGAAGGGATTAACACCTGAGGGCTATCTGCTGTCAGCATCCCCCTGACAAGCCCTCCACCAAAAGGGAATCTGAGTGGCACATGGAACTGAGACTTGAGGAGTTTTTGCAACCTGCTGAACATCTCATAAGTACAACACAGACAAACAGCAGAGCCAAGATTTAAACCCAGATCTGTCCGATGCCAACATTTTCCCCACCAGCATGTACTTTTCTTAACTGCTAATCTACATTGGTTAGTAAAAAGCAAAGAAGTTCATAATGACTTGGATAAAGGGAATAAAACAGAAAAGACTGAAAGAACAATCTGTGGTTTGCCAGCCTGGGAGCCTGAGTATGTGATGGCATCCTTGACAAGTGGGAAAGTTGGGATGTGGAGCCAGCGGAGAGAGGGGAGGTGACAGGTTCTAATCTGACCAAGTGGCCTGTGGCAGAGGTTGCTAGAAGGAAAATTTGCATTCAGGGATAGATACGAAAAAAATCACCATTTTTTGAACTCTCTGAGTTGGCAAAGGGCCAGGAAGATAACCCAGCATTTGTCTGGAGCACTGCATGATGGGAAATGCCATTAACACTTGGAAAAGATGAAATGCAGCCGAGGAGATTAAAAAACAACACTGCACTTTCTTCCAGAAACTGTGAGGACTTGGGTTTCTCCCCAGAGAGAGGTAGCAACTGAAGACAGTTTCACAGATGATGACAAAATGGAACAAATACACAGTGAGGAAGCAGGGGGCCTGAAGTTCAGCAACAAAACCGCCTTGACGCGTGTGCTGTGCGTCCTGGAGCAAGCCACTCGCCCTCTCTGAGCTTCGAGGTGAGTGAGCACAGAGAATTCTGCCTCAACAGAAGCCAGATATAACACAAAGCAAAATCAGATAGGTTTGTTTCCTAATGATGTCTTAGTATTCTTCTGTCCCAGTCACACTTCGTTTGCACATTAAAGCTTTGCCAAGAGCACTATTTCCACAAAAGAAAACATTCCTTCTTCATCTGCTTCTGAGGAAAAGCCCTCTCCATCTACCCTTTGTCCTTTCTCTCCAAGGGGCATTAAGTAAAAGGAATGTTTTGGTTTCCTCTTTACGGTAACAACATCTATGTGTTGATACACAGCAATGAGTGACACTCCAGCTGCAAGTTCAGAGGCACTAGAAAGTGATCTGGGATGTGCAAAGAAGGAGGAGGGAGGGGGCTTCCTTCTGGCCCCTCCCCGCTCTGACCACCTACCTTCTGACCTACAGAGGCGGCCCCTCCTGCACAGCCCCGCCTGTCCTTCTCCACCCCCCACCCCACCCTGCCTCCAACCCCGCTCCTTCCCTTTGCCCTGGAGGTGGTAATGATTCTCTCTCTGCCAGCCCTAACACCTCAGTATGCCCTGTAGTCCCCTTGTTCACAACCATATCTTTATACTGGGTCACAGTTACATAACTATATAACTATACAGCTATAGTCTTTTTTTTACCAAACTTTCCTCAATTATCCAGTTGAAGTGTGCCTTCTCTTTCCCGCTGGAACCCTAGCTGATACAATAGGTGCTCAATAAATATGGATTAAAAAAAATAAATGAACGATTATTTGAATAATTGAGTGGATGAAAATGGTAACTGTGTGAGGTGATGAATGCATTAATTAACTTGATTGTGGTCATGATTTCATAATATATATGTATATTCCCTAGTAGCTTCCCTAGTAGCTCGGATGGTAAAGAATCTGCCTGCAGTGCAAGAGACCCAGATTCAATACCTGGGTCGAGAAGATTCCCTGGAGAAGGGAATGGCTACCTACTCCAGTATTCTTACCTGGAGAATTCTATGGACAGAGGAGCCTGGTGGGCTGCAGTCCACAGGGTCAAAAAGAGTTGGACGCGACTGAACAACTAACAGACACATAGGAAGTCTTCACAGTGGAGACCTTAAATGTATGCAATACCGGTTATACCTTAGTAAATCCGGAGGGGGAATGAATGGATGAATGAGGTGGATAAAGGGGAGAAGCAGAGGATTGGGGTTGAGGTTAGTTAAGAGTTAGAGTAAGGTAAGTGTTAGGGTTAGAACTGGGGTTAGGGTTAGTGCTAGGGTTTGTCTTCAAAGTAGAGGGAGAAGGGATGTCAGCAAGGCAAGCAGAGCCGCCCTCAGCCATCTCTGGTGCTGTGTGCAGGCTCCTCCATCCCATCTCTGCTGCCCAAGGGGATGACTGTACCGTGAGATGACTGTACTGTGCAAAAAGCCCATTAATTACTTTGGCTGAAGGTCAGTTGACACACCCCACAGACAGTACATTAAAACACCTGTCACATGGTGGTCCTTCTGGGGGTGGCCAGCACCTCCACGAAAGGACGCTAACCTCAGCCTCCAGCAAGGTCAGATTGAAGGAGTCCGCATGCCTGACACCCTTAGTGGAAGTCACCAGTCTCTATGGCTACGAGAGGAAGACATTTCTCATTTTAGACAAGCAATTTTGTGAGCTCCAGAGCTATGGCTTAGAATACACTCAGGAGCCCCCATCTGGCATCTTCCCTGATGCAGGCATTTTCCTTTTTTATGGAATTCTAGGTTTCTAGAGTGTTCAGCATTTCCTAAGTTTCAGTGATTCAAAGCCATGGTCACAATTTTGCTGTACCCTTGTCATGCATGCTTTATTATCTGTTTAATATTTTTCTTTACATTAACTCTCACCTCCTTTTTTTGTTCTTGTTTTTTGGTAAATCTATTTTAAAAAGGAAACATTATGTCATGCATCAGCAAAGTAGGATGGTTAAGGGCACAGGCTCTGAAGGCAGAATTCCTGGGTTCAAATCCCCCTTCTGGTATGTACTAGCTGTGTGACCTTGGGCAAGTGCATCGACCTCTCTGTGATTTTATTTTCTCATTTCTAAAGTGGGGATAAAAATAGTATCCTGTCTTGTAAGAGAAGGAAATGAGTTATGCGTGTAAAATCTTGAGAAAAGTTCCTGGATTTAGTAAGCACTATGTTGATGTTGGTAGTGGTGGCTGCTGGATTATAAATAAATGGAAAACTAGTTTTCACTGGCTACACAGAGAGAAGAGAAAGGAAAAACACAAATAGAAAATAAAAACAACGTTTTTTTATGGATATATATCTGAAGAAAATAAAAATACTCATTCAAAAAATACATGTATCCCAATGTTCATAACAGCATTATTTGCCATAGCCAAGATTTGGAAGCAAGCCAAGTGCCCATCAACAGATAAATGGATGAAGAAGATGTGGTAAAAAAAAAAAACAAAATTTTGCCATAAAAAAGAATGAAATTATGCCAGGGACAGACTTGAATGGTATTGTGCTCAGTAAAATAAATCAGATAAAGAAAGACAGATACTGTATGATATCACTTACATGTGGAATCTAAAAATACAACAAACTAGTGATATAACAAAAAAGAAAGAAACTCAGAGGTATCGAGAACAAACTAGTGATCATCAGAAGAGGGAAGAGGAGGAGCAATATAAGGGTAGAGGATTAAGAGTACAAACTATTATGTATAAAATAAATAAGCTCTGGGGGTACATTATACAGCACAGGTAACATGCCTCCCTGGTGGCTCAGACGGTAAAGCGTCTATCTGCAATGCGGGAGATCTGGGTTCGATCTCTGGGTCTGGAAGATCCCCTGGAGAAGGAAATGGCAACCCACTGCAGTACTTTCGCCTGGAAAATTCCATGAACGGAGGAGCCTGGTAGGCTACAGTCCATGGGGTCTCAAAAAGTCGGACATGACTGAGCGACTTTACTAACTCACTAACAGGGAATATAGCCATTTGTTTTATAATAACTATAAATGGAGTATAGCCTTTAAAAATTGTGAATCACTATGTTGTACCCCTGAAGTTTATATAATATTGTAACTCAACTATCCCTCAACTTAAAAAGATAAAATTTTTAAAAAGGCAATGTTATTAAATTTTCTTTGTTAGAAAGAGATATTAGCCAATGCAGGTATTAAAATATCATTAGCAACAAGTGCATTTTTCTTCATGGAAAAGACAAATGGAATTGATCAAGGAAAGGAATTCCCCAGCGGTTCAGTGCTTAGGATTCAGAGCTTCCACTGCAGAGGCCCTGGATTTGACTCCCGGTTGAGGAACTAAGATCCCGCAAGCCTCTTGAGAGAAGCCCAAAAAAAGAGAGAATTGAACAAAAAACACTTTAACCAGATAATATTTAAAGCTCCATCCTTGTATCAACTAAAATTTATATCATTCACTATCATCCACTCTGGTTTTACCCTCCAGGATAGGGGCAAACAGAGGTCCCAGCGCTGGCCTGCCCAAGGGCACAGGCAATTTAATACAGATGTCATTCTCAGCCAAGCTGGAAGTTCTTTGGACATCAGAATTCCTAAAATCTCTTCTAGACAAGGATAACCAAGAGCCCCAGTTCATCTCTGTTCAGTAGGTTTACATTTTCAGGCACCATACCTGGAAAGAACTGAAATGTAAAAGAAATCTTTAATAAAATTCCATAAAAACTTGAGAAGCAGTCAATGGCCATGACACAAAATGACTTGCAGAAGCTTCGAATATTTTCATCTTCTCCAAACTGCCTTTATGAAAAAGACAGCTATAAAAGTGAAGATTTTAGCAGCCCTCTCAGGGCTTTTGAACACACAGGCGGATTGCAATCAATGTTGCAGTTAGCCTCAGGAAATGCAATTTTTTTGGCCACTGAAAATGCCTGTGATATTCTTCTTTGGTTTTCAAAATAAATGCAAATACACATCCCTCAAGACAAAAGGAAAGTAAGGAATAAATAAAAAATAAAAATGTCAGGTTTGGGGGGATGAAACCAGGAGATAGAGTTGGTCGCTGTGGGAAGTGGACCAATTATTTTACCTCGTTCAGGGCCTGAGTTCTTCACCTTAAAAAATAGGTAATTGAAACTAATGGTCTCTATGTAGAGAACGGACTTGCGGTTGCCAAGGGGGAAGGAGGAGAGGGAGGTGGGTAGACTGGTAGTTTGGGGTTAATAAATGCAAACTACTAAGTTTAAAATGGATAAACAACCAAGTCCTACTGTATACAGCAGGGAACTATTGATATATCAAATTTCCTGGGATAAACCATAATGGAAAAGAATATAAAACAAGAATGTATATATGTGTATAACTGAATGACTTTGCTGTACAGCAGAACTTAGTGCAACATTGTAAATCAAGTATACTTCAATTAAAAAACAACTAATGGTCTCTAATGACGGCCACTTACATCTCTTACACACACACACACACACACACAGACCTCTAACAGAGAAAACTAGCTGCTCCTCCACCCACCCACTCAGCCCTTCCCCACATTATTCTTAGTTGAAGGTTGGCCATCCTCCTAGGAACCAGGACTCCAGACTTGAGGCCTCTAAGCACCTTATCTCCATCATATCCATCCACATAGCATGCCAAATCTTGCTAACTCTCCTTTTATTATTTATTTTTGCTTTTATTTATACAATGCTTATTATATTCCAGGGGGGAAAATGGGTTTAAATCTTTCCGACAGTCAGTAATAAGCACTATTATTTTGCTACCCAGCACCCATACCCCTTCTTCTGGTAATGGCACCCTGTTTTCTTTTGAGGACCATCCTCCACTCTTAATCCATGAGGCTTGGGAAATGCCAACGCACACTCCCTTCCAATGACCCAGGCCTTACAATGCGTGTGTGTATTCCATCCCTCTGGCTATAAGGATTCACTCAGGAATGGGCATGTGAGCTGTGGTGATCCAATTACCAACCCCACAATTTTTATCAGAACTATTAATAAAGAGGTAATCTCTTTACATAGAATTTGTTGAGGGAGTGTGACTTAGAGGTCTGGATGTATTGGCAGCCACCTTGCCACCATGAGGAAAGAAACAGCCTAAATAAAGCCAACACTTAATCAAGAGATAAATCCCTAGTAACTTTACTAAAGCCTCTGGATCCAGCCATACCTGAAATTGGAGCCGTCTTTAGTGAGCACACAACACAAGTAGTTACCTTAGTGGGAGAATGAAAGCAGAATATCTCAGGTAGAACACTGAGGCATATGCAAAGGCCCTGAGGCAGAAACAGGAAATATTTATTTTTGTGAAACAGAAAGAAAATCATTGTGTCTGGGGTGCAGAGGCCAGGGACAGGCAAGAGTGGAAGAAAATAAGTTCTGAGAGAAAGGTAAGGGTCAGACCATCAAGGATAGACCAGAGTATGTATTCAGGTATTTATTCTAAAGTCAATAGGCAAAATAATAATAATAAGTAAAGGCAATAGGCAAAATTTTAAGAAGGAGAGGGTTAACAGTCTGATTTGAATTTTGAGAAATTTACTGGGGTTGTTTGAAGGAGAATGGACTGGGAAGGCAGATTTTGGAGGGACAATTCGGGGACTATTGTAATCATCAGGGGAGAGAAGGTGGCCTGGAACACGGTGGCATGTGTCCAAACAGCTGCCCTTGGAAAGGCCACAGAGAGGAGGAGAGGCCGGCCACGTGCTCTATCTTAGTAGCTACATGAAATGAAAACTAATGCAACAACCAAGGCAAGATTTGCTGCCCCCAGCAGCCCACCCAAACCACCGAATCGTGGAGAGCTAACACAATCAATAAATCCACAGTTGCTGGGCAAGAGCGCTGCTCTGCATATATATCGGCACGAAGTAAGGGACCAGGAGCTATGCACCAGTTACATCCAGTCACCCCTAAGGCTTGCAAGAACCTGGAAGCTGGGCGAACTGTCTGCCAGACAGGACCCCTTATACCTGTTTGTCTTTTCCTGTTTACACTCCTGAGTGATTTCTCCTGAATATTTCCCTTGAATTAAAAAATGGCAGATGTTCATCATGAAGGGGAATGATTCCTGTACAGGGGAGAAATTAGACAATATCACCTTGGCCACGTGATCAAGGTTAACATCATCAATAACAGGACAAATGACACCTCATGCCTCCTGACGGGACACATCAAGAAGGACACAACGATGCCCACACTGTGTTTTTGCCAAAAAATGTTTAACCCCAATCTAATCATAAGAAACAATCAAACAAATTCAGATCAATGGACTTTGCACAAGACAAAGGCCTGTGCTTCTCGAACACCAATGTCATAAAAGAGAGAAGGGAACTGCTCTAAATTCTGGGACACTGAATCAAAAGGACTACTAAATGGCATGTGTGATCTCTAACTGGATCCTGGTTCCCAAAAAAGCAAGACATTTGGGAGACAATGGGGAAATAAAAATATTGACTATATATTAGACAGTGATGTGTCAATGTTAAATTTCTCGAGTGTGAACACAGCATCATAATTATGAAGGATGAGAATGCTTTTAGGATTTGCACCCTGCAGTATTAAAGGATGAAGTGTCATGCTGTCTGTACTTGAGTCTAAGGAAAAATAATGATATTGATAGACAAAGAAAGTATGTAGGGAGGTGGGTAAATAGGTAGGTGGGTAGATAAGATAGGTAGGTAGAAAGATAGGGTAGGTAGGACTGATGCTGAAGCTGAAGCTCCAATAGTTTGCCCAAAGAGCTGACTCTCTGAAAAAGACCCTGATGATGGGAAAGATTGAGGGCAGGAGGAGAAGGGGATGACAGACGATGAGATGGTTGGATGACATCACCAACTCAAAGGACATGAGTTTGACCAAACTTTGGGAGATAGTGAAGGACAGGGAAGCCTGGTGTGTTGCAGTCCATGGGGTCACGAAAAGTCAGACACGATTTAGCGACTGAACAACAACAAGAAGAAGATAGATAGGCAGGTATATAATGTAGATGGATAGATAAGATAGGTAGACAGATAAAGATAGGTAGAGTAAGTGGGTAGACAAATAAGACAGATAGATGGGTAGATAGATAAAATAGGTAGATAAAGACAGGTAGGTAAGTAGGTAGGTAGATAGGTAGAGAGAGGTAGGTAGACAGAGATGACATAAATGTGGCACCTGTCAAAAATGGCGCTATCAAGGTAACAATTATGTAAGTGTTCATTGCACTAATCCATTATTCTTGCATTTCTTTTGCACTCTTGAAATTTCCCAAGTTATAAATTGTGGGGAAAAATCAGTAACTTCTTTCAATGCTCACACATACAGCACACAGCCAGTGTCCTGCCGTCACTGTAGTGAAGAATCACCTCCCTGATTGGCAATGTTACCAGGCATCCTGGTTTGCCCAAGACAGAGAGCATTATTCACAGTGCCCCCTGAAAACCAAGATGGCTGCCCAAAGTGGAGAGAAAATATCACCACCATCTGACTTCTGAAATAGCAGCATGTAACACTCACATTTGTCAGGTGTATGATGGGCATGTAATGGTGTGCCGAGTATGCAATGCTGAACACGGTCAGGCAGTTTCCTGACCTCATGGAACTGATGGTCGACAGCCCCTTTTTGCAAACTGCAGCCCACGGGCCACATCCAGCCCCCGGCCTGCTTTTTAGTAACTTGTGAGTGAAGAAAAACTTTACATTCTAAAATGCTTGGAAAAAATCCAAAGGAAAAAAAAAATTGTGATATATGGAAATTAAATGAAATTCAAACCTCAATGTCCATCAATAAAGTTTTATTGGCACACAGCCCCATCATTCAGGTACACACTATCTCTGTTGTGTCCCAACAGCAGAGTCATGATAGTGACAGTCTGGCCCACAAAGCATAAAATATTCACTCTCTGACCCTTTATAAAAAAAAATTTCGCCGACCTCTGGTCAACAGTTGTATTTGCAGTTGATTTCCTAGGGTCACCAAAAGATGAAGTAAGATAAGGCAAGTGTAACAGAAGCACCTGGCACTTAATAAATTCTCAGACAATGTGATTTGGTTTACTGTCTCAATTTATTCATCTGACAAGTGAAGGTTACCGCACCTACAGAGACTTTCCTAGCAGTTCAGTGGTTAAGACTCCGCATTTCCACTGCAGGGGTGTGGGTTTGATCCCTGGTTGGGGAACTAAGATTCCACATGTTCTGTGGTACAGCTAACATTTTTTTTTTAAAGGAAAAGAAAGAAATCACCAAAGCTCATATAGATAATCTCTGCCACAAGTTATCATCTGAGAAGGCAGTTGTGGTATAGTGAAGAAAAAGCATTGCAGCTACAGGGTGTGTGGTTGTGTGGAGGTAGTCAGAGAATGCAGGTCAAGCCCTTGGTACAGTGCCTGCACCTGGAAATCAGTCAACAAACAGCAAGTACTGGCTGTTACACAAGCTGACTTGAGCAGTGCACTATTCACAAGGTGCTTGTCACATTTATTAGCATCATCTTTTTAATGTTTCATCCTGAAATATTTCAAATGTTCAAAAGAATATACGGAACATATAATCTTATAATATGAACATATTATAAAATGTTATAAAATCCATAAAAACATGAAATATATCATCTTATAATGCAAATACCTTATAAAATGTCACAAAATCTAAAATTATATGGAATTTATGCTCTTATAATGTAAATAGATGATAAGACATAAAAACAATAACGTGAATAAACAGCTCCAGTAAGCATCGTGGAAGCCATGGGAAGCCCACTGGCCCCTCTCTCTTTTCCAGCCTCATCTCTTCCTAATGTGGAAACAACTACTAGAAAGTGGGGGTTATCGTCCCTGTATTTTCCTTTAGAGTTTGACTATGAACAATTTTCTTCTCTAAACATGATTATTTGTTTTTGCATGTGGCTGGGCAAGCAGAATAAATGATCTCACTGTGTTCATCTTCTCCCAAGATTTCCTTGTCCCTTTGTGTGAAGGATTCATTCATACTGACAGGATCCACTCCTTCCCTTTGCTGTATCACACATGAGTCCATGTATGGAAAACACCACAACTGATCCCATCCATTCTTCTGCAGAGGGACATTTGAGGGATCTTTTATTGCTTTGCTCCTACAAAGAATCATTCTTGTGTATTCTGTTAGCTCATTTTATCTGCACAGGCAGTGTGATCGTCACCCCATTCTCCATGAGGTTCTGAAAGCTTAAATTACTTCCCAGAGTCACATGAGCAAAATTTATGACCCAGTCTTTACCGTCAGCTCATCCCCATTCTCAGCTCTTTCAGATCACGCTTCCCAAAGTGAAGCAATTTCCCACTCGTTGATTGTAATAAAGTAAAAGGTATTTGCTCAACCATTACCTTTTGGAAGGGCTATGTAAACTCTAAAGCAACCCATGAATTTCATTCATATCCTCCCTGCTATGTGCCATTAGCTAGTAAATTCATATAACACAGAAACAAGCTATGTCAAGGGTCTGCAAGATATTTCCAAGTCCTATAGGAAAAACATAGATGTTTATTGAGCACCTACTATGTGCCGAGTTATCCACCACCATTAAACTTTTCAACAATCCTTCACAACAAGGTAGATTTCCCAAAGAGGAATCTGTGGATCAAAGGCCTGTACTGACTTGTTTAAGCTCTTATAGCCAGTAGGTGACAAAACCGGGAAACAAGATCAAGATTGTAGGGTTTCAAAGCCCTGATTTTTCCCACTAAATTAACACGCCTAGCACAGAATGTTCCATCTCCTCCTGGAGTCTAAAACTCCAACATAATTAACACCTTGTACCAAAACATATATTTTAACTTCCCCTTAGCAGAAACTTGATGGTTTATTCTTATATCTCATGAGAGGAATTAGGACTTACTTGTTGGTGACTCCACATCTCCACTGCAGAGGGCATGGGTTTGATCCCTGGTTGGGGAACTAAGATCCTGCATGGCTCACAGTGTGCTCAAAATATAAAAAATAAAGAGAGGACTTATGTGTCCCCAACGAGGATCTTGGGGCTTCCAAGGTGGCACTAGAGGTAAAAAATCTGCCTGACAAGCAGGTGATGTAAGAGTGTTGTAGCCACGCGTTCTGGGAAACAAATTCACTCAGGAGGACAATGCAGATAGTGGAGGGCAGTTTGTTTCCCGGAACGCATG
Source organism: Bison bison bison (assembly GCF_000754665.1). Lineage (NCBI taxonomy): Eukaryota > Metazoa > Chordata > Mammalia > Artiodactyla > Bovidae > Bison > Bison bison. Next base: position 5,160,759 of record NW_011495054.1, read on the forward strand.
GCTACAACATTTGGTGCATTGGCCGGGAAACTCCTCACTTTGAGGAGACGAGTCCCATTTGGGACTACTCCGAGGCCTTGCAGCTCGAATATTCTAGAGGGGAAAGGTGCCTCGCCCTTCTGGAAGGATTCTGCTTCTCAATGCCTGGACCTTTCACATTAGCAGGTAGTGGACAGCAGCAGGGGAACTGAGCGCTCAGGTGAGGAGGAACCCACCCAGTAGGGTGGAAGAAGGGGGCCTGATCACCCCCCTGGGAGGGATTAGAAGGGGCACAGACCCACAGGAGCCTATTAGAATAGGCAGGTGGCAACGATTACGTGGTACACAGGTTGATGAGTGTGTTAGGGCTTAGGAAGGAAATTTGTGAAGGTCATTTAGGAGGTGGTGTCCACACTGTCTTGGGGAAAATTATTACCAAGCAGTTGTCAGGGGATTTTTAGAAGAAACTTGGCTTTTTTTGTTCATATTCTCCCCAACCCAAGGAGGTGTCCCATCTGCTATGAAATTCTTGACCCCCTCGGAATTGTCAGGCTAGAAGGAGGGGGATACATGCTGCTGCTAAGTCACTTCAGTCATGTCTGACTCTGTGCGACCCCATAGACGGCAGCCCACCAGGCTCCCCCGTCCCTGGGATTCTTCAGCAAGAACACTGGAGTGGGTTGCCATTTCCTTCTCCAATGCATGAAAGGGAAAAGTGAAAGTGAAGTAGCTCAGTCGTGTCCAACTCTTAGCGACCACATGGACTGCAGCCCACCAGGCTTCTCCATCCATGGGATTTTCCAGGCAAGAGTACTGGAGTGGGGTGCGGGGGATACGTAAGTGAGTACGAATTGGCTTTTCCAGAGACAGCCTGGGACATGGGATATTTAACCCATCTGTATTTTCATCCACACCTGATCAAGCCCACCAAGGAAGAATGGACTTTAAATGTTAAGGGAGAAACAGTCTTGCATCATGTGATGTTCTGGTTCGGCTGTGCTGACCATCAGGTAAAGACATGCTGATCCCCCTTTTCCCTCTGGGATCTGGCAGGTAAGGTTTTTCTCACCCCAATTAGGAAGGAGGCAGAATGGCAATTTACGTGTTGTTGCAGCCATGAAATTAAAAGACGCTTACTCCTTGGAAGGAAAGTTATGACCAACCTAGATAGCATATTCAAAAGCAGAGACATTACTTTGCCAACAAGGGTCCGTCTAGTCAAGGCTATGGTTTTTCCTTTGGTCATGTATGGATGTGAGAGTTGGACTGTGAAGAAGGCTGAGCGCCAAAGAATTGATGCTTTTGAACTGTGGTGTTGGAGAAGACTCTTGAGAGTCCCTTGGACTACAAGGAGATCCAACCAGTCCATTTTAAGGAGATCAGCCCTGGGATTTCTTTGGAAGGAATGATGCTAAAGCTGAAACTCCAGTACTTTGGTCACCTCATGCGAAGAGTTGACTCATTGGAAAAGACTCTGATGCTGGGAGGGATTGGGGGCAGGAGGAGAAGAGGAC
>NW_011495054.1:5162351-5170171 GCF_000754665.1 Bison bison bison
GATGACGCCTAACTGCCTCCACATATTCTGTGAGGTCGAATGGCCCCCTATGGGAGTAGGATGGCCACCAGAGAACACCATGAACTTAAAAATAATGGAAGCAGTCTGTACAGTAGTCACAGGAGAGCCAAGACACCTGGATCAATATCCGTATATTGACTCATGGCTAGGGTTAGCTTAAGACCCTCTTACTTGGACAAGGTTCTGTATCCAGAAAGGTAAGGGGAAAATATTAATGGCACAAAAATTGACTGATGATAAAAAAGGAAATTCTACAGGATTTGGACAGGGATGACCTGACCCCTCCCCCATACTGGATAATGACGCGCCTGCCTCCCAGTGCTCCACCAGGACCGGAGGCCACCTTAATGCCCCATCCAGGGCCAGGTGAAGCTCCTGCAGCAGGCACTGCTCTTCCACCAGCTCTCCCGGAGTTCGTAGAGCCGCCGTTTGGGCAGGCTCCAAACCCAGCAATGGAGACCTCTGGTCAATGCCCCCAGAATTCCACTTCAGCTGGACCTCCTAGATTGTAACCATCTCTCCTGGTGAGTACTGTTGGGAAGGGGGAAGAAAACACAGCAATTAGACAGAGGCTGCACTCTGCCAAGGAACAGGGGGAAAGAACCCCACTACAGATGCCCCTCAGAGAGCTACAACAGCCTCCGGTTTGGGATGCATGGGGCTCTACCATCAGCCCCCTGTAGCCTATTATTACCAGCCATTTTCCTCTACAGATATATTAAACTGGCAGAGACACGCTCCACCCTACTCGGAGCCACAAGCCATGATTAGGCTAATGGAGACTATTTTTCGAACCCACTGCCCTGCATGGGATGACATAATCCAACTACTCGTCTCCCTCTTCAGCACTAAGGAGAGACACAGGATCCTAACTGAGGCCAGAGAATGGTTAAGAGCAATGGCACCTGAGGGTACTGCAAACCCGCAGCGGTGGGCAGAACCAGCCACCCTGACGAGAGGCCCAGTGGGGACTGTAACACAGAGGAGGGAGGGGCCACCTCAAGAGATACCAGGTGGCTATTTCACAAGGTCTCAAGAGGGGGGCTCGAAAAGCTATGAGTATCACAAAACCCTCCAAAGTGATTCAAAGGGAAAGCGAATCACCCTCTGAGTTCTGTGAAAGTCTGTGCGAGGCCTATAGACTTTATATGCCAATAGACCCAGCCAGAGGCTGCTGGGTCTCAGATGGTGATAAATGCAGCCTTTGTGTCTCAAGCCTACCCTGAAAATATCAGATGGGGGGGCACCAAGTGACTCAGGAATTTTTAAACATCTCTGAATGCCCAGTACCTTTGTTAGGAAGAGACTTGCTGTCTAAATTGAGGGCACAAGTGACCTTTCCCCCCACGAAAGGCCCACTGTTCGAGTGGGCTCCACCACCTATTTACTCTTCCTCTCGGTAACCCCTCAAGATGAATGGAGGTTGCACGAACTCCCGGAAGGGAAACCGGACGGGCTAAACAGTCAAGAGAGAGAGTTAACTCAACAATTCCCTGAGGTCTGGGCAGAAGACAACCCCCGCCTCCACCCACCGCCCCAGGCTTGCAAAACAAGTCCCACTGGTAATAGAACTCAAACCCGGTACAATGACGTCAGCACCCGCCGTGGGCCTGCCAGACCTTGCTAAGCCGTTTACTCTTCACGTGACTGAAAAGGACAAGGTGGCTATGGGAGTGATGTCCCAGACTATGGGGACATGGGACAGACCCGTGGTTTATCTCTAATCAGCTGGACAATGTTGCCACTGGGTGGCTGGGATGCTTATGGGTAGTTGCTGCAGTTGCCTTACTGGTCTGGGAGGCAACCAAGCTGACTTTGGGCCAAGGTTTGTTCGTAAAAGTCCTGCATGAGGTCAACACTCTCCTGCGAGGGGACCCCCATAAATGGCTGTCGACATCCTGGATTACTCAATGCCAGGGACTATTATGTGAGAACCCCCATGTTACTACTGAGCCTTGTCAGGCCCTGAATCCGGCCACTCTCCTTCCTGTGGGAGAAGGCGGGCCCTCACATGATTGCGAGGAAATATGCCAGCAGACCTGACTTGAGAGACCAGCCAATCCCGGACCCAGATTGGGTCCTGTACACCAAGGGCACCAGCCTGGTGAGACAAGGACAATGACGGGATATGCAGTCGTCATGGAAGAAACCATCGCTGAGGCTAGCTCTCTGCCATCACACTGGTCCCCTCAACAGGCCGAACTATATGCTCTAATCCAGGCCCTCCAGCTGTCAAAAGGGAAGAAGACAAACATTGACACAGACTCCAGGTATGCTTTTGCCACACGACAGGGCTCTGTATAAGGAGAGAGGCCTTTGACAGCTAGTGGAAAAGATATTAAAAATAAGGAAGAAATTAAGACCCTATTAGATGCTGCCTGGGAACCAGAAAGGGTTGCAGTCATACACTGCTGAGGACGTCAAAAAGAGGATACCCCCCGGGCTCAGGGAACAGACTGGCAGATAAGACCACTAAACAAGCAGCCGAGGGCTTGGGGGTGACAAGTGAAGCCCCTATTAAAGCTCTCATTTTGGCGGAGCTGCCTGAGCTAACGCTAGACTCTCCAAAATACAATGAAGCCCAAAACCAACTAGCCAAAGCAGAAGGGGCCATCAAGACTGAAAAGGGATGGTGGGAATTGCCAGGTGGCAAATTATTGGTACTGGAGGAGCTGGCACCCACTCTGGTAAGCCAAACACACCAAGCGACCCATCTAGGCCATGATAAACTGGAAGAGCTAGTTTGAAAATATTTCTTGGTTCCCCGCCTCTCTTCCCTAATGCAGGACAGAACCTCAGAACTGTACTGCCTGCTCACAGGTCAATGCTGCCTCTCGGCATGGACAGAAACCTCCAGGGATTCAGCTAAAAGGCATGCTGCCCTTTGAACACCTGGAAGCGGACTTCACTGAAATGAAACCTCACCAACACTACCATTACCTGCTGGTCATGGTATGTACGTTCTCCGATGTGTAGAAGCTTTTCCTACCCGGACTGAAACAGCGTCAGAAGTAGCCTGGTGCCCGCTCAGGGAGATAGTTCCCAGCTTTGGATCTCCTACCAGCATTGGACCGGACAATAGCCCTGCTTTTGTAGCTGATTTAGTATAACAAGTAAGCAAAACTTTAAACATCTAGTGGAAATTACATAAAGCATATAGGCCCCAGAGTTCTGGGATGGAGGAAGGAACCAACCAGACACTTAAAGAGACACTCTCCAAGTGGATCTTAGAGACTGACTGTTCCTGGGTGGACTTGTTTCCGATGGCTCTGCTCACTCAGGATGACCCTACAGTCCCATGGCTCTTCTCCGTACAAAACTGTGTATGGGAGACCCCCTCCCAAAATAAAACAGGTGTCAACAAATTTGCCTCAGATAAGGGGAGATGAGATTTCACAGCAGATGGAACAACTGGGTAAGGTAATAAACCAGGTAACTAAGTTTGTACAAGAAAGTGTGCCGTTCCCCCTTGGGGAACAGATTCACGAATTTGTGCCCAGGGATCAGGTGTCAAGGATGGAAAACAGGACTCCTTGGCCCCACATTGGAAGGGTCCATACACTGTTGCTCTAACCAGCCCTACGGCAGTTAAAGTTGCAGATGTCACTCCCTGGATCCACCACATGAGGGTGAAGAGAGCATACCACGAGACCCGGAGGATGCTGAGCGGACTACACAACAGGACCCCACTGATCCCTGTGAAACCAAGATCATCTTAAAGAAGAAACAGAGATGAAGCTCTACGATCAACTGCTGCTACAAGGACTTGCTGGTATCATCTTGAGACTAACCTTAGTTTCAGTACAAAGACGGACCTGTGCTATAATTAAAGTCGAATGTTGTGTATATATTCCTGATTTATCTGGCTATAAATCAGCCACCCTAGATGACATGAAAGGTCAGGTAAAAGTTATGTCTGATGATAATCTTCCTTTTTGGACTTCAGTCCTATCCTGGGTGAAGGGTGATTGGTGGAAAACTATATTTACCATTGTTATAGTTGCCTTGATAGTTCTGCTTTGTGGACCCTTTATTTTACAATGTATTATGAACTTTGTAACCCAAAGGTTGATGTCATTCTCCCAAATTGGAGGTCGGAGAGTCAGGGTGCAATATATCCCTATGAATGATGCTCATACTATGAGATAAGAGCATCAAGATGGGGGAATGAAGGAGGAAAGAGACAGAACAGGCTTCGTCTTGAAAGCAGGACTCCATCTTGGGGCGGACTGTGGACTTTGAGCTATATGCCCAGGATCTATGGAAACGACATACCAACTGGAACACCAGGCCCCCTGGATGGAAGAGCCCCAGGGCTTGTACCTAGACTCTCTGTTGCCTAAAAGAATACCCTAATTATCTGTGTAACTGAATAGAATCATAAATTCTATCATGCTTATTGGGGTATGACCACAGGCCGATTGATAATTGTCCACTGTTAACTACCTAGGCTTAAGACATATGAATCACAGGTTAACTTTGATTGTATCTTTCTTTTCCTTTGTTCAGACTAGTTTCAGAGAATTTGGGGAGGTGGGTTTGGGCACATACACTTAGGGTATATAAGGTTTTCAGAAAAACTGGTCAGGGTCCTTGGCTAAGAGGAGACTCCGCCTTGGGCCCGCCAGTGGAATAAACTGCACTCCACTATCTGCATCGTCCTTCTGAGTGAGTTTGTTTCCCAGAATGCGTGGCTACAACAAGAGATACGGGTTCGATCCCTGGGTTGGAAAGATCCCCTGGAGAAGGGAATGGCAACCCACCCCAGCATTCTTGCCTGGAAAATTGCACGGACAAGGGAGCCTGGTGGGCTACAGTTAATGGGGTCACAAAGAGTCGGACATGACTAAACATACACACACAAACAAGGATCTTAGTCCATTTTCAAAGGTGGAGAACATATTGAACACAATAAATCAATTCACAGTGGGGCACTGCTAGAAGCTTATTTGTATGACGGAAGCTTAGGCATTTTTCTGTCCATAACTCAAACCTTTGTTAGACATTTTCTAAAGCCTTCATAGAAGGTAACACTTGAGAGAATCCACCCTTTAGAAAGAAGGAAATTGATTTTCGTATGAGAAAAAATATAACGGTAAAAGGGGAAACAACCGTCAAACATGTATGAATGAAGATGAAAAAAAACTACTTCTTACAAGCCGAGAAATCTATCAGGACCCAGACATCTGTCACCTCCCAAACAGACTTTAATTTTAGAGTTTGCTTCCTCTACATTTTTTTCCCCTTCTCTTCCCATAGTTAGATGGATTTAACATATGCTTGGGATTTCACAAACTTGGTTTTGGTAGGTGCGATGTCTAAGAATATCTAAAGCTGTTTTTGAGGCCTTATGGGATGACGCTTGTCTTGTTCTTTGAGATTCAGTCTTTGGATTTTTCTTATTCTTCGTGGGTACTCTTGTGATGTCAAGTGATTCCCAAATCCCCATCTGCAGATGTGAACTGAACCAAGCACGGGGTCTAATTTCCAACAACCTTTCTCTCCAATGCAGCTCATTTCAAATGCACCCACACAGCCCCTGGTAATCTTGTTTAAAAAAAAAAAAATACAGTTTGTGATTCAACCCCTGGTGGTTCAGACAGTAAAGAATCTGCCTGCAATGCAGGAGACTCGGGTTCAATTCCTGGGTCAGGAAGATCCCCTGGAGAAGGAAATGGCTACCCACTCCAGTATTCTTGTCTGGGAAATCCCATGGGCAGAGAAGCATGATGGGCTACAGTCAAATAGAGTCACACACAACTGAGCAATTAACACTTTCACTTTTCTGACTCAGTAAGGGTGAAGGAGGGCCTGAGACACTACCTTTTCTTAACTTCCAGGAACACCACTACCTGTCTCCTTGACCTTCGGATGGCAGTAATAGATGCAACAGACCAGAGCTAGATATACTTTAGGAGAGTGAATAGAACTGGCTGGAGGGATGGACAGGCACTGGCGTGGTCCCAGATGATTCCTACATTTCTGCTTGAAACAACAGAGCGGTGGTGGTACTGAGGCCTGCACCAGTGGAGGAGATGCTGAGTGCTGGCCCAGAGCTTCAAGGGGCTTCCACAGGGGCTGGGCATGACTGTTCAGAGTTCACAGCTGCCCCAGGAATCAGAGTGAGGCTGCCTCCACCTGAGTCCTGCTTATCCTGCGCTCCTAGGCTCAACAGACCCTAATTCCCCACTTACTGAGCGAGTGGAACCTCAGATAAGTCAGTTTGTGTCCCTGAATCTCAGTTTGCATGCATGCTAAGTTGTCTCAGTCGTATCCGACTCTGTGCAACCCCATGGACTGTAGCCCACCAGTCTCTGTCCATGGAATTTCCCAGGCGAGAATACTGGAGTAGGTTGCCATTTCCTCCTCCAGGAGATCTTCCTGACCCTGGGATCAAACCCGAGTCTCCTGCTTCTCCTGCATTGGCAGGTGGATTCTTTACCGCCGAGCCACTGGGGAAGACGGGACCTCAGTTTACTCATCTGTAAAATGGAGATGAGCCATTTATCCATAACTACTGAGCCACCCAGGTACCATGCTAGCTAGGCACAGGTACATGGTGGTGAGCAAAACAGACAGGGGAGAGTACCTGCTTTGCCACGGGAGGGTACCTTTCAGTTTTTGAAATCATCTCTGATAGTCTTTCCATAGCTGCTTTATTTTCCATCTTTTATTTAGCCTGTGTGTGTCTGCTTTCCCTAAATGGGGCATCAAGTCTTTTAAGACAGGGGTCAAGATGTTTTGTATCCCTCATAGTAGCTAGCCTACGGCTCACCATACTCATTAAAAAGGGGTTGAATGGATGCATGAATGCATACTGCTTGTTGCTTTTGAATCTGAAAGAAAACCTGAAGAAATTCTAAACTCACTGCTGCTGCTGCTGCTAAGTCGCTTCAGTCATGTCCAACTCTGTGCAACCCCATGGACTGCAGCCTACCAGGCTCCTCCATCCATGGGATTTGCCAGGCAAGAGTACTGGAGTGGGTTGCCATTGCCTTCTTCTCTAAACTCACTAGCCAGGATAATTAAGACTGGTCTCACATGGTAGCTGGTAGAGAGCTTCAGCATCCTGGCAATGCCAAGAATGCTTTCCTTCATCCTGAGGAAGGAAAAAACTGAGAATGACAATCACAGCAAGGCCCAAACCATACTGCACAGACAGGTATATTCCATATGCACCTAAAGAGCATTTACAGAAATTGATTGGTGATTCAGTAATTCCAGACAAGTCAGCCAGTCAGAGAGAATTGAGTATCTTTAGTCCTAAACTCCGGAGAAGGCAATGGCACCCCACTCCAGTACTCTTGCCTGGAAAATCCCATGGATGGAGGAGCCTGGTAGGCTGCAGTCCATGGGGTCGCTAAGAGTCGGACACGACTGAGAGACTTCACTTTCTCTTTTCACTTTCATGCACTGGAGAAGGAGGTGGCAACTCACTCCAGCGTTCTTGCCTGGAGAATCCCAGGGATGGAGGAGGCTGGTGGGCTGCCGTCTATGGGGTTGCGCAGAGTCGGACACGACTGAAGCGACTTAGCAGCAGCAGCAGCAGTCCTAAACTCAAAACAGGACAGATCCAGAACTGAAAAGGAAAGAAAAAAACAAAAAGGCAAGTGACATAAAGAATTCACAGAAAGGGATACACAAAGCATTTGAAAAGATGCTTGAGAGAAGCAGATTAAGTTACATTGAACCATCAGTGTTCATCTATCAGAGGGATGAGGGCTTGTGTTTGACCACAAGGTAAAGATATGAGGGGAAAGAGGCTGGTCAGGCTATAACCAGTGGCAGCCACACTGGGG
>NW_011495054.1:5170271-5183119 GCF_000754665.1 Bison bison bison
AACTCTTGGAACCAGCACTTTGTTGTTGCTGTTGTTCCATCGCTCAGTCGTTTCCAACTCTTTGCAAACCCATGGACTGCAGCACACCAGGCTTCCCTGTCCATCACCAACTCCCGGAGCTTACTCAAACTTACTCCAGTTCCATGGAGCTGGTGATGCCATCCAACCATCTCATCCTCTGTCGTCCCCTTCTCCTCCTGCCCTCAGTCTTTCCCAGCATCAGGGTCTTTCCCAATGAGTTGGCTCTTCGCATCATATGGCCAAAGTTCTGGAGCTTCAGCTTCAGCATCAGTCCTTCTGATGAATAGTCAGGACTGATTTCCTTTAAGATCGATTCGTTTGATCTCCTCCCAGTCCAAGGGACTCTCAAGAGTCTTTTCCAACACCATATCCAAGTAACAAATGTAAACTCTTGGAACCGGCACTTACAGTGGGACATATGTTCAAAGTTGCTCTCAGTCCTTGGGGATAATGAGAAACACTGTTCACAGGAGATAGGTGTGAAGAGATTCCCCACCGTATGCTCTTTTGACTGATGCTATAGCTGAAGTTCCAATACTTTGGCCGCCTGATGCAAAGAGCCAAGTCATTGGAAAAGCTCCTGATGCTGGGAAAGATTGAGGGCAGGAGGCGAAGGAGGTGACAGAGGATGAGATGGTTAGATGGCATCACCGACTCAGTGGACATGAGTTTGAGCAAACTCTGGGAGACAGTGAAGGGCAGGGAAGCCTGGCATGCTGCAGTCCATGGGTTCACAAAGAGTCAGACACGACAGCAACTGAACAACAAAAAAATGCTCTTTTGAATATTTTACACTTTGTTCTAAGTGAATTTATTATGGATTCAAAAACAATTTTTTAAGCCTAAGGGAGGGAAATTTTGTAAAAACAGACATATTGGTTAATGGGTCCATTAACCATAACCATGGAAATATCGTGGTTAATGTTGCACAATAATGTGAATTCCTCATACCATACACTTTAAAGTGGTATAAACGTTCAATTTTGTGTTATTCATATTTCACAATTGAAAACATTTTTTTAAACAAACTAAAGACAGACACACAAGAACTCATGAATCATGAGATCACATTCAAATACCACTACTTGGGAATTCCCTGGTGACCAGACGGTTGATGGCATCATCAACTCAATGAATCAATGGACATGAGTTTGAGCAAACTCCGGGAGACCGTGAAGGACGGGGAAGCCTGGTGTGCTGCAGTCCACGGGGTCACAAAGAGTCAGACACAACTGAGTGACTGAATGACAACCAGTGGCTAGGATTCTGAGCTTTCGCTGCCAAGGGCCCAGGCTGGATCTCTGGTTGGGGAACTAGATCCCAGAAGCCATAGAGCCAAAAAAAAAAAAAAAAGAAAATACCAGCACTTGGAAGATATATTCTGCCAAGCTGTTAAAACTCAGAGGCCTATCCTACATACATTCTCTAGGGTAGTCCTGAATTAATAAATAAAGGAACATTTATTAATTGTAAAACGAAATTGCATGTAACTCTGTGAATTTATATGAAAACATTTACAATGTAGGAAAAAAAATCCTTCACCTTTGGACGTGAACTTGATTTTTCCCTTGAAAAATGTGGTCTCAATAGTGATTACATTCAGAATGAAATGGCTCATTCCAAACCACAGTTATACTCTAAATTATACTAGGAAGTCCTAACAAAACTAGCCTAGATTATCCAAATAGTGACTTTATATTTCACCAAGAACAGAATGGTTAAAAATGTGCTCAACAGGTGCATGGATAGAGGATAAAGACACTGATAAAATATGTACTATGTTTTGCTGCAAAATGTGTCCAGAAGAGTCCTAGAACTGCCATTGGTACAGATCATGACAAACAGAATTATTCTCCTTTGTTCAAAGATGAATAGAGAAGAGTTGAAAGAGAAGAAGGGAAATAGCTATTTGCCTTGCATGTTCATTTCTAGAAAGAGAAGCAAAGAAACTGACCCTAACTGAACCCACAAGAAAATGAAAGGACAATTTTCCTATTTCTCTACACACACACACACTCTTCCCCTCTTTCTCTGTACATACGCACACAAACACACAGAGAGGCTCCCCCATGGTCAAGAATAAGCTTAAGGGACCCCCAACATTGAATTCTAACTCCCCTATAATTTACTCGTCTATGTAACCATTCAGTTAATACGCTTATTGTCTACTCCAATCAAATTACTACCTGTATATAGATCTGTCTCCTTGACTACATTGAACATGTCAAAACAGGAACTTTTATTCATCTATTCCCCAGTGTCTAGCCTCTAGCAGGGATTTAATTTTTGCTGAATGGAAGAAAGTTTGTACCCAAAACACTCTACAGTCTTATCAGGTAGAGACAAGTCTGAGTAACATGTGAATTTTTTTGTCCATAAAAATGTTTATAAGATTCTTTCTTATAAACTCTTGTTTGAGTAGCTGTGTTTTATATCAGGATGCTATTTGGAGATTTAAATCATCTAACCTGACATGACAAGACTATCAGCTCACTAACTGTGGCTATTGATAAAATAGCAAATCACTCTTCTTGGCTCAAATTCAGTGTTTGGAAGTTCACTTAGTTCCTAGGGGGAAAAAACAGCACCCGCAATAAAACCATTTACTCCAGGGACCATACCCCCCTTTTTTCTCAACTGCTTCTTGTATGGACCTCCCTGGTAGCTCAGCTGGTGAAGAATCAGTCAAAGCAAATGGGTGGATACAAAAGCATGCACATGACCCAATAACTAGGTGCTTTCTTCAAAGCTTTTCATTTACAAGATGATCAAGCTTGGCAGGCTACAGCCCAGGCCACTGGGTTGAAAATAGTTGGACACAACTGAGTAACTAACACAACAGCAAGCTAAATAAACCCTTAGCGCTCCATTCACAATTAACTGGTTATGGGGATTCCTGCTTTGCCCTTTAATCTACGCATTCTCTTAGGGACTTTTCTTATGTGTAGGAACTATAGAACTAGAAAGTTCTTTCATGACAAGTCAAAGATATTGCTGTTGCTGTCTAATGTACAGAAATTCCTTGGTGGCTTAAACAGTAAAGAATCCACCTGTGATGCAGGAGACCTGGGTTTGATCCCTGGGTCCGGAAAATCCTTTGGAGAAGGAAATGGCAACCCACTCCAGTATTCATGCCTGGAAAATTCTATGGACAGAGGAGCCTGGTGGGCTACAATCCAAGGGGTTGCAAACAGTCAGACATGAGCGAGCAACTAATATCTAATGTACAACTCAGGATCTCTGGCAGGCTGAAGGGGAACGAGAGTTTCCAGGCCAGCAGTGTATACTTTTCTGAAACCCCAGAGGGTACACACCGAAGTTGTTGCTGTTCAGTCACTACACACCAAAGTACCATGCTATGAAAACCCAGCAGAGGTCCCCCTCTCGTGAAAATTCGCTTGATAGATACCCTCAGTTCCTCTTCACAACTCCCATACCATTTGAAATTCACTGTCTAATTCCCATTTTTCCTGCTTGTCTTATCGTCCTGCATCTTCAGTAGTGCTTATCCCAAGTACAGCTAACTGCTTTCCTTTTTTTTTTTTTTGCTGTACCATGTGGCTTGTGGGATTTTTTTTTTTTTTTTGACTGCACCCCACAGCCTGTGGGACCCTAGTTCCCTGACCAGGGGTCGAACTCAAGCCCCTTGCATTGGAAGGTGAAGTCTTAACCACTGGACTCCCAGGGAAGTCCCTTGTGGGATTTTAGTTCCTCGACCAGGATCAGGACCAGGGATCGAACCTTGGCCCTTAGCATTGAGAGCACTGGCCCACCAGGGAATCCCCAGTTAACTACCTTCTGACCTGTACCAGGCCTAGCTCCCATGTTAGAGCACCACCACGGTGACGAAGGCCACCACATCTGTTCTGCTCGCTGCTCAGGCCCAGTGACCTAATGCAGACAGACGCAGCACTCGGCATTTCGCAGGGGCTCTATATTTCTTGAACAGATACATGACCAGACCACCTGCATCCAAATACAGGCAACTCGGCTGAGACCAAGAGGAGGGCAACAGTATTTTACAAAAGTGTAAGTAAGTAAATAATACAGATCATTCCTTGGATTTATAATACAGAAGGAACACCTGTTTTGTTATTTATAAAAAAGGATTTCTTTCTGTGTAGCCATGTCAGAAGCAGCAGATGCCCTGTTGGTATGAGACCTAAAGCTACTCATAAGGGGAGAGCTGACGTCCTATGCCACATTGATTTACTCCTCCTGCAAGCCTCCTTTATCATATCTTTACTTCAGAGCCCCACTCAATACTATTTACATTCAGTTCTATATGTTTTCTGTATATATTACACAGACATATTTTTTATTTGCTACTTACTCATAAGTTCTTTCGAATAAAATTGCCTTTGTGTCTCCCAGAGCTACTCAAGAAGTAGGTACTGAGTAAGTGCTTGAGGAACTGATTCATTCATTCTGTATTCCAAGTTCCCTTCTAGGTAAGAGTTGCTAAATGTCAGCATCTGGCCAGTATAGAGGTTCAGGGACATATAAATCCAGTTTTTCTGGACTTTTTTTTGGGGGGGAGTATAGTTGCTTTGCAATGTTGTTTCTGGACATTTTTGATGAAGTAAATGACAAATACTGTAATATAAGAAAATGGTTTTATTCCTAATTTTTAGTTCCCATACAGTTTACAAATACACTTTTACTCTGATAATGCAGCTCTGCGACTAGCAAAGCAGTTAAAACTAACACCCATAAATACAGGTGGGGAGACAATTAACAGCCACTAACGTTCCTCTACATAAACTATTCTTTTAATGTCATTTTTTAAAAACAATTGCAAGTAGACTACATAATATACGTGGGCAAAAAGGCAATTAACTGAATCTCTTGAAACACTAAATGTATAATAAACAGTGCATATTATCAACATTTACATGATTCACATCAAAATGATGACATCCTAAAACGTATTCCTTTTAAAGGATAGATTTATCAATAAAATATTACATATCTTTTAATACTCTGGTACAATACTTCATATACTGCAGGAAAATTAACTGTAGGTCTAGTCATCAACTTAATAAAGGATCCTTTTCCATTAGCTTTTATTAATAAAAGAATCACAATTAGGTCATAAATAAACAGGCAAATTATTAATTACATGATTTGAGGTTTAGGATGAAAACTTGTAAAAATTAGTTTGATATACAGTAAAGTTATATAACACACTAAAACCAACTGTTTAATATTTTTGCCTTGTGTGAACTGCCCATAATGAAAAAGGAACAAACTTTTTAAGGATGGAAGATACAATAAACTATATTTTGGAACTTACTTTTTAAGAGGAAGAGGAAAAAAGATTTTAAAGAAATTAAGGGCTAATACAGATCCTAATAAAGGCATATTGAAATCAGGGAGGCCATGTGCTTGCCATATAAAACTTTATTCCCCCAACAACATACAGAAAACAAGAACTGCACTGGGTCTGTACTTATGTCTACAGCCTAAGTTTCCCTTGCGGATTAATAAGCTACAACAAAGCACTTCACAACTGCATACCTTTGTCCACATTCCGCTGCACTAGAAAGAACCCAGGACATTATATTAGTTCTTAAAAACCCCAGTAAACCCTTAATAACCCCTTAATAACACCTAAAAATAATCTTGATGACTTTCTTGGGTGTTTCAAAGCAACTGGGCTTTGTAAAGGATGCACAAACACCAAGAAAATCACACATGTACTTGCTCATCCCTGTTCAGCCACATTTAAAAAGTCACTGAGTCACTGATTTCAAAGGGAGAGATGACCAGAATTTTCAGGAGGGCCACACACTGAATACAAGGTGTCTTTTTGCTTTTTTTTTTTTCCTTTTTAAAAAAGTTATTAAGACTCTGAAATTTGGCTTCTTTTTAAAAAACCCCAATACCACGTGCCAGGTAATTTCTTCACCCCAAATATAAAATCCTATGCTTATAATTTTAAAATACTTAGCCAGCTACGGGATATTGTGCAAATTTAATGTCTACCAGCAACCCGGAAGCAGACTGTAGACGTGTAGCTATCACACCTATTTCCCAGGTAACCTGATTCAACTATTACTGACTGCTCTGGCCCCAGGCCCTCTGACTTCCTCAGAAACCACCTCTTTGGAACTTCCATTTCCACTGTATTTCTACCTGCACCTTGAGCCCCCGCCCCCCGCCCCCACCCATCTTCACAGTCCCTCCACCTGAATCCATCCCATGTAACGTTACCCAAGAACCTACAATCACCTTTACCAAACACATGGCAAACCTTAGCACCCTAGGGACTATTACAATCTTGTCTTGGCATCAGTTTATAGCACATGATAGTTTGCTGACTTTATGGAGGGAAATCTAAATGAAATCAATGTCCCTTTACAAAGCTGGCCAAGATCAGGTGGTTTCCAAGTGCAAAACCAACTGACCTTAAGCTACAGGCAGAGACGTTACCGCAGCAGATATACTGTGCAATCAGACCCTTGTTTGCTGGTGAAAGACCTTGCCCCCAAAGTCCACAGTCAAAAATTTACCGCAAAAATGAGACCCGTTCAATGTGACAATGTAAGAAAAAATAACAGGACGCAAGATCCTTGTTGCAAATACTTAACTGGAATCTCTTTCCTTACAGGTTTGACAAGAAGACAGCAGTCTTTTACATTCCTCTTACAAGGTAATTACCTTCAGATCAGACCTGCGTTCTGAAGCACTGAAGGCACTGCTTCAATGCTGAAGTTCAATGGCTAGGCGGGATGGGAGGTGGGGTAGGGGGGAAATCAATGTACTTTTTTTTTCCAATGTACATTTTTGTCTTCTGAAAATGGCAGCCAGGCTCTTCTCAAACAAATCTCCTCAGGATTTTAAAGGAGGTAAAGCCCTCAGGAAGGAACTACTACCAGGGCTGGATCTAGTCCTTCCTTTTCAGGAGACAAAGCAAGAAGAATTCGATGAAGGAGCCCATGACTTAACAGCAAAGTTGCCACGGCATTTTATTATCTTTACCATGTCCACCAATGACGCTTTAATTGAAATACACTCACCGACTGATGATTCAACACACAGGGCAAAGAGGGATGTCTTTGGAGAAGGCACTTCAGGTAGGACGTTAGCAAATCTTACTGCTCAGTTAAAACAAAAATGAGCTACTGCTAATTCAGTCAGATTAGTGACCTCAGGAGAACTGCTCCTCCTCACTCAGCCAATGGCAAGCATGGGCATGGGATATGACTAAAACCAGGGGTGTGAAGAAAGCACTCCATACACCTCTCTCTTGTAGGGGCTAGGGCAGCGAGCTGGTTCTGCTTTCAAACGCTCTGCCCTCACAAACACATCCATCCTAAGAGGTCAGGTGCCCAAAGTGATGGTTCAGAAAATACGCTAAGAGCCAGCAGAAGTGGTTCAAGAAGCTTGCTGAAGGCCCTGTTTCTGCCTGACTCCCAACTTACACCAGTTATCATAACCAGCTTCAGCTTTCCAAGGTCACTAGCGGCTCCTACTTTTGCTACTTTTTTCTTAGCTGTTTTTCCACGGCACTGGTCCTGACTGTTACGCTGGGGACCTCCAAGGAACCTTACCTCCAGTTCACGCCCTCATGCAGTCCCCTCTTCCCAAATTGGGCCTGGGCCTGGCTTTAACCAACACGGGGCAGTAGAAATGATGTGGTGACAGTTCTGGGTTGAAGTCTTCAGTGCACGCGGCCGCTACTACTTTATATCCTTGGGGCCTCAGAGCTGCCATGAATGTGGTCCAGCTACCCTGCTGGCGAATGAGAGACCTGAGGACCACACGCAGACAGAGAAGCCAAGCCATCCTGCCCACCACATGAGTGACACCAGCAAGACAAGGAGAGGAACCACCCAGCTGAGCCCAGCCCAGTTTGAAGAAGGTGAGGAAAAGCAAGCTGTTGTTTTAAGCCACTCGGTTTTGAGGTGGTTTGTCAGCAACAAATGATAACCAAAAACTGGTTATCTGAAGATGCAATTTTTTTTCCAAACACAAGACAATTACTCAAATGAAAAGAAAAGATGGCAAATGTTTTCCCACCACAACGTTTTCAGTCAACAGGCTGAATGGTAACTGGTCAACTGCTAAGAAGAAAGCATGCCTTTTATCCTAAGTTCCCGTGATCTTTCCCCTCCGTAATTTTTTAATGTCAATGTAAAGGTAGACAGTCTGGGGCATTGGCTTAATTGTTCTTCAGCCAAA
Organism: Bison bison bison; assembly: GCF_000754665.1. Lineage (NCBI taxonomy): Eukaryota > Metazoa > Chordata > Mammalia > Artiodactyla > Bovidae > Bison > Bison bison. The sequence goes on from NW_011495054.1 coordinate 5,178,480, forward strand.
ATAAGAGGCCATCAAAATGAATTATCCACTACTGGATAAGTGATGATAAATAAAACTGTTCTCTCTTCTACAGGATGTTGTCACTTAATTTTTCCAAATCATTTTTCCTCTTACAAGTGCCCTAGCATCCCCCACAAAGAGGGGAGAGGAAACTCAATCTGTTGAGGTTATCAAAAGAAAAAAAATGCCAATAACTAGAATTTGAGTCACCATCATGTGTAAAATATACAACACAATTTAACTGCTTCCTCAATTTAAAATAAAAGTCCATAAAACATAACACTGTCTACATCATAGAGATGATTTCTTCTTATCTGAGGACATGAGTAACTGGAAATCAGGTATCATCGAGTTAAAATACAGTGGTCTTTAAATGGTTTCAAATTTTGCTCATCAAAAGGTAGCCAACCACAGTGCAAGTATTCCAAATTCAAGTTCATTCTTCATGTAACCTTTCTTGCATCTATTCTTGATCTTTTCAGGGAGAGGGTGAAAGTTCACATCTAGCAAAGAAAGAAATTAGAATTTTTAACGAGCATACATTGAAAAGTCTGGCAAGGCAGTAAACCATTTTAAAGCAGAGTTAAAGCTTTTAAATATACTACTCATCAGAAATGAGAACTTCAACATGAAATACTAAAAACTGTGAGCTTCTAAATTCTCTTGGGTTACACCCATCACATACTTGGGTCACTCTCTAAAAAGGTGATTGATAGGGAGGAGATGTACAAGGGAGATAATTCCCAGCATCAGAGCTGGAAGGTGTGGAGTTGAGCCAGTCAGAGAGAGGCTTAGGAGGTCCAGTGCCCTTTGTCACACAGGCAGGCAATCAGAGGCCCACTAAGGTGAAAACTCAGGCATCCTGACTCCAATCATCCAGGACCATGTCCCCATACTTTCTAGATCCCTAGAGATCCTCTCCCAGCACAGCCTGGGTCAACCATTTCTCAGTAAGTGCTAACCCTGGCCTTAACAGAATTAATTTTGCATTTGATTTCAATACTTAAATGAATCCAGCTTGGAAAAAGAAATACAGGCAAAAGAAAAAGAAGGCTGATTTCTAAAAAGAAGGGGGTTTGTTTTGTTATAACAGTCACAGATTATCTGCCAGCTCCAAAATGCCACAAATTCACCAGACCCTGATGCTGGGAAAGACTGAAGGCAGGAGAAGGGGACGATAAGAGGATAAGATGGTTGGATGGCATCACCGACTTGATGGACGTTAGTTTGAGTAAGCTCCAGGAGTTGGTCATGGACAGGGAAGCCTGGCATGCTGCAGTCCATGGGGTCACAAAAAGTTGGACACGACTGAGCGACTGAACTGAATTGATATGAACGATGAACCCAAGACCACTTCCACTGAAATACCTATTTCTGTGCTTGACGTCTTGGCAGGGCTTCTCATCTGAAACTTTTCTGCTGCTGCATCAGGCCCACATTTTCATAGACTCTGGCATTATCTTCTCTCATTCTGAAAAGAAGAGAAAGAAGACGACACTAACAAAAACACAGACAGACTGTTTAACCTTATGTGATAGTTTTAACCCATCTACTTCATTCTCTGGGACTGAGTATGGCACAGATATAGCTGTTGCCCCAAGGAGCTGACATTCTAGGAGGGCATTTGAGACAGAAACACATATCAAAATCATTGTGAAGAGCCTTGAGTTCCTGTACTCTCAAGGGTTTGGCACAAGGAGAGTTGTTTCCCAGGAGGGTGGAGTAAGGGAGGCCCGTGTAACGAGGTCCTGGGTTAGACCATGAAGGAAGCTGGGGCATGTGCACAGAGAAAAAAATGGTATTCACTGTGAGGAGAGGGATCTGATGGCCAGAGGTCCATGAAGGCAAAGTGTAGGAATAGTCAGACAGTGACTCTAGATCCATTCAGTCCCTATCCAGTCAGGTGAAGGTGAACATGAAGCTGATTGGTGGTTTAGGGCCCCTGGTGGGCAGGGAAGCATCAGAGTCCAGACTCTATGGTGACCAGAACAGCCCAGGAGGATGAGGAAACCAGCAGCAGAGGGCTGGCCAGAGAGGAACAAGCTGAAACAAGCAGCAGGGGCTGGGGTCTCCTGGGTCTGCACCCTATGAGAGGGATGATGGGAAAGGCAGAGAACCTGTCAGTCACAGGCGACCACTGGTAACAGGGGAGTCGTCAGAGCTAATTCTGTTGAGCCAACATGTGGGGAAAGCTTTCTGGCAAGAAATCGGAGCCCTGACGCGCTGGTTCCACTGCAGATCACAATTCAAAGTATCAACTTTCCCCATCGGCCCACTGGGAAAGAAAAAAGCAGCCAGAAGGAAGAGGGAGCTTGGTGGAAAGCATACTTTTGCTGCATCATTTCATCTCAATGTTAAATAGAAAGCAAATGTAAATACGAACCTCATATATGTTATCCAAAACGTTTATATAGAGTATTAAAGCCAGCAGGGGTTTAAAAATCCACATCAGAAACAAACAGACATAAGACTCGCAGGGGAAAATAAAAAGTAAATGTTATACCAGAGAGTGACTGCAGGATATACAGAAAAATCATAACTTATAATTACTATTCACATCATTGATTTAACAAATATTTTCCTATCACATGTTTTAGTTTAAAAAAGGAGTTGGCAAAGTTTTTCTGTGCAGAACCAGACCGAAAATTATGTAGTCTCTGCGGGCCATATGCGGTCTCTGTCATGTATTATTCTTTGTGTGTGTTTTTTTAAATAACCCTTTAAAAACCATCCACGAGCTGTACAAAAACAAGCTGCGGCCCAGATTTGGCCTGGGGGCTATAGTTCGCTAACCGCGGGCTTAAATGGCCACAGTGGATTTCTGCTGACCACGGAAAATGAGAACACAGCTGTGGGGGCCACTGTGTGCTTAGTCACTCAGCAAGTCCAGCTCTTTGTGCCCGGACGGACTATAGCCTGCCAGGCTCCTCTGTCCACAGGATTCTTCAGGCAAGAATACTGGAGGAAGCTGCCATTCCCTTCACTACAGGGTCTTCTCGACATAGGGATCAAACCCGGGTCTCCTGCACTGTAGCAGATTCTTTACCACCTGAGCCACCGGGGACCATTAGACCATTATTTTATGTAGCAAAGAATCTTGACTCATCAAAAGGGGTATTACCTACTTCTGCAACAATTCCCCACCCCATTGAAATAAAAATAAAATTCTTCTTGGAGAAACAGCACTTGATATATTTATAATCCCCTAGGTTCCTAGCCAGTGGAGCAAGCAGCCTTCAGTTTAGGTGAATTACAGTTTAGCTTAGCTAGCCACGCTCACAAACCAGTTAGGCAACAATAATGTGCACCAAGGAAAGGCATGTGCTGCAAAGATGTGTCATTTTTTAAGCTTTTCTAAAGGATTGTGTTCAGGCAAAAAGAATTTCCTTCATTTCTACTTACTCTGCACAGGATGGTGTTGGGGTACAAGGTGGCAGGGGACTCTGATCTCCACTTGCCTGGTCCGTCAGGGAATACTTAATATTTGTGTATTCGTGTCCTTTCCTCTTGCTTTTCTGAAAAGCAAAAGTTGCATATATGAAGTCCTATGACTTTTTTGAAGGATTGAAGAAGTTAAAAAGGCATTTCACAGGAAAGAAAAAAGGAGAGAGAGAGAGACAGAGCTGGACAGATAGATAAGTTGAACCCTGAATACTGGTATGCTGGCCAAATGCCAGAGAACTCACCTCCTCCATGTAAATCCATCCTATGAGTGAAAGGGACTTTTGAATCATACAATTCAAAAACAGAGAGAATCATGCATTAACAACTTACTGTATTAAATGAAATGTACCTGCTTCTGAGCTAAGAGAGAATTCACACTTTCTCTGCCACATTAGCATCTAATCATTTCATAGTTCACTTGCAACACATTTAATGATTTTCAAGTAAACAGGTAGGAAAAGAGTTCCAGAAATAAATGCACTCCAAGTAGAAATGGCCCACGGGTACAAAAGATGTCGGCACTCTTATCAGGATCATACATTTTATCACATCGTCCCTATCCCACCCTTACACCAGAAAAAAAACCCTAGCACATTTAATACTTTATTTTCAGCCCAAAGATAAACTCTGGAGGAAAAAAAGTCAAAGAAATCAGTAGAATGCAATCTCATCTCAGATACAGAATGAACTGCATTCGGTAGGACTCCTGGTTAGATGATTTATCACTCTTTCCTCCTAAATTCACCCAGAAACAACCAATTCCAAAAATCTAATCCATAAAGTTCTCATCATTATACAATGCTGCTTTCATTTCAGGATTATTCAAGACACAGCAAACATTAGAAAGGGTATCCATATCAAATACTGACATACAGCAGTGACTTTTGTTCACTGCTGGTGGGAGGGTAGACTATGCCATCACTTTGGTGCACAATTCATCAGAACACATAGTACTAACACTAGTTAGTATCTGGTAATGATAAAAAGTAGAGCTACCAAGGGAACATTTCATGCAAATATGGGGTCGATAAAGGACAGAAATGGTATGGACCTTACAGAAGCAGAAGATATTAAGAAGAGGTGGCAAGAATACACAGAAGAACTGTACAAAAAAGATCTTCACGACCCAGATAACCACGATGGTGTGATCACTTACCTGGAGCCAGACATCCTGGAATGCGAAGTCAAGTGGGCCT
>NW_011495054.1:5183219-5183946 GCF_000754665.1 Bison bison bison
TTAGAAAGCATCACTACGAACAAAGCTAGTGGAGGTGATGGAATTCCACTTGAGCTATTTCAAATCCTGAAAGATGATGCTGTGAAAGTGCTGCACTCAATATGCCAGCAAATTTGGAAAACTCAGCAGCGGCCACAGGACTGGAAAAGGTCCGTCTTCATTCCAATCCCAAACAAAGGAAATGCCAAAGAATGCTCAAACTACCGCACAATTGCACTCATCTCACACACTAGTAAAGTAATGCACAAAATTCTCCAAGCCAGGCTTCAGCAATACGTGAATCGTGAACTTCCAGATGTTCAAGCTGGATTTAGAAAAGGCAAAGGAACCAGAGATCAAACTGCCAATATCCACTGGATCGTCAAAAAAGCAAGAGAGTTCCAGAAAAACATCTATTTTTGCTTTATTGACTATGACAAAGCCTTTGACTGTGTGGATCACAATAAACTGTGGGAAATTCTGAGAAGGGAATACCAGACCACCTGACCTGCCTCTTGAGAAACCTATATGCAGGTCAGGAAGCAACAGTTAGAACTGGACATGGAACAACAGACTGGTTCCAAATAGGAAAAGAAGTACGTCAAGGCTGTATATTGTCACCCTGCTTATTTAACTTATATGCAGAGTACATCATGAGAAATGCTGGGCTGGAAGAAGCACAAGCTGGAATCAAGACTGCCGGGAGAAATATCAATAACCTCAGATATGCAGATGACACCACCCTTAT
>NW_011495054.1:5184413-5193230 GCF_000754665.1 Bison bison bison
TTATGACCAACCTAGATAGCATATTCAAAAGCAGAGACATTACTTTGCCAACAAAGGTCCGTCTAGTCAAGGCTATAGTTTTTCCTGTGGTCATGTATGGATATGAGAGTTGGACTGGGAAGAAGGCTGAGTGCCGAAGAATTGATGCTTTTGAACTGTGGTGTTGGAGAAGACTCTTGAGAGTCCCTTGGACTGCAAGGAGATCCAACCAGTCCATTCTGAAGGAGATCAGCCCTGGGATTTCTTTGGAAGGTATGATGCTAAAGCTGAAACTCCAATACTTTGGTCACCTCATGCGAAAAGTTGCCTCATTGGAAAAGACTCTGATGCTGGGAGGGATTGGGGGCAGGAGGAGAAGGGGACGACAGAGGATGAGGTGGCTGGATGGCATCATCTACTCGATGGACGTGAGTCTGAGTGAACTCCGGGAGTTGGTGATGGACAGGGAGGCCTGATGTGCTGCAATTCATGGGGTCGCAAAGAGTCGGACACAACTGAGCGACTGAACTGAACTGAACTGAATGATGAAAAAGGATGTATGTACTACAACTTTAAACATTTTCTTCTTCAGAAGCTCATGCACACAAGCCTAGAAGAGCTGACAAAGATGTCCAGTGACGTGCTATTTCCAACAACATTCACCAAAAGAACAAATGAATGTGATGTATTCATATCACAAAATAAGAGGAAATGTACATATGTATGTGTACACACCAAAACAGATTTCATACACAATGTTAGATACAAAAATACAAACTGCAAAATAATGAAACAGTGCAATAGTATGCTATCACCTTGCTGAACATTCTAAGGGAATTCCATTATGCTGTTTCTGGGTATTTTTTTAAAATGTCTTTTTAATACTGTAAATGAAAGTTAACAAAAGAAATCGACTTCCAAGTAAACAGCAGAGTGTGAGATTGGTATATACAGACTGGAAAATTTTCTCAGTCTCGCTCATTTGCATTTCCCCTAGATTCCCACCTGTTTTGCATTTCCTCCTTCCAATGCTGCCTTGGTTTCTCTTCTTCCCTTACCCTGCTCTCCACCTCTGACTGTCATTTTCTTTTTTTCCATTTATTCCTCTGTAGCACAGTCTTTTACTCCCAAAGGCCCTTAATGCTTCATATTAATAATTTTGGAAATGCCTGGATTTCAGAATAATTAATTATGCTGAATGAGCTTTGTTCATTTGCTTAATCTAAAAATCAGGTGGGTGTAATATTTTTAAGTCTGCCACTGAAACCTACTAAATTAAAGTACTTCTTACTCTAGTCCCAAGTCAAGTAGCAAGATCCTACATTGAATCAAACAGTATAATGAAGCAAACAACATACCACAAAATCTATTTTATTTCTTTTTATTAGTGGATTTTTTAAAAATTTATTTTTTGCCCCCCTCTGTGGCATGCAGGATCTTAGTTCCCTGACCAGGGAATCAAGGCTGTAACCCTCATGTTGGGAGCATGGGGTCTTAACAACTGGGATCACCAGGGAAATCCCCACAAAATCTAATTTTAAAAAACAATGTAAGCCTACATATTTTTCTTTTAAATCCAAGGGTTCATATACCAAATAGCTAATGCGCTGACACATAATGGCACTGAAAAGTATTGGCTGAATGGACGAATACACACACTCATTTGGTACTCTTGGGATGGGATTACTGGGGACATCCAATTTCTATAGTCTACATTCTGTAATATTTAAGTGATTCTACCTCCTCTACCCCTCATCCCCAATAAAAGGGCAGCAATAAAGGCATTTTGGTTTTAACTAGTTCCTAAATCCAAATTACAACTTCAGATTTAGGGTCAGAGAGACCATATATGGTAAGTAATAGGAAGATGTGAAGTGCCAGATAAGCTGGGAGGGAAAGTCCCTAAATTCTCCAAAACCAGAGGAAAAACCAAAGCTTCTGAATGAAATAGAGAGCTTTTCCCCCAGCTTTTCTAAGCAAGACTACCTTATGGTCTTCAAGATATTCCCAAGTAATTTCCCATTTGTACCAGTGGGACTGCACTCTACTTATTAGAAGTCCTTCTTTTGAGGCAACTTCATGCTTTAAGTAAGTACTCCTGGCCCAAATCAATATAACTGGAAGGTGAATATGAAATAGCCTACAGTAACCATCTAAAGGCTTCCTGGTGGCTCAGACGGTAAAGAATCTGCTTGCAATGCATAAGATCTGGGTTCGATCCTTAGGTCGGGAAGATCCCCTGGAGAAGAGATGGCTACCCGTTCCAGTATTCTTGCCTGAGAATTCCATGGGCAGAGGAGTCTGGCGAGCTACAGTCCATGGTGTTGCAAAGAGTCAGACATGACTGAGAGATTAACACTTCTACTTCTAAGTTCATAGCACTTACATTAAGACAACGACTTAAAGCGGTAAAGTTCAAAACCAGAACAGAGCTTGTTAATCATTTGACCATGCCTTCCTATATCCACACTGTTTCTGAAGACATTTTTGTACAAGGAAACAACCTAGTGAGTATTTCTGCATGGACTGAGAACCTGCTAAACTAACTAACTTGGGCTAACCACACTTTGATAACGTGGCCGCTGCACTGCTAGGCTAGAAGCCTTTCAATCAGGTTGCAGGTCCCATTTTTGAGAAGCTGAGTTTTCCAGAAGGTGATAAACAGGGTAAAGAAGGCAAATACCACTGATGTTTAGACATCACATCTATCCAGTGAGCAGCATGATGATGGGGCTGGGGTTGGGGTTGGGGAGTGAGCTAAGGATAGCTCCCAAAAGAGCAGTCTCCTCAGGCCTCATGAACTCAGCTTTGTGTGTTATAAAGAGCTTCCAATGGAAAGGCTCCAGTGCCACACTGTTCATTATGTATGGTTTATTAAAAATGGAAATGTTTCTGTTTCCAACTTGACCACATTGGTGGTTCCAATCCTCATGTGCTATAAAGAGTGAGGCATTCATTTAAGAGATGGAATCAGGATGAGTAAGGCCTGGATCAAAACTGGAACAGGCTGGAAACTTTGAGGCTTGGAGTTCTAAGCCTGCCAGGTGAGCCTGGGAAAATCCCAAACCCATCTGTCAGGCCTGTTGCCCCTCCCTGAGCTACTCCATAGTGAAAAATCAGAGTTGTGTGGTAGGGAATAATTCATTTCCAGAGAGGTCCTTCCTGGTTGGGAACTTGTTTCTCCTTTTCAGATAAAGACAGTTATCTAGCAAAGCCTGTATTCTCGCTCAGGAGAGCATATCCAAGCCAAGCTGCCCAGAAAAAAAAACACCAAAAATCTACATGTCAGTCGTGCAGGCTTGGTACCTGCTCTTCTTCAATCCTGCGCTGTAGTGTTTCAATATAATGCTGGACGGCCATATAGATGAATCGGTACTGTGCTTCTGTCTGGACCATCCCTGACCTCTGTGACCGCACCATCTGAATGGTTTTGGGAACGTCGATGTCACAGTCAACACCTACAAAGCAAAGCACCATGGAGCATCAGGAGAAACTGCAGAGACAAGGGGCAGCGGTTCAAAGCACAACTTTGAGCAGAGATAAAGCAAATTTACACGTTCATGTTTTAACCAAACCTGTTCCAAGGGCTACGGCACTGGCCTTCTGACCAACACCAATGATCCTAGAAGATTATAGGGTCAGGGGTCAGCGGTGAGGAGCCCCGCAGGTTACAACACCGCCCTGTACCATCAGCAAGGAGTGAGCAGATGGACAGAGACTACCACTGCTCCTAGGCTCAAACAGCATCACTCCTGTTCTTGAGCAAACATACTGAAAGTTGAAGTCTCTGGCCTAGATTTTTGTGAAAATACTTTAACATTCAATTTTCTTCCGCAGGCTATTTTCACTAGCACTTTCCTTCCATAGACTGAAAACAGGAATCGTAGCTTCTTGCCCTCCGAATGACCTACCTTTCTCTCTGATGATGTCAATAAGAATATCAATCACAATGAACGTCCCTGTCCGGCCAATTCCAGCACTGTGGGCAGAAGGACGAAGAGCGAGGACAATGGAGTCATTCATGAGGGTTTTATACTCAAAACCAAGCTATTAATATTAACAATGTCTGCTCTTGGGAGTATTTATAAGATTGTCTATTTATATTTGCAAACATATTAGCAAAGAGCCCAGGGCTTTGGACTCAGTCCATCCTGCACTTGGAGCCCAGCTTCTCCAACATAGTGTACCTGAGGCAAATCCCTTAACCTCTCTGACCCTCAGTTTCTTCATCTGTGAAATGGGCTACTATGAGTATCAACTATCAGTAATGGGTGAAAAACAATGAATGCAGATGCTGGTATGGAGCAAGGGCTCAATAAAAGGGAGTTTTTATAGAACTGAATAAATAATGTTTCACAGGCATCTACTTGCCAAACATATGAAAGATTTAGGAAACCCAACTTTCCCCAGTATAATCATGAAGCCTAAACTTGGGAACTGGCACCTACAAACTCTGGTGCGGAGGCCATGGGCCTGGCTTCTAGAAGCCTGAATGGGGAGTGGTCCAAATATTCTGAAACAAACAGGTATGTTGTCAGGGGGAAAAAAATACATCATATTTCCATGGAAAACAAGAACAGGATCACAATCAAAGAGATTAATCCTAAAATAACTGCAGAACAGAGAAAACCAATCAAACATTACCAGACTAAGGGTGCCTTAAGAATAAGGACTGTGTTCACCACCTCCTGCCCCACCACCCCAGTACCTGGTGGTCCCACAGGATCTAGAAGAAATGTACTTTGGGGTCAAAGTGTCCCTTAATGCCACAAACAGGCATTAAATTTTTCCCACAGTTCAGGAGCTGTGGCTGGGGCTGGGCAAATACAAATAAGCACCCTGGGCGTCGAGAGATGATGGGACAGGTGACATCTTAGAGGTGGGGGGGGCTGGTCACCTGCAGTGAACCACCACGGGCCCCGCGTCCACAATGCTCTCCTGCTTGTGGTGAACCTCCTCCAGGAAGTCCAGCACGCCCCCCGGGTCACTGGGCACGCCGTGGTCCGGCCAGGTCCGAAAGTGGTATTGCCAGACCGTTCTCTCCGTATTCCCCTGGAGTAGAGCCAAGAAAAACCAGAAAAGAATTAAATAAACCAAGGGGTTGAGGCATCGTCCAATTCCCATCTTTCCCAGATCCTCTATGAGCCAGGAGGGTCAGGCTGGCACCACCTCCTCACGCTCCATTCACAGGTCCCCTCCACAAGTTCCCCAGATCTCTCCTCCTCCTGGGTCTGGCTGAGCAATCCTGGAGGCTGGAACCCCTTGCCTCTGTCCAAAGAAACAAGATGTCTCATATGGCAGTTTGTTCTTGAGGAAACGACAACTGGCATCCGTGTCTGTACCGTTAGCCAGCGGCAGATGAGGTCCCCGTTCCCGCTCCTCCAAGCGCAGCTCCACGTGGGAGACCACTGAGCCCTCTGGGACTCGGGGGCTCTCCTCCCACCACCTGAGACAGCGGGAATTCCCTCCAGACATCTGCTCATCTCTGTCTTTTGTACCTGACCCTCCTCCCCTCCTACAACATGCACTTTTATTATAATTATTTCAACTTTTACTTTGGTGCAGACAGGGTAAGACAGGCTTTGCAATCAGGTGGGTGGATTCAGGCCCCAACCCCAACATTCACACTCACTGTGGTCCGTGGATATCTCTAAGCCTCAAACCCCTCATGTGCTGATGGGCATAAGACTCTCTACCACAATTATCACTGTGAGGACTAAACAAGACCAGTTAAACACAGAGCCACTGCGAAGCAGAGAGGAAGAGACTCAGCACATGGGCACTCTTCTGAGGACTGACAGTAAAGGTCAACAAGGGTACCAAGACTACAAAAAACCAAAAAAGCATCATGTTCTGGGTCCACCCAATTAGGTCACTATTTGTCACTGCATCTTCTTCCTACATTATCTGGAGACTACATACGCTAAGTAACATTTTTAAAGGGGATTTTGAAAAAAAAAAAAAAAAGAGAGAGAGAGAATAACCAGACCAGTATCCACCACCTGTGACCTTCAGAATATCCAAGGAATCTGAACCACGGTCAAGATCTTCTCGTGAATTATGTGCATTTAGTTTGCTGAGTCATGAAAAAGGATTTTTCTGGAGGTTACCAGTGAGCTAAAACTCAGGGGGTTCCCAGGGTCACAGAAAGGACAGGGAATGAGAGAGACCCAGCTGCCCTGAGCATCCTTGTTCTTCCTCCTATATAAATGGCCACTGAGGTCTCTGGTCCCACTCCTGGTTCCCAGGCGATTAGGAGGCTAAAATGAGATCATGTGATAGTACTTTAAAAAAAAATGGAACATGCTATACAAAAAGCAGATAATCCGTGACCAGCAATCTTGGAGAAATGATCGGTCTCGTGTCAGCACCTGCATCCTAAAGTGCAACACACAAACCCAAACACCAACATTTCCCATGCCTGACACTCCCAAATCTCTGCTAACAAGAAGATGGATGGTTTATCAAAAAAAAAAACCTGAACAAAAATCCACCTGCTACTGAGAAACACCTGATAACGAGAAGACGGATAGTTTATCACTACAGCTGAAGAAAAACCTATCTGAAATCTTTGTCCGATGTCCTCTAAATCTCTGTCTCATTTCTGCTTGACAGACCTCGCACAGTCTTGCAATCGACTGAACCTCCACCCTCTTCCTGCCAGCAACAGAACTGCACATCAGAAGTTCTGACATCTCACCCTGGACCACAGCCGCTGAGGCTCCCGGCTCACTCGGGTCCCCAGACCACATCATGGAACTCATCAGAGGACAGTCCCTCCTCCGTCCTCCGCCTGCCTCCTGCCCCCGCCTGCCCAGCTAGGACTCCGTGCACTCTCTCCATCACAGATCTGCATTCCCCCCACCCTCTCTCCACCCACTGCTGAGGAATCTCAGCACCTCAGGTGGGTGTGACAGCGGGTGTCTGCTCAATGGCATAGGGACTTGTACCGTGGCTTCTCGTGGCAACATGACTGCAATTCCTTAAGGACAAAGGCTGTTTCGTTCACCTCTGTGTCCCCAGAGGCCCCCGAATAAGCCTGTCTCACCATGAAATCATGCTGAATCCAAATCACGCTGGATGCAAAGTTAGTCACCCCAGATGTATACGTATGGGTGACTCCCTTTGCTGTCCACCTGAAACTATCGTCTATACTTCAATATACCATAAAAAGTTAAAAAAAAAAAAAAAGAAACAAACATAGTCATCCCAGGGACAAACCTGAACTACGTACAATTAGAAGCTGACACATGGAATACGAGCACTAAAATAGGCCTCAGGCCCTTTGCACTTGCTGCTCCTTTTGCTTGGAGCTCTCCTCTCCGGAGCCTCAGATGCTGCTCCACCTTCAGGTCTCAGCTTGCCTGGCACCCCCTCAAAGAGGTCCTCCCTGCTTACTCCATTTCATTCTCTAACATACCACACTGTGGCGTTCACAGCTCCAGCACAACTGGAAAGCTTGGTTGGTTATCTACTCCTTAGCCTCCCACCTCCCTAGGCTCTGTGGGGGAAGGGACTGTGCAGGTCTGGTTTGCCGTACACCAGTCCAGTACCTTGCAGCTTCCCAAGTGGCTCAGACGGTAAAGAATCTGCCTGCAATGCAGGAGACCTGGGTTCAATCCCTGGGTCAGGAAGATCTCCTGGAGAAGGGAATGGCAACCCACCCCAGTATTCTTGCCTGGTGAATTCCAAGGGCAGAGGAGCCTGGCGGGCTACAGTCACAAATAGTCAGACACGACTGAATGACTAACACAACAACAAAACAAGTACCTCGCTGGTACCTGGCACACAGAGGGTGCCCATAAATGGATGTTACTCAGTGAGTGAGCGAATGCCTGAAGGTATGCAGCAGGAGTGACCGCACGACCCTGGATTAGCGCACCCTCCGTGCAGTTACCAGAGTCTCTAAAGTACGACAGTATACTTACTTGTCCAACCTTCGAGAGTTTAAGTTCTCTTAACGTATAGTCGTGAGCGGCACTTTCCTTGACGTTCCTAACGCGCATGACTCCGTATTCTTTTAGTGCATACTCGTCAGGCCAGTATTTGACACATTTACTCTGGAAGGGGTCCAAGAAAAGAGTTAATCTCTGTGAACTGTGAAATGAAAGCCTCAACCAGCAGAAGAGCAACATTCAAGTGTTGACTACTAACATGGAAAAGGGCCTGCCTGGTGTCTAACTGTTGGATTTTCAAAGAAAAGGAAAGAAGAGTTCAAACTAAAGAAGCAGATGCAGGGAGAACCAAGGAGAAGTGGGAAGAGAAAGCCAGTGTAGCAGAGTGGTTCATCTAAGTCATGGGTCTAAGGAGAGTCAGTGCTTATTTATTTCTCTCTAAAGAACCAAGGAGGGATTTCTCTGACAATCCCGTGGCTAAGACTCCATGCTCCCAATGCAGGGGGCCTGGGTTCGATCCCTGGTCAGGGAACTGGATCCCACATGCCACAGGTGACCATTTGCATGCCTCAACCAAAGATCCCACATGCCACAACCAAGACCCAGCAGAGCCAAATAAATAAATATATTTTTTAAGAAAGGACTTGAACTTTCTTTCTAAAAAAGAACTAAAGAGCAGAGAGCGGGGGACTACGGGGTGTGCAGGTTGCTGTCTAGCAACAGCTGAGCACTGAATTCCGGAGATCTGCCAGTCACTCTGCAGGGAAGACAGGCAGGGGCTCTGGAGGTGGATGGGCTGCCCAATGAGCCAGACTGTCTGGTTCATTTCCGCGCCCGTGTAGGAGGCCTCCGCGCCTTATCTAACCCAAGTGTGAACAACTCCAGCACAGAAAGGCAGCTGATGGAGTTTTGAACCAGCTGCTTTTTCTATATCCAGATCCAC
>NW_011495054.1:5193330-5228949 GCF_000754665.1 Bison bison bison
AGATCCACTTGATACCTGCTGCACACATCACCCTCGCTTAACCGGGCGCCTGGGAACGCCAAGCCTGCAATAGCTGCTGGCTTCGTGTTGGAAAATATGGCACTAGGGGAATCAGTCTTGCTGCCAAAGAGGAAGATACTTTGTTCAATGAGACATGAGTCCGCAGAGATCTGCTGATGGAGAATGTTTTTGTGTCTTGCTTTTTTCCTCAGGAGCAGTCACCCACACCACTCACTTTCCACAGCCCCCAAGACACATCTACCAGCAAGAGAAATCTACCTGGTACATTAGGAAGATACAGCAATTCATTGTTAAAAAACAAGAAATCAGAAAACAGCTGCGGACACCCCGCCAGTCAATGATTAATCGAAAGGAAACAAAATATGGTAGAAGGAAAGATCAACAGAAGAATTAATGGATAGCACTACTTTTTTGCTTGACATGCTTTATGTGGCATTTTATTTATTATTCTGAATTTGGCTTTCCCTCCAGTATTTTGTAGATCCAAGTACCTTTTTGACAGATGATACAATTTTTATTATCCCCAAATGAACACTTTGACTATTAAATGTATGCAATGCTCTCGCTGGTCAATCAATTCTGAGGACTGCTGGTCACCCAAGAGAACACAAATCACAACTCCTAACACTGTAGCTGACTCTACGTGTCTGCGAATGACTGCGCCCTCCTCTCAGTTTCCCAAACTCTGATGTAAACCTTGGCAAACAAATTCAAAAACGTGAGCACTGATACTTTAGCTTTTAAATTAAAAGCCCAGGAATCCAGAGGCTGGTTTTTCTTCTATGCACTGGGGGTGGATACCAAGCAAACACAAGTTATTGGAAAGACCTGTCGGGAGACCGAGAGCACATCACACCCTCCGCTCCAGCTGAAGAGTGAAGAGGGAGAATGGGAACACAGGCGCAAGCCAGGAGGAGGTAAGGAGTGGGGCAGGGTGACTGGTCCCAATGTCTGTCTGTTCTGGGAGCTTCTGGCAGCTCTTCTGAGAGGGACCAATCCTGATCCCTCTGAAGTAACCCAAGAACCCTCTCTTCCCAGCCCCAGGTCAGCCACCTACAACTGCAACCAGAGAATGAGAATGGGCGGCCTCTTATAACTGCAACCAGGCAACTGGTAGGACGGAGGGTTCAGTTTTCCTTTCTACACTCAGATTAGGTGATCCTCCCCTGAAGCAGAAATTATAAAAATGTTTTAACTTGTCCATTAATTCAAGAACATCTAATGCTACTGCGGGCGGCTGCTGGAGGAAGCCTTTGTCTCACCATGACCAGAACTGGCCCCAAAGGTACTCAGACGTGTTAACAACTAGCAGTGCAACAACGAGAATCCTACAAGGGAGCTCCTTGGTGGTCCAGTGGTTAGACTCCATACTTTCACTGAGGAGGGCTGGGTTTTGATCCCTGCCCAGGAAACTAGGTATAGAACACTATACCACGCAGTGTAGAAAACTATACCAGATTTCCTCCACTCCCCTTTTTCCAGAGGGTCAGTTAGAACAAGCTTAACATGTTTATTCAGTTCTTAACATGGTCAACCCAACACGTCCAATACTTCAAGAAACTATAGTACACAGTCTACCTTTCCTCTCTCCACTTCTTTCGTTGTCATGACAATCACTCGGGAGTTCTCTTGGAACACCATCCTCCAGAAGTCATTCACGGTGTTCTGCAGGCAGCCTTGTGTGGCAATGTAACTCTTTTTGGGCTTTGAGTTGTTGCATTTGGTTTCAAATTCAGGCTAGAGATTGAGAAAGAAAACAACTTCAAACGTTCGAAAATTGCTTTCATGCCATGTGGAAGGATTTAAAATACAAAAACTGGCTAGCAATATATAGTCAGAAGACATCATGAAAGCAGTTTACCATGATAATGTTTGCGTTGATGTAATCCGAAACAGGCTCATTGGGATCACCGTCATGGAGGACGACCCTGGTGTGATCGACTGGAAGAAGAAGAGACCACGGTCACAGTGTACTCAGACCCCTTCAGGACAAATCAGGTCAAATCAGCTCATCCTCAGGGAGTCCCAGTTTTATTCATTTCATGATAAAATGGTATTAAAAACTAAATCCAATGTGAGCACGATAATCTGAATATGATGCCCCCAAATGCTTTCCTTAAGGAGTATAAGGTAGCAATGTTAATTCCCTGGTTTTAATAGTGTATTGTTGATATAGAGGATATTATCTGGAGAAGCTGGGGAAAACAACGGTACACGGGAACCCTCTACGTATTTTTGCAACTTCTTGTGAGTCTAAAATTATTTCAAAACTAAAGGTTTTTTGCTTTCTTGTTGCTGTTTTTTTTTTTTTAAAGGAAAAGTATAGGTAGACAACGTATGTCTGAGATTTGCTTCACAATAATTCAGGGACAGAAGAGACATGTACCAGAATATAGATAAACTGGGACTTCCCTGGTGGTCCAGTGGCTAAGACTCCATGCTCCCGATGCAGGGGGGCCAGGTTCAATCCCTGGTCAGGGAGCTAGATCCCACATGCCACATCTAAGAGGTTGTATGCCGCAACTAAAGATCCCACGTGCTGCAACTAAGACCCGTCGCAGCCAAAATAAATAAATATTAAAAAAAAAAGAATAGAAATGAATCAAGATTAGGCACAAGCTGACAATTGGTAGAGCTGGGTGCTAGGCATGTGTGGGTTGTGTATATTATTTTGACTACTTTCAAATATACTTTAAACTTTCTGTAATAAAAAGGATTTTTAAAAAGTGAAGTAGAATTAAATACAGTCTCCAGGCAACAAGATTCTGACAACAGTATCTACTGACCAAATTCTGTATAAAAGTACATTACTGATATAAAAATCTGAGTGTGCTTCCTAAGCAACACATTTTACACTGGGAATTAGTAATAAAGTCGTATGTCTTAACACTGTTCTTTTGTTTCAGATTGCCCATCTTTAAAGAAAATGATGCTAATCAGAAGAAACATCTGCTTGGGATTTTTATGGGAGGAAAGGACAGTAATATTCTGTTTAGTACTGCATACCACTGTTCCCGTCATCTTTCCCTACATGCCCACATCTTACTAATGAGCACCATTCAGACCTCCTGAGCAGAAATGAAAACTTAAGACGTAAAGAGGATAATGCTTCCCCAAGGTCATTAGGACCATGCTGTGGCTCAGAATGATTCCCTGCAAATTCCTCTTTTTCTCTCCTCGATATTAGAAGAGCTTCCACTGTCTCCCATCCTCACTTACACATATCTATATGGATGTGATATTCATATACACCATATATGTGCCCATATGAACACAGAAAGAGGAAGACTATGCTCCACACACACGGGATGGGTTTACAATATATAACAAAGCAGCTCTGACCCGATGAGACATTAGAGCAAGGCTCTCCAATCTGATCATGTTCCCCAATAAACTTTAATAATAAAGTTTTTGGACATTGAAATGTATACATATTGGATGGGTCAAAAAGTTCATTCGGGTTCTTCTGTATGCTCACTATGTGGGAAAGCCAAACAAACTTTCTGGCCAATCCAATCCAATTATAGATACAAACAAGGCTTATTAAATACATTATACACATTCTGGTATCAAGCTGCATATCAGATTTTTTTTTCTTTTTCTTCCTTTTTTTTTTTGGATAAAAAATATAAATCAAGAGAAGTTCTAAATGTTTCTTCCTGGCCCACTCTGGAGACCCTGCATTAGAGCCTGGAGCTAAGAGTAGTGACTCTGGGGGTTCCAGTACCAGTTTTCCCACGCAGACCCAAGAGCCAGGGACTGCAGAGCAGGGGCACAAGCCTGGGACCCCTGAGGCTGACGATGAGACCCTGGGAGAGAGCAAGCCTTGACATGATCTCTCCTGGGCAGTCTAAATTAACAGAAGGAAACAACCACACTCTAAGCCTCCTAGTGGCAATTTCACTCTGTAAGAAGCAGCATCACAGGAACTCGATGAACGAGGCCATCAGTCTCCACCACAGCTGACTACTTTGGAAACTACTTACAATTAAAAGAAGCTAAGGCCTTGGATCTGCTGAAAAAGCACATGCCCCACCTCCCCAGAGAAGTGACAGAGACACTGGGGATCAAAACCTCCAAGAGTGACTATTACAGAGATTGGTACTTACAGGGCAGGATGTTCTTATATCTATTTTTGTTTTTATTTTCTTGCCTCTGACCCTCTTTTCGGCTATAGAGAAGTTTACACTCCTGTTGTTGTAGTGTCTGGAGAGAAACAGAAGTAAATATTATTATGAATCAAAAGCTTCCCAAAAAAAGCCTGACTGAGCAGTTCTGCTTTAGGGGATTTATCCCAGGAAACGTTTAAGAGTCGTGGGCGACAGCTGTAAGAATGCTCACCTTAATGCTACATCAAGAGGGGCAGAGACACTGAAAGAGCTGCCGAAAGAAACACTTTCATTCATTCAAACAAAGGATGTTCTACAGACATTTAAGAGACAGCCTAGGAGAATATCTAATGCCTTGGAAAGATGATCAGAGTGAGTGTTAACTAAAAAGAAGGTCAAATTTTCCAAACAGTGCCTTACACAAACCCTTATGTCTGTGTGCACCTATGTATGTAAGAAATGGCAGAAGTCTGTACACCAAAAAAGTATGGGGCTTTTTTATTTTCAGCAGTAAGATTATGTTTTGTTTTGCTCGTTTTTTGCCTAAATTTTCTACAATAAATATTTATAAGAAGAGAAACTTTGGGAATTTCCTGTCAGCGCAGTGGTTAGGACTCCTCGCTCTCATTGCTGAGGGCCTGGGTTCATTCCCTGGTCGAGGAGCTAAGATAAGATCCCCCAAGTCGCCCAGTGTGCCCCCACCCTGAAAAGAGAGAGACCTTTAAAAATAAGTTATTAAGAATGAAAGCCAGTGAACGTTGGTATACAGTACCCAAATAGGAGATGTGATCCATGTTCTTGAGGACTTTGTAATCTGCCTACTTTAACCATTGATGAATTCAAAGCAACCTGAAAGTCAGTTCTCAAATCTGGATTCTGGCGGACGGTAAAAGTGGTTTACTGTGGACATGCAATCTTTGTTAGCAAAGCTTTAGAGTCCTCCTGTGCCCCAAACCTACATCAGTGCCCTGGGCAGCCAAGCCGTGTCTGCACAGACGCCCACTCCCCTGCACTCTGAGGGGAGGGGGCGCCCCTCCGTCTCCGCAGATAGAGATGGAGGAGGAGAATGCTCAGGCTCCTGAAGCGAGTGGTCGGGAAGGACACCTCTGAAGGGAAAGGAGATGGGGAGCGGAACCAGGGAAAGAAGAGCCTAAACAAAGCAGGCAACCACAGCAGAGCTGGCCCCAGGGAAGAAGGGACAACGTAAGGAAGTGGAGAGGACCAGCTGTAGAAACAGACAGGAAGGTGGACCAGCCAGGCTGAATGAAGCATTTTCAAGGATGTAGGCTTCATTTTCAGAATCACCAAAAGTGCCTCTTCAAGGAACCAATGGTTTCAGACAAGTCTCGTTTGAACAGGAAATCACAAATGGGCAAATCAAGAAAGTGAAAGGCAAACTAAAAAGAAAAAAAAAAGTGTTACATACTAAAAATATATTTATATATGCCAAAATGATGATCCCTTAAGAGATTTCTCTACAAGGGAAGGCAGAGCCAGTATTTCCTAACACAGTGGCCCTATTATATTTCCATTTCATTTATCTGCATTTCGCAGACAGGTATGAAAGTCAGGAGTTTAAATTGCTGTTTGACTCTAGGTTTCAAAATGCAATAATTCAGCCTTGACACACAGCTCAAAACCAAAATGTTTAGCCAGCTGAAACCTGGACAGAAATAAAATACAACATACACAGAACTCTGACAATCAAACGGTCACTCAAAATTCTTCAGTGAGTTCACATACAGTAATTAGAGCCATCTGCATTCTCGGTGCTGGCATATCCTCTGATACTGCTGTTAGGAAGAAAGTTCGATCTTGATTTTTAGACAGTAAGGTGAGGTTCAAACCCTATGAACTGAATCAATCACTTAAACATCAACCAAGTGAAGAGAAACAACATCAACAAAAGCTACACGCTAGGAAATAACTAGGGGCTTGATTCAAAACAAACTTGACAGCAACGCATTCAAGTGCTCGCTTATGAACAAACCTCAAGTGACGCTTCACTTGGGAGGGCACACTGCCAGAGCAAGCTCTAGAAGCAGCAAATCGCACCCATCCCTCCCTGTTTAATCATGTCCAATTTCTCCCCCTGCCTTCGAGACGAGTGCAAGCTTCTCAGAACAACTCAGGAGACCTTCTCTTCTCTGAGTGGATGGAGGCCTGCCTCTAACCTCAGCTTCTGATTGTCCAGTCACGATCCTGACTGTCCTTCAGTGTCCTCCGGTATAAAGCAGGGTGAACCCTGACTACCTACACCACAGAGTTGGTATAGGAGTTAAGGTGCACTGTGTACACTCCAGCCACACCAAGCGTCTTGAACCCACCGTATTTCTTCAGGTCTTCATGTTCTTGCTCATGGCCTCTGCCTAGAATTCCATTTCTCTGCCTTGAGTACCTCTGAATGTTACTTTTTGGTCATTCATTAGGACCCACCCCAAAGGCCGCCGCCTCTGGGAAGCTCTCCTAACCCATTCAGCACGACCTCCCTGTGTCTCACGATACCAGCCACGATCTGAAGCACCGCCCTCCGTGAGTGCTCCTGTCACACTGAATACAGCTACATCTTTACAACCTGTCTTTTCTATTAAAGAGCATGGACCACCCCTGTTTGCCTGTAACCAGCTCAGCATCCAGCACAAAGCAGGCCCTCAAAATGTATCTGCTGGATGGACAAATAAATACAGGAAGGGGTTGGGGGGTGGGAGGGAGACAGACAAACCACAGACCATCACTGGTGATGGCCATGAACTGCAGGCCCCACACTCAGCATCCCATGCTGACACTGTTGACCTGGCCTTCAACGTAAAGGAAAGCCACTGTAGGCAAAATATGAGATCAGCATTTCCCAATCTTTAATCATCTGAAAAGCCTATTTAAGGGAATTCCCTGACGGTCCAGTAGTTAGGACTCCAAGCTTTCACTGCCGAGGGTGCTGATTCAATCCCTCGTCAAAGAACTAAGTATCCCACAAGCTGCACAGCACAGCCAAAAACAAAAAGATAAATGAAAACAAAGAAAGGACAGCATCTTCAAGATGCTGTCTCATCTTGGCACACTGCCTATTATATGAGTTGTTTTCTTAAACTAACCTCCACTTTTTCCCCTTTGGAAGATGTATTTCAAAAGAAAACTGCATATTACTAGCACATAAGAAAACCAGTATCACTTGCCATATATAGAAGGTAACCAGAAGAAGGAATATACTAAAAATGAAATATTGGCAAATCTTACCTAGATATTATAGCATGCCTTAAAGTGAAAGTTGCTCAGTCGTGTCCGACTCTTTACTGTCTGTGGAACTCTCCAGGCCAGAATACTGGAGTGGGTAGCCTATCCCTTCTGCAGCAGATCTTCCCTACCCAGGAATCGAACCAGAGTCTCCTGCATTGCAGGCCAATTCTTTACCAGCTGAGCTACCAGGGAAGCCCTGGTATGCCTGAGGCTTTATTTAAAAAAAAAAAAAAGGTATACTGGCAAGTGTTAAGAAATAGATGTTGCTGCTGTGCACTAAGTCACATCTGACTCTTTTGTGACTCCATGGACTGTAGCCTGCCAGGCTCCTCTGTTCATGCGATTTCCAGGCAAGGATACTGGAGCCACTTCTTTCTACAGGGGATCGTCCTGACCCAGAGATCAAACCTGCATCTCCTGCAATGGCAGGTAGATTCTTTACCACTAAGCCACCAGGGAAGCCCAGAGCTAGATGTAAGAGGCATATTAAAACTGTACTCAGACCTTCTCCTAAGCCATGACCAAAGAAATGGATAAGGGTTAAAGAGAAAAAAAAGAGAAAACCTTCTTCATTCACTAGTTCAATCTTACTATAACAGGGCCGCTGAAAATCACCTCACACACCAAGAACACTTTGCTAGAATAACCCAGACTTCCAGGCCGAGGAAAGCCTCACCAATACCCAGCACGTGCTGGCTGGACCATCTACTCGGCTCTGGCTTCCCTCATCCTGCATTAAGTTACCAACCATCTCTTCCATGCGGATGTGAGGTTTAAACAGAACGCAAGCTGAGACAGTTTGGGCCCTGGAGTCTTCCAGAAAGGACAGGCCCAGGGGCCTTGTGTCCCTGGCTTTGCTGGGTGCTGACTGCCGGCGGCTGGCAGCTGTCATGGATTAGAACTGAGTAACCATGTGTCTCCCACTCCAGCCCTGCCCACTCCTCAGACCCCATCAGCCCGTTCTCAACTATGCCTGGGGCCCACTGGCCTGAACACAATTCATTTCTCACAGTGGACGGTTGCCATCCCTCTAGAGTGAGGCTGAAAATAAAAAGAACTCAGAAGTTGTGACTTTCTGTGCTCTGCCAGCAGAGGCTCCCCGACTGCACCTGAGATTATCAGCTACCACCTGCTAAGGGGTGCTTTCTCCCCAGCACCAGGCTGGTGGACCAGGCATTGCAACCAAGCCCTGCCCCCAGGAGGTTATAATCCGTTCCAAGCTGATCTTCCATGAACTCCCTCTCAGCCGCCCCCAGGTCATCAAAAGCTGTGAATGACCTGCAGCTGACTGTCACTGTTTCTGTCCCCATTATCCACTGGGCCAGGCAGGATATCAGTGACAAGGCGTGGGACAGGCAGCTAAAAGGACAGTACAAAACTGGAGAGAAGCCCATGTGCAACCAACAACGACAAAAAAACACTACAAAGCTGGGGAGCAGGCTGCAAGATATCCCATTTTCCCAAGCAATACAACCAAAGATTTGCACCCAAGGATGAACCCTCCAAAAGAACCAGAGGCTAGCTACAGTCACCTGATTACATGAGCCAAAGCTGATCAACAAAGGGATTATATCAAATGGCTAAGCCTTTATAAAAGCCATGAAGAGAAAGATAATCCCCTGATCCACACTATACATTAGGAGTGCCCAGCAGCACAACCAGTGTGGACAGAACAGGTGTTCACAGTACGGAACCATCCCTTACATGTATGGCGGTTGAACATCCATGCTCCCCACACCTGGAGCCCTGCCAGTCTCCAGCCCAAAAGCCAGGAGCAGCATTCTCAGTCTCTGTGATGATCGAAAGAGACCTCCTGAAACACCCCCTCACAGACTTCCAAAGCCCTCTGATTAAAGACCACTGGAACTGGCTCTTGAACAGAATGTCACGAATGCAAGTGGAAAAACAGGATCAAGGAAAGACACACACACGACAAATGAATGGGCAGAGCCAGGCAGCCCCACGCGCCAGGACAAGGCCTGAGAACCATTTGTCCTCACTGCTCTGAGCAACCGGGACTAATTGCTAAGGGGGAAAAAAAAATAATGCCATTAACCATTAGGGACAGACCAAGTTGTACAGTTACTTTATTTATTTTTTTAATTCTAATTATTGTTTATTATTATTATTTTTTGGCTGCACTGAGTCTTTGTTGCAGCATGCAGGCTTTCTCCAGTTGTGGAGTATGGGCTCTTGAGCACGCGGGATCAGCAGTCCTGATGCACGAGCTCTCTGGTTGTAGCATGCAGACTTCTCTAGCTGCAATGCATGGGCTTAGTTGCTGTGAGACATGTGGGCTGTGGCATCTCAG
This sequence comes from Bison bison bison, assembly GCF_000754665.1. Taxonomy (NCBI): domain Eukaryota; kingdom Metazoa; phylum Chordata; class Mammalia; order Artiodactyla; family Bovidae; genus Bison; species Bison bison. The sequence continues at coordinate 5,203,006 of NW_011495054.1, forward strand.
TTCCCTGACCAGGGATCAAACCTGCATCCCCTGCATTGGAAGGTGGATTCTTAACCACTGGACCACCAGGGAAGTCCCAGCAGTTACTTTGTTTTTAAAAACAAAGCTACCAGGGGAGGAAACAAGAATAACAAAGTATTGCTAAGTGTTACTGCTGAATGTTGGGAAAAAGAAGGTTCATCATCCTATTTTCTCGACTTCAGGGTGTGCGAAAACATCAATAATAAAAGAAGGTTTTTATAAATTGTAAAAAAGAAAAACAGAAACGTAAAAGTTGCTATTAACTCTCCTGCTACCTATGCACGGCTGGCCTCCTGAAGGAGAGAGAGAAGGCTGAGAAGGGCTGCTGGGCTGCTGGCCTCTCTGATTTGGGGCCACAAATAATAAGACAGTGGTAACCATGTGGGCAGGCTCCACGTGGGCAGGTCTTCTTTCCTGTCTGAATGAACTTCTGTTTCCCTTTGGCATCTGCCCTCTGCAAAGAGGAACACTGGAATTCTCACTCTGTCCTCTTTACTGCAAACTCTGCAATGTTACCAGGCACCACTAGCGGGTAAAAGCCCCCACTTCCAGATGCTACGCGGCCGGCCTTTTACCACTTCCTCACAGTGGAGTCTAGCGGTTAGTCCCAAATGAGTCCATGGCAACCTCGAGAAATGAAGGGGCTGATGGGGCTGATGGAGTCTCTCATGGTCAGAGAAGGTCCGCACTGATGGACAAGCTCTGACAAAGCACCATGAATAGACAAAACCAACCTAAGATCTGGTTCCTTTGCAGGTGCATGTTGTAAGTCAAGTCATCACCTTCCTCCAACAAGGGGAAGAACAAGTGGAAAAACACATTTAGAAGACACAGTCCCCAGATGAGAACAGGACCTGACACAGGAAATAGCAGCCCACAGCACAAGACAAATCCATCTTTAATAATCTGTCATTCAGTGTGCAATGAATTAGGTGATGTGGAACTTTGGGAGTGAGATTCATGAAAATGAAGGGAAGGTGGTTTCTGAGAGGAGCTGAGGCTTGAGGTAAGTGAGGGGTGAGGCAGAGGCAGAGCACAAGGAAGAAGAGAAGACCTCCCAGCAAGGTAGGGATGCGAGCAAAGGTGGCTAAGAGGCCAGAGCTAGTGACCTTAGAGTTGGGGGGAAGGAAATTGGTCAGAGTCTGAAGTTGTGCTGTCAGGGGTGGAGAATGAGGTCAGGCGGGGAGCTAGGGGGCTTTGGGAACTGGGCAGGAGATCTTCAACAGCTGAGCAGCACAGTGCAGTGGACTTGGAGTCAGAAGTTCTGGAAGTTCAAACCACAGCCAGCTATTTGCCCACCACATCCTTGGGGACAGCTTTCTCCCTTTCTTCCAGGTGCTTCGTCTTCAGAATGAAAATGCTATACCTCTGGTGGGACATCGGGAGCCACTGCAGGTATGTAAGCAGAAGAGTGATGGGAGAAATGCTGGGAGCAGATCAGCACGAAGGGTGAATGGAAGGGCAGAGGTCAAGGGTAAAAGAGCAGCTGGGGTCCTGTGGGGCGATGAGCACCTACAGCCCTAGCATCAGGTGAGACTCCTATCTCTGCCGCTGCCCGCCTGGGTGGTCCTGGGGAGTTGCCCTGATCACAGAGCATCCAGGGACACAAGATCTACCTCCCTCAAAAGATCTGGGGACACAATGAGATGACTTCCTTAGCCCACAGCGCAGCACTAAACAGACCATAAATGCTGGCTTGCTTCCTTCCTTCCTCTAAAAACAGAAAGACAACTAGGAAAGGAAAATCAACCAGACCTGGTGCATGACAATGAGAGAAAGAGGAGAAAGACGAGTTAAGGGATGCTCCAAAGATTCCAGCATACAGGGTCAGAGAATATACAGGACAACCACCAGAGATGGAGATGTAAAAACGGATAGTTGGTTTGAAGGCAAAAATCAAATAACAGGTCTGGTTGTGAATGCTTGAATCTGAAGAGACGTGAAAGCCAAGAAGTGTGGAAGGCACAAATCAAAAGGTAAAACCAGAGACTGGAAGCCACTTGGGGTAATCAGGCTGGGGTGAAAATGGACATGCTCTCAGTGAAGAGAGAAGCCAGAAGAGCAGAGGGCTCAGGACACGTCTTGGAGAACTAGCAGAGTTAACTGGTCAGGAGAAGAGAGAGCAGTGAACACCAAGAAGGGCACACGGGATGGGAAGAAGGAATAAAGCAGGCACATGCTGCTATCAGAGAAATGAGAAGATGGTGGGAAAGAGAGGCTGGACAGCTGTTCCAAGACTGGCTCATGGGTGAAAAAGGCCAGAGAAAAGACTATTTTTTTAATCACAATTAAGAAAACCTTTGGTGGGACCTCCCTGGTGGTCCAATGGTTAAGAATCTGCCTTCCAATGTGGGGGACACGGGTTCAATCCCTGGCTGGGAAACTAAGATCCCATGTGCTACAAGGCAGCCAAGCCTGCATGTTGCAACTGGAGAGACTATGCACCACAATGACTGAGCCGTGTGTCATAATGAAGCCCAAGCACAGCCCCCCAAAAAAGAAAGAAAGCAAGCCACTGGTGTCTTCTGAAAGTGTTATTTCAATATACCGGGGACTGTCACATTCCAAGGTTAAGGAAGAAAGGGGCTAAGAAGGAATGGAGCCCACAACACAGGCCCACTAGATGGAGAAGACAGAAGGACAACCACAGGTGTAGAAAGCACCAAGGGTGTTCAAAAGCAAAGGGGAAGGTTAAGCAGAGATGTCAAAGTACCTGGAAGTACCTCAGGTTCTTCAATTCTCTGTAAAGATGTCAGACAGCTCCAGCAAATGAAAACATTCCTAAAGAGAAAAACCTGACACTGGAGAGGCGCAGAACAAAAGCAGGAGGGGAGGGAGGATGAAAGAGAAAGAGTTCAAAGGAAACAAAGGAATTTCTCCAGAATGAAGCTTGTGGAATAGACCCCCCTAGCCACTGTGATGCTCTGCCTGCAGGAAGATAGCAGCTGGGAGCTCGGGCCTGGATGGAAAACCCTGATGACAGCTGCAAGGCTGCCATCCTAGGGCATTTTTAAGCACGAGGCTGGAGCCCTGGTTGGGGGCTGTTGTTCAACACGGGTTTGCTTAGTCACCCAGCAGAAGATTTCCGCTAGAGATCACCAGCAAGAATCATTATTTGAGGCACAGCTTTGGGGTGCAGTTAAAAGTCTTGTCTCCATAAAAACCTAACCACCTCCAAGGAGAATTTATAGCTCCCCTGAGCGGATGTAATCACTTTAAAGAAATCAAACCAGACTGTGGGTTTGAAGATAGGCACGAGCTCCTTCCGGAGACACGCTGGCTGGCAGAGCTTCTGGCAGAATCCAGGACATCTGTGTGGCTGTCAGCGAACTGCCTGCAATGCCCATGCAAACGGAGAACAGTTTCAGACCATGACAGGGAAGAGAGGCTTGTGTATAATGGAAGAAGGATGGGCTTTGAAGAAAAACCAAAATACTGAGGAAAACAAGCTTTAAAGTGCTTTGGAAAACAGAACCCCAGTGAAGAAGGTGTGCCGGGTTTATCCGTGTGTATTTTTTTTTTAAGTCAGAAAGTTCATAACTGAAATCTCTGAAATTCATTACTGCGATCCTGAATGACATCGTTTTAACCAAGTTTGTAGAGAGGTTGCAGGGACTAAAATGTGCATTAGCCAAGCCTCCAACAGGGACTCCAAATGAAAAGTGCATAAGAATAAAGAGGGACATGTCAAAGCAAAGCCTGGAACATTCCTCCATACTTTTTAAGTGTCAGAGAGCTGTTCCCTATTGAATATAAGCGAAGGGTCCAAAGCCAATACAGTGTCTCTTGCTACTGAAAACAGCTCACACTTGACACAACACAAAACATACGTTGTACCTACTGTGTGCCAGGCGCTTTGCTGGATTCTGGAGCTACAGTGAACAAAACAAAACAAAAAGGACTACCTGTCTTTGCAGGGCCACAGACTCACCTGGACTATTTTCTTAGATAATATGCATACAGCAGACATAAAACAGCAGGGTTGAAGTGTATCTATTTGTTCACCAACACTTTCATTTGAACAAAACCATAACGGATAATGGGCTTCCCAGGTGGTGCTAGTGGTAAAGAACCCACCTACCAATGCAGGGTTCATGCTTCTGAGCTGTTGTGCTGGAGAAGACCCTTGAGAATCCCTTGGACTGCAAGGAGATCAAATCAGTCAATCCTAAAGGAAATCAGTCCTGAATGTTCATTGGAAGGACTGATGCTGAAGCTGAAACTCCAATACTTTGGCCACCTGATGCGAAGAACTGACTCACTGGAAAAGACCCTGATGCTGGGCAAGACTGAAGGCAGGGCGAGAAAGGGACAACAGAGGATAAGATGGTTGGATGGTACCACTGACTCGATGGAAATGAGTTTGAACAAGCTCCGGGAGCTGGTGATGGGACAGGGAAGCTTGGTGTGCTGCAGTCCAGGGGTCACAAAGAGTCAGACACAACTGAGCAACTAATGTGAACTGAACCAATGAAGGAGATGTAAGAGAAGCAGGTTTGATCCCTGGGTCAGGAAGATCCCCTGGAGGAGGAAATGGCAACCCATTTCCCAACCCATTCTTGCCTGGAGAATCCCATGGACAGAGGAGCCTGGCCGGCTACAGTCTATGGGGTCACAAAGAGTCAGAAACGACTGAAGCAACTTAGCATGCATGATGCACAAGTGGTGAATTCAGGTTTCAGGTCACTTGCACATCACAGGGACAAAACAGCAGGATCATAACCTACCTGTTCATTTATTTAGTGTCAGTCTCATTTTAATAGAACTTTAGTTCATTTCACCGAATCTAGAAATATTGGTCCACCTCTTCGCAGTCATGACCAGAGATATGCAAGAGACACAAAATGTTTACAGAAAAGGGCAATCTCATTTTATCACAGTAAATGTGGTTAAAAAAACAAAAGTGGGGGAGAAAGAAAAAAAGACAGAGAATCTACAGGAAAAAAAATCAAAGCTTGGGTTTGCAACATTTTGATCACACCACATGACCTAGAAGAAAACCATCAATCTGAATTTATTTCAGGAGCAAAGGAGGAAAGAACCAAAGAGTTTCAGAAGAGACTTTGTATATTTTAAGATGCATCAAAATCGGAAGTAATTTGTAAGTGTCTTCTGGGGAGAAATAGCTGAAAGAACACGCAGAATTTTACAGAAAACCAGAAGCCTGGCATACAGACAAACAAAATGTACCTATCGGAGCTAAATTCTCAATGGCACTGCAATTTAGAGCTCTGGTTGACTTTAAAGACCATAGAACACACAGTAAGAAGGAACTGATCCCAAATTTATCATCTTCTGGGGAAAAAACTAAGATACAACCACTAAAATAATAACGCCTTGCTGTTGGATCAAGCTTTTCCTTCAGAGGACTTAGATTTTAATGAGTCTCTGCTTCCACAGACCTAAGTTCTTCTATAATGGTTCGCTCTGTTCCCAGCCTTATTCCCCTGGCCCCAACTTTAAAGGGCATTAAAAAAAAAAAAAAATTGACTGGATTCAAGCAGCAGGTACATAAGAGATCTAGAAAGCAGGCCACCAGCTGTTTGGATCTAGCTTCAGTTTAAATGAAACGATAATGCCCTGACTGCCTGACAATTCATCACCCCAGCCTGACCTCTGAAGAGGATATAGGAGAGTTCAGACATGATCTTGTTTCTCTCCCACTTCCCCTGAAAGCCAGCTCAGTTCTGCCTCATTTTGCTGTTAATAATGTATACAAGATGAACTGAATTTGACATGTCACGGAGTGAAACCATCCGGTGAGCATCTAGAGTCAACCTTCTTTCCATGGCCAGAAAAGTCAGGTTAGGCACTTTCCTTCTAAGTTCTTATCCTGACCCTACCAATGGGATCATGAAAAACTCCCTACTGCCACAAGTGGCAGGAAGGACTTAGTTTCTTTAAGCACTGCCTAAGTGAACTTAATGAATCCACCACTGCACCAGATACCCAATTGGCTGCTATAATTTCTTAAAAGTTCATAGTCACTTTACAGTTTCCCTGGTGGCTCAGTGTAAGAATCTGCCTGCCAGTGTAGAAGACACAAGAGACACAGGTTTGACCCCCGAGGTAGGAAGATTCCCTGGAGAAGGAAATGGCAACCCACTCCAGCATTCTTACCTGGAAAATCCCATGGACAGAGGAGCCTGGCGGGGTAGAGTCCATGGGCTCGCAAAAAGTCAGACACGACTGAGAGACTAAGCACGCACACACGGTCACATTTTATAGGAAAAGTGGTTGATGCAAAAGACTGCCCCAGTTATTTTAAAAGGTAACATAAAAATGGGTCTAGATTACAAAATTACTCACCATTTACTTCTTATAATTATTTCTTATATTTACCAAAAAGATTTGATATTTTAAAATTTTAATTAAAAACAGTACTTTTCAGACTGTAAATATGCTAACCAAAATCATGCAGGATAGATAATAAAGATTAAAGATGAGTAGGGAGTTTCCTAGGAGTCTAGTGCTTAGGTTTCAGAGCTTTCATTGCTGTGGCCCAGTTCAATCCCTGATCAGGGACCTGAGATCTAGCAAGCCATGTGGCACGGCCAAAAAAGAATAAAGATGAGTAACAACCATCACTTTTTTTTTAAATACAGAATACCAAAAAAAAAAAAAAAAAAAAAAAAAAAAAAGTTAATATTAATAATAATCCGCGAAAATAGAGAAACAAGCATGCACAAGGCTATCCATTGTATCTTCTTTCATTTGCAAACTATCCAAATGCTGATCAATAAGCTGAATAAACTATGGTACATCCCCACAATGGAGTAGTATGCAGTAAAAATGAATGAAGATTATCTGTAGACACTATTGTCCGGTGGGTCTCCAGTGTAACAAAAAGACAATGCTGGAAAAAAAGGGTGTAAAATATTGCTACTATTTATCCATGAAAGGATGGGTTATGAAATTACAGATACATATTTGCTTATGCTTTTTGAAAGGCAATGATAAGCTATAATTTTTTTTAAAGGGCTATACATATAAGGAGGAAAAGATGGGAATAGAAGGTAGACTTCTTTGAATGTATTTTTTTATATCTGACTTTAGAATCAAAGGTAATATTTTATATAATTATAAATAAAATTTTATAGAAAGAAATTTCTGAAATTCAAATATAAAGTGAAACAACCTAACTGTATACCCAGTTAGAAAATAACCATATACAAAAGAGACACTGATGTATAGAACAGTCTTATGGACTCTGTTGGAGAGGGAGAGGGTGGGAAGATTTGGGAGAATGCATTGCAACATGTATAATATCATGTATGAAAGGAGTTGCCAGTCCAGGTTCGATGCACGATACTGGATGCTTGGGGCTGGTGCACTGGGACGACCCAGAGGGATGGTATGGGGAGGGAGGAGGGAGGAAGGTTCAGGATGGGGAACACATGTATACCTGTGGTGGATTCATTTCAATATTAGGCAAAACTAATACAATATTGTAAAGTTTAAAAATAAAATTAAATTAAAAAAAAAAAAAGAAAATAACCATATAGAGAAGAACTATTACAAATGAATTGAAAGGACAGTAACTTGACTCTATTTCTCTGAAGGAACTACCATAAGGATTGAAAACTAAAAACTAGGAAAACAAACTGTTTTCAGTAATCATATTATTACAGGCAGTGGAAGTCTTATAATCCTGAGCCCTAAATTTGAATTGGAAGTTTCATCTGGACTTAAAATAAGTTATTTCAAGAAAATAACTTTTTCTAGCTCCACCCATTGAGAAGGCAATAACCAACCTTATAGCAATAAGCACTTCTGGCTCCTGGACTATAGTCTCTAAATACCACTTCCCAAGAAAGGAAGGACGAGAAGGAAGGGAAAAAAGGGAGGAAAGAGAGAAGCTAATTCACTCCTCAGAGAAATGACTGATTCCAGTTCTGACATGGGAAATGTATTACCCTGTAACAATTTAAACCAGAAAGTAAGGAATCTAGAAAAAATTACTAGAGTTGTACAGGAAGGCATAGAAGCCACTTGTAGAAGCTCCCAGTGGCCAAAGCTAAAATAATTTGAGCAGCAGAAATGATAATGCTGTAAGCAGACGCACTCTGAATGTGTTAAAATTCATGAGTAGGGCTCCTCTGGTAGTCCAGTGGTTACGAACCTGCTTTATGATGCAGTGGACACCAGTTCGATCCCTGGTCTGGGAGGATCTCACATGCTGCGGAGTGATTAGGCCCATATGCCCACAACCACTAAGCCCCCAGCCTGTGAGCCATGACTACTGAAGTCCGTGCACCTGGAGCCCGTGCTCCATGATGAGAGAAGCCACTACACTGAGAAGCCTGCGCACCGCAACTGGAGAGCAGCCTCCGTTCGTCACAACTAGAGAAAGACCGTGCACAGCAATGGAAGACCCAGCACAGCCATGATAAATAAATAATAGAAATCAAAATGTAAGGTACCAATGCAAAAATAAAGTAAAAACAAAGAAGTACAAAATGTGTTTAAAAATCCATGAGCACATATTGATAAAAAAATTTTTTTTGGAGAATGCTATTTTGAAAACTACTTAGTAAAAAGGAAGAGAATCAAATATCTTGTCTTTGGTGACAAGCACCTCCTGACACACCAACATATATGCAGTCCTGCTGAAGAAAAACTGGATCTGACAAAGCTTCTAGATAGACCAACCTAAAAAAAATACAGGGAACTTCCCTGGTGGTCCAGTGGTTAAGACTCTGTGCTCCCAGTGCAGGGTGCATGGGTTGGATCCCTGCTTGGGGAGTGAAGATCCCACATGCCACGCAGCGCAGCCAAGAAAGAAAGAAGGTGGGGTGGGGGTGCTAGCCTGTTCTTAGAGCCTCCCACAGGAGAACATTCAGAGGCTTAGGATTTTAAATCAGAGATCCAGGGGGAACTTATTTGAAAAATGATCCAACAGCAACAACAAGAGACAGCTAGTATAATGAGAACAATAACTACTATTTGATGAATCTTCATTATAAGTGGAGTGGAGTGTAAAAAGACTGTCCAGCTAACAATGATTGTTAATGTTGGGTGACAGGTATATACTGCTACAATCAGATGATTCTCTCTGCATTTGTATATATTCGAAATTTTACATAATAAAAAGTTTTTTTAAAAAATAGGTTTTTCACTCAAACTCTGATGTAAGATTTCTGAACTTTCTGTACTTATCCATCTCTCAACTCAAAGCTCCTTAGAGACAAAACCCTGTCCATCTTGAGGGTGTCCTTGGTGACTAACCCAATGCTGGTATAAAGGAATAAACATGAGGTCAAGTCCCTGGTCAGGAACACTGAGCAAAGACCATGACTGTTCTATTCTGTACCCATCCTCAGTGCTGCATTCAATCAATATTCATGGTACAGAAAGTTGGACAATTTACTCAGCCTGTCTGAGCCTGAAGGCTCCTCCCTCATCTGTAAAATGGAAATAATATCCCGCCAAGGTGATCTGACATATGGTGGTTAAAAAGGACTCCATGTGGCCATTTACTCGTTCATTCATTCCACAAATATTTATGAATCCTGAAGTCCTACAAAAAGTATGGAATGATCATTCCCATAAACAGAATAACAATAATATAATAACATAAATATTAGCTACATGTAAATACTCATTCAACAAACATTTATGGAGCTGCTGCTGGTTACTAGGCATGCTGCTTAAAGGTAACTATGAAGATGGATACAGCACACACACACAAAATTGTTTTTAAGGACGTTTTCTGTCAAAGGGATGAAAAGGAGAGAACCAGGTTACAATGGTGACACATTTCACTGCAACAGGAACACAGCCCACTGTGGACATTCTCCTACCCAAGCTGGTTTCAGGAAAGAAATCAGTTAATCTCTGAAAAGGTATAAACTTCCAGATTATACCTTATAAAAGGTAGAAGCTCCCAGATTAAAGCTACCTTGAGCTGTCTTTTACTTATTTGCTGCAGTAAAGCTATATATTCTTCCTAAAGACCCCAGCCAATGCTGGAAATCTTCCAAAGAATTAGGTACTTTTGTGTTTCTGGGATTTTGCCAGCGGTCCAAACCAAAAGAGCCAATCCATGAGCCAAATGGCTCATTCATTTAATATTAACTGCCAACTCCTTTCTCCTAGAACATAACGCCAACTCTTTTGAAAAAGCCCCCTCAGCAACTTGCTCCATGTCAATCAACGACCAAATTAAGAAGAGCTGCAGATCCAAGTGAGTCTTTTGGAGATCTAATCCCAAACATAAGACTTCCCTTCCACTAAGAACAGGACTTAATAAATCATGTAAAAAACATTTTTTTCATAACTTACCTCAAATTCTTCCCAAAAGCCTTGTTTGACTTTATCTGTGGTCTCAGCTAATTTGCTTAGTTCTCGAACCCGACTTTCTATTTCAGCAGCATTGATACGAGTTGTGTTGAGGGGCTAATCAAATTCAGCAGTCAGTGCAAAAACAAGAAAGTATTACAGGAAAAAGTGTCAATGCAAAAAAAAAAAAAAGACTTCTCTGTTGGCATTCATAAAAGCAAGGACAGGAAGTTCACAATATTCACAATAAAAGTTTTCAAATAGAGTTTCACTTTCCTTTCTGTTCGGTCAGGAATCTTCACATACTTTACTCTGCTGATATAAATTCGAAGCTATTTTTCTTTATAAATAGACCACATGTTAGAGATGATGTCATTTGCCACTAAGTAATGAGTGAGTTTTAAAATAGCAATAAGTCCCAAGTGAAAAGCAATGATCACCTAAAGATAACCAAAGCTGGATTTACAATGAAAACTTTATCAAAACTTTGCTTTAAAACTCCATAAGGCCTTTTGAATTATATATGAAGACAGTCATGAAAATGATGTACTGTCTAGAATTCATTTACAAATACTAAGGAAGAAGGTAGTGAGTGGACTAATAAATGAAACAAGACTTGATGAGTTGATATAATTGAAGCTGGGTGATGGGTATGTGGAGGTTTATGATACTATTCTACTTCCATCTGGAATATTTTGTTGGGACTTCTTTAATTGTATAAGGAGGTGGAGTTTAGCTGTCCAATAAGCTTACCTGCTTGAGTTGTAGTACTGTGCCCAATGTTTCTACCATAGGATTCTTCTTGTAATGCTCCACGAGGTCTGTCAAAGAATCAAACCGCTCTCCTCCACCAACATCATATTTCAGTTCCTTTCATGACGAAAAACAAAAAAAAATTACGCTCATGACCTTTATGTTAAATGACTGCTTTTCCCAACTCAAGTACAGAGACTAACCCTCCCCCGACTTGGTAGCCTTGAAAACCAATAGCTTCATAACCGCAGTAGCTGGGCAAACAAAGCAGCTTAGCACAACTGGAGTAGACAAGATGAAACTGGAACACTGTCCAGACCAATCCCCAGAGAATTATCACTATCTGATCTGTTTAGCAGCTCCCTGTTTTCAGAGCTTGTCTTTGAACCTGACTTAGAGCCTATTTAGCCCTGCCTTCAGGGGATCTCCCCAAAACAATCGGCAGCAACTGTTTAGTATCACAGCTGCCTAAGGCAGCAATACCAGTCAGTGTTTTATAAGAGACTGAGCAAAAACTTAAAAGGAAAATCCAGGCAACGTCCATAGCGGGCTCTGAAAACCTCCAACACACTCTTGAGAATCTAGAAGGACATGTGCATGTGCAGGGCTATGTGAAGTTCAGGAAAGATCCAAAAAGGCCCTAATCTTTACCTCTGGCTGATTCTGAGGTTGTGTGCAACCAGGAAGTGAAGGCTAAGGCTGAGTTTTAAGGTACCAGAACACTAAAGGCAGACATGCCCCAACACACACACAAACACACACACAGAGCCATGCTGGCAAAGTCTGGGAGATTTAATGTTTCAAGGCATTTAAGGAAATCTGTGTCCACCCATCAGGTGATCACTATGCTACCCAAGCAGAGATATCAGTGGCCACACATGACAAAGAATACAGGAAAGTCAATAAACATACAAACAGCATCAACTATAGGAACGATAAAAAGCAGCAACAACAAACCCTGGGAAAGGAGGACATCAGATTTCCAGAGCTGCCACATAATATTGCTTTAACTGTCTAGTTTTCAGGAATTTCCTGGTAGTTCAGTGGTTAGGACTCCAAGTTTCCACTGTAGAGGGTCCAGATTCAATCCCTGGTTGGGAAACTCAGATACCACAAGCCATATGGTGTAGGGGAAATTTTTTTAATAAGTAAAATACTTTGCTGTCCACCTGAAACTATCACAACATTGTTAAATGGCCATACTCCAATACAAAATAAAACTTGAAAAAAATAAAATGCCTAGTTTCCAACAAAAACTCATGAGCCATGCAAAGAAACAGGAAAGTATGGACCATATTTTGGGACTGGGAGGGAAACATTCAGTGGAAACTGTCCTTGAGAAAGTATAGACAAAACTTTAAACCAGCTAGTATAATAAAGGAAACTATACAAATTAAAAGAAAATATGAACATCACGTCTCATCAAATAGAGAATATCATGAAAACTTTTATATAAATGCAGTATTCATGATAGCCAAAATGCCCATCAATTGTTTAATGGATAAACAAAATGTGGTATATATCCATACAACAGAAAGTTTGACAATAGAAAGAGTTTACTGACACATGGTACAACATGGATAAGTCTTGAGAAACATGCTAAGTAAAAGAAGTCTGTCACAAAAGGCCACATATTACCTGAGCCCATCTCTATAAAATACCCCAAACAGGCAAATCCACTGAAATGAAGAGATTAGTGGTTGCCAAGAGTTGGGGGGAGGAGGAAAGGTAGGGAGTGACTGGTAAAGAACACAGGGTTTCTTTTTGGGGTGATGAGAATATTTTGGAATTAGTGTTATTGGCTGCATAATTTGTAAATATAGTAAAAAAAAAACAAAACCACCAAACTGTCCACCCTAAAAAGAGTGAATTTCATGGTGTGTGAATTATATCTCAATAAAGCTGGTTTTTTTAATCTTATTAAAAAACCGAAGCAATAAGTGAATACACAGTTACTATTTAAGAAACTATGTCAATGTATATTATCATATGTGAAATAGATCACCAGTCCAGGTTTGATGCATGAGACAGGGTGCTCAGGGCTGGTGCACTGGGATGACCCTGAGGGATGGGATGGGAAGGGAAGTGGGAGGAAGGGTCAGGATGGGGAACACATGTACACCCATGGCTGATTCATATGAATGTATGGCAAAAACAGCCACAATATTGTAGAGTAATAAGCCTCCAATTAAAATAAATTAAAAAAAAGACACTATGTCAAAACAAAGTTTGATGTAGTTGACCAAAAACCCAACCTCCTTGGTCTAGCCACCACATTAAAAACAAGAAATGGTGAGTTCAATTCTCCCAGCCTTAAGATATGAAATCACATGCAGTCACAGGCTATACTGTGCCAACCCAAGGGAGGAGCTGAGGCCATCGCTTTAGAAATTCAGACAGAGGCAGATTCCAGCTGCAACCATGTACAAGTAGATTGAGATACTGTGGGGCTGGGAATTCCCTGGCAGTCCAGTGGTTACGACTCCATACTTTCACCACCAAGGACCAGGCTTCAAGATTCTGCAAGCCACGCGGTGCATCCAGAAAAAAATTTAAAAAGATACCACAGGGCAGAAGGTGACTTGCTAGAGACACACAGGAAATAAGTAATATAATAAAGCCATGAAATGATGAAACAGTTATAATTAACAAGGTACTCAAAGTATAGAAGCCCTCGCCTAAATGAACAAAGAAAACCTGACTTTGAAAGAAATGGTGTTGGTCTTCTCCCAACAGAAAAACCACCCAAAGATGACATTTCAGAAGACTCACGGTTCAGCTGGGGCTTTACCTGACAGCGAATCATGACGTGGGTCACTTTAGACTTGGCATCATTGCTCTCCCCTTTGTCATCTCCAGTTCGGACAGAGAGAACAAAATCTCCAGGGTGGCTCTGGCTCTCGCGCACAAGAAAGCTACCATGTTTTCCTTTTTCAGTTAATAATTTTTCTGCTTCTTTCCCAGAGAGGTGTCCATGAAACCACCTAGTTTTTTTTTTAAATGACAATCAATTGAGTTCTGCAATGAGTTCACAATATCCTTTTATAAAACTACCATCCATAGTCATATCTCAAAACAATTTAAAACAGACACATTCGTCCAAAAGACTGATCCATCCTATTCAAGACTGAACCTGCATCCCCAGCATGCAGGAAAAATGATAAAGATGTTATGAGTAACCATTAAATTCCTTAAATGAGCCCACAGTCATTTGAACACAAATATCCTCAATCTTTCTTATTTTCTTTTAAATCCCTCATCTTTTAAAAAGGCAGTCTGCCATTTCTCCACTGCCCAACCCTAAAATGACCAACTATTTAATCACAGTCATTTAAAGCAATTATAATAGAGAGTTATGGTAGTGACAGAGAATCATCTGAATGTTTGCCCTTGCTTTGGCATGCAAACACTCCATAAAAAAGGGATCTTTTGTTAGAAATGAATTCAAATATTCCAAGCTTTCCCAGATTTTCAACTTATACTTCAAGAGCCTCCAAGTTTGCTGTCCACATATTTGGACTATCCGCTGGGTTATCATTTCAAATTTTAATGCACATGAGACCTGGAGTAGAGGCAAAGGATTGGGCTAATGATGTGAACTCTCATACCTTACAATCAGAGATACCAATACACTAGGTCAGAATGGGGCCCAGCAATCTGCATTTTTAACTAGCACATTAGAGTAGGTGGTCTGAAATCAGACTTTGAGAAAATACTACTCTAAGTTACTATAGAAAATATCTTAACATAGTCATATTAATAATGTGGCTTTTTCCCTCAGGATCTTGGTGAGGAAGATCACTACATGATCCACATGTAGTGCTAATTGCTCATCACTGAAGGTATATATATCAAGATATTTTTCATCCACTCTCAGCCAAAGATAGCAAAATTAAGAAATAAACTGCAAAAAAAAAAAAAAGAAATAAACTGCAGAGAGTTGGCTGACAGTCTTTTGCTTAATAATCTGGCTGGCAAACAAAGGATCAGCATAAAATAACAATGACATGAAGGTATAAAGAGAAGAAACCTATCTGAAGATGGAAAATATACAAACCTAATTAAGAGACCCTGATTTGGTACTGAGTCAGAAAGGAGACGGAGAATGGAGAAGAAAACCAATAAAATCAATACAAATAAGTCAAGCCCCAGCTTTCATCAGCTTAGTTCCAAAATAAGGGAAAGATCTCAGAAATAATACAATTCCCTCTAAGCAAGGTCATTCCCACACATTCGTGGATATAACATCAAAGAACTTATGAACAATCTGAACCCTCTGAGTTCTCTGCTTTCCCACTTCTGAGCTTAAACTGACATCTGTTGGTGACATTGCTGAATAGCTGGTCAGGAGCTACAGGGAACTACTACCATTTTGGTGTTTCCATTAGCGTTCGTTTTCCTCTCCTAACTCTCAAAGTTCAGTAACATTCAAATTCAATAATCTTAAAATTATTCATGTACCAAGTATAATCTATACAGGAACTGTCTGAGACTTCTATGAGTTCTAAGTAATAGTGACTGAAGCTTTTGCAAGAAAAGGCCACTCTGAGAGTAAACTGATTCTATCACTGTTACTTTAGTAAAACTTTTAAGATTATGAGATTTTTAAGATTTTAAGATTAATAAACAGATAGAAGCCAAACCCCCATGATGCATTCACATCACACCTATGACACGGGAGAGACGCAGGCTCCACAGTTACGGAAACAGAACTGACCTTTCAGAGGTAGGATCGGCACAGTTCAGAGGATATTTGAGCTCAATAACATCTCCATTCTTTTCTTTTAGTTGCCCGTGATGTTCCATGTAATACTGGACCAATTCAGCCAAAGTGGCAAATTTCTCTCCTCCGTACAGGTCATAGTAATCACCAGTGTTCTGAATCTTGATGTGGGTGACAGCTCCATTTCTTCTAAAATAGTCCATTAGAAAGGTGGGGGGGAAGACAAATGAAGAGCTATACTAGTAAACATGGATCTCACATTCATTATCAGATTTCACCTAACTGAAACAAACCCAAAGAAGGTACAAATTTAGGCTTTTTTTAAACAAATGCATTGAGTGAAAAATAATCACACAGTCAACCATTTCAACACAAAGGGTTCTGTGTATATTAAGGGGCAATCATTTTTCTCATCACTAATTAATCAAATGAATATCATTAGAATAAAACATACATTTACCTGATAATTCAGTAAACCCACTCTTAAGTATTTTGCCCTCCAAAAATGACGCTTCATGGCTACCAAAGATTGGTTCAAGAATATTCATTGTGGCCTCGTTGTAGTAGAAGAAAAATGAAAAATCAAATATTTGTCGCCAAAATGTATACAAATACTCATACAATGGAATATCATATAGGAATTTACAAAGAGAGACACAGAACCATTGATATACACAAACAACACAGGTGAATCTCTAAAACATTAGGTTATGACAGTGAAGCCAGTGCTCACTTTGGCAGCACATATACTAAAATTGGAATGGTACAGAGAAGATTAGCATGGCCCCTGCGCAAAGATGACACGCAAATTGGTGAAGCGTTTCATAATTAAAAAAAAAAAGAGAAGAAGAAGTCAGACACAAAAGAAAATATATTGTATGACTTCATTTATATACTGCTGTCAAATAAGTTAGTCAATGGGGATAGAAAAAAGAATATTAATATTGCTGACCTCGTAGCAGGAGGAAGATTAGAAAGGAGCATAAAGGGACTTTTGAGGGTGAAAGAAACAGTCAAGATTTTGATTGTGGAGTTTTGGTTGCATTAATA
The DNA here is from genome assembly GCF_000754665.1 of Bison bison bison. Lineage (NCBI taxonomy): Eukaryota > Metazoa > Chordata > Mammalia > Artiodactyla > Bovidae > Bison > Bison bison. The sequence continues at coordinate 5,219,834 of NW_011495054.1, forward strand.
AGTACACTTGTCAAAACTCGTCTCACTATACACTTTAAGATATTATACATAACTGTATCTTTAAAAATCATTTTAAAGACATATAACTGACAGACTTTCCAAAATGAGATGGCTAATATGTCAACCCACTGAACTGACGTAACACACTGGCCAAAAGTTTCTAAAACTTGGTTAGCCTAGGCAGTCTGATGATTTTCCGTTTGGTTTTCCAAACTACTAAATATACCTCGTTACTCATAATCATCTTTGTGGACCCAAGAAATCTGGCAATCCCAAAATGAAAGCCACTAACCTATATTTCTTAGTCTGACCCTACACCATTATCGATGAGGCCTCTGTTAAATATAAACACTACTATCTTTATCCAAAGATAAAGGAAAATGGGAACAAAGTACGAAAAAGTACTCTACAATGTTAACAACAATATCTACTTCTAATTTGTGGTAACAATCTTTTCCCTGTAAAAAAGGTACTTCAAGTAAGTCTCTCCTCCAGCTACACCTGATTTTATTTTAGCACATGAGCTCTCTATCTCTAACCTTAAGAACATAACACAAAAACAGATATTTCAGTTATGGACTAGATCAATACAAAGCAACAAGGTGGAGCTCAAAAATACGATATTAGGAATTCCCTGATGGTACAATGGTTAGGACTTGGTGCTTTAACTCCTGGGGCCCAGGTTCGATACTTGGTCAGGGAACCAAGTTCTGGCAAGGCTTGCTGTGCAGCCAAAAAAAAATGTACATATACATAAATATACACGACAGAGCATGAAAGAAGCACAATGCAGAACAATGTGCTCAGCACGTACCATTTATGAAAATTTCAGAATGTACACAAGTCATACCATGCATTATTCATGACACAGACCACAGACATATATATAATTATGTTTACATTTTATTATTTTTATGTTCCATTGTTTATTATATGTACCCTTTTTAAAATGAACTAGAAAGAATTATACCAAACTCAGAAAGTAGTTATTTCTGAGAAAGAAAAGAACAGTAGAAAGTGTGGTGAAAAAGAGGAAACTTTGCTTTACTTTATATTTTACTTTGAAGAAAAAAATGACTGGCAATAAACACAACATGGGTAATTGTACATAAATTTATGTATTTTTCTGTATTTTTTTTCCTCAAAGTTAAAACAGGGTATCTTCCTTGACTAACTAGCATGGGCGCATAACAAAAAGTTTAGATCACCCGCAGAAAACTAGAACAATAAACATGTCATACACACACATATACACATATCTCAGTGTCTATTATATCATATACACAATAAAACATTTATCATATACATAAAACAATGAGTACATAACCAAAAATGAATACAGAAAGAAATGAATCTGACTTTGTAGTAAGTTCATAACTACACAGAAAATTAATTTCTGTAGCTTCTGAAAACAGTACTAACAGTACACCCTTATTGGGATATATTCTAAGAACAAAAAAGACTCCAGGGAAATCATGAACTTTACTTAATTAGAAATGTTTGTAATTAGAAATGATAGTGGTATAGTCATTTTGAAGCTATTTTCCTATTATAGGATTGGGCAAATGAGGTCATACACTGATGCGGCTATAAAACAGGGTTTTCTCTGTAAGTGAACAGAAATGCAAATATGGAATGAGAAGAGGTGAAGAAGCTGGTGTTGAATTGGAACTATCAAACTTGGTTTGATATATATTCATGTATTTATTGATATTGATATATTTAAAATTTGCTTTCAAATATATATTTACTCCCCAGCTCTGTCTACTACAAGGGCCTAGAAGCAGTAACACTCCAGGAGTACAAACACCAAAAGATAAGACAAACAGATATTCTGTGCTTTCTGATGTGACATAATGGGATGGCTTCAAAAGCCACGATTGAAATGACGAGAGAAATTTGAACAGGGACTGTACATTAGACAATATTGAATCAATGTTAAAATTTCTCATATATAATATTAATGATATTGTAATTATACAGGATGTCCTTGTTCGTAGGACATGCACACTGAACTAACAATATTGAGAGGTTAAAAATAAGCATCCTGACATTTGCAACTTATTTTCAAAAGGTTTGGTAGAAGGAGTATACAAACACACAGTCCTAAAAAGAAAGAGCAAACACAGTGAAATGTTATAATAACAGGTAAAGAGAATGTGGGTGTTCACTGTATTCATTTTTTGACTTTCCAATAGACCTGAAATTGCTCAGAATAAAAAGCTGAGGAAAAATAAATTAAAAAAAAAAACCTCACCAGTTCTGTAGTCCTGGCTCTGCTGCCTACTAGGTACGAGACCGGCTTTCTAACTTGACCTTTGAGCTTCAGCTTACTTACCTCAAAGCTGGAGATAGTGGTATTTATTCTTAGGACTTAGGACTTAATAAAGTGGTATTTATTCTTAGGTTACTGGAGAGATGAAATAAAATGAAATACGGTGAGTGTTTAGCAAGATGGCCTGGAATGTGTTGAGTCCTCAGTAATGTCTGCTATCATCCTCCTCTTCCTCCTCCTCCTCATCGTTACTATTATATAATCTTGTAAGTCAAATGTCACTCAACTGTAGGTTAGAGGTCTGTGCTAGGACAAGGCCCAAAAACTCACGAAGGCTTCTGCCCACTCCTGGTAGCAAAACAGAAGTAAAAGCTAACGATGACATGGGCTCCTAGAGAAACTAATACCCATCGAAAAGGGACTTCTCAAGTCCCAAAAGGGTCCTAGATAAATCCTCAGAGCACATTTTCCTTACTTTTTTATTTAAAAATAATAACAACAAAAGAAAATTCATAGAGCAGTTCATATCTAGCTCCTGGAATGAGCTAGAGCAAGGAGAATATAAGAGTATATAAGTATATAAGAGAAACTCAATTTCAAGAAAAAACTCTCCCATGTGGGCTCAAAGAGACATGCAACAGGGTGCGATGGCCATGCTGTTCAAAACAATTTTAAACATAGTAAAGATAACTTAGTGTCCAACAATAGGGGATGGGATAAATTGTGGTATATTCACACCATTCAAGTATTATACAGCCATTAAAATTGATAATTAGATCTATATGTCCCAGCACAGAATTAAAAAAAAAAAAAAATTTTCAAGGAAGTCGCAGAATACATACGTTATAAAGCCAGGGATATGAATTCTAAAAACACACAAACCAACTTCATATCATTCACACATAGGACAAATGCAGTACGAGTATAAAAACATGTTCAGGAAGGAGATATGCCAGCCTCTTGATGGTGGTTTCCTCTGAGGAAGGAGCGAGGGGAATGGGACTGGACAGGGGAACAAACGGCACCACAACTTCCTCAGTGATGCTTTATTTCTCGAAAAAGAAAAGTGATCTCAAGAAACTCTTCTCTTTCTTTCTCTTTTTACTTGAAGTATAGCTGATTCACGGTGCTGTGTTAGTTTCAGGTGTACAGCAAAGAGGTTCAGTTATGTACACACCTTTTTTTCAGATTCTTTTCCCTTATAGAACATTACAAGATACTGAGTACAGTTTCCCGGGCTATACAGCAGGTCTTTGATACCTACTTTATATATAATATAGTGTGTGTCTGTTAATCCCAGACCCCCACCACCACCATTTCCCCCTTTGGTAACCTTAAGTTTGTTTTCTATGTCTGTGAGTCTATTTGAAGAAATACTTCAAGAGTATTTTTTTTTCCCATTCAGTAGTCACCAGAAGAGAAAGGGAACCAGATTCAGGATGAGTGAAACCAGAACTGTGCCTTGTTTGGGATTACACTGGGATTGAATCAGGCTCAATTTAAGAACTTCTTATGCTCTGCTCCAACTCATCCTTATGTGGTCCCTCAAGAGAGAAGAAAAGCCCACCTTTCAGGCCCCTTCTGCTGACTCCCTAATCTGCTCACTCTCAGGAGGCTATGTTCTGAAACCCCACAAGCAAGCCTGAATCCCCCCTAATCTGGGGACCAGGGCACTGGCAAGGCCTCACTCACAGGGCTGCAGACAGGTCTTCAGACTCTAAATGAGGGTAGCAGGTTGTCCAAATGTGGTCTTAACATTCCCACCTGGCAGGCACTCTCAGGATGTGCTCTTGTTCTTCCAGCTTACCTAACGGAAAGTGTGAAGTCTCCAGGGTTGCTTTTACTGGGCCTCGCCAAGAAACTGCCGTCAACTCCTCTTGTCAACAGTAGGTTTTCTGCCTCCACGCCAGTGATATTTGGGTGAAACCATCTTGAGAGGGAGAGAAAAAGAGCAATGAAAAACAAAGCACTGCTTTCCACACCATTGCAGCTAAAATGCCTATGAGAAGAGTAGCAGATAAAAATATCAACACAACCTTTCCCCAACTCTCTTTGATCACCGCCTCCTTCTTGTCTTCCCTAAGGTAGGGACCTGGCATTCCACTGGCACAGTAGGTGGGGCTGGGGGCACGGTTAAGGGGGCTGGGGCTGAAATGGATGCTATTTATTCAGGGTGGTTGGGGATGGCCTCAGCCATAAGGGAATATCTGATCAGATCTGAAAGAAGCAAGGCAGTAACATGCAGCCATATAGGACAGGAGCACAGCAGGCAAAGGGAGGAACAAGAAAAGGGCACAGGGGCAGACTGTTTTTGACCTGTTCAGCTTGGGACAGAACAGACAAGGGTCAGAGGGGAAGGAGATGAGGCCAGTGAGGTAATGAAAAGCCAGATGAGGGAGGGCCTTGGAGGACACTGTAAAAACTTCAGCTTTTATTTTTCGTGAACTGGGAAAGACCTACAGGGTTTTTAGGCAGAAGAGCAACATGATCTAACTTACTTTGGTTTTTTTTAACTTATTTATTTGGCGTGCAGGGTCTTAGTTGCAGCATGAGGAATCTTCAACATTCATTGTGACATGCAGGCTCTTTAGTTGTGGCACACAGAATTTTTAGTTGCAGCATGTGGGATCTAGTTCCCTGACCAGGGATTGAACCCAGGCCCCCTGCATTGGGAGCAGAGTCTTGGCCACTGGACTACCAGGGAAGTCCCTGACTTATATTTTAAAATCATCCCTCAAGCTATCATGCAAGGACAGAAGCACACAGATCAGTTAAATAAGCTACTGTGATAATCCACACAAGAGATGATGATACCAAGGACCAAGGTGGCAGAAGGAGCAGTGATAGACAGTCCAACTGGGAATACTCTAAAGGTAGCCAACAGGATTTCCTTATTAACAAATGAGATGGGAAAAAAAGAAAAGAGTAAGAAAGATGCCTGGGTTTCAGGTCTGGGTAAGTAGCAGGTTGGAGGTACTGTGTACAAAACAGGGGGAAAGGGTGGGGAAAGGAAACTCAGGTGTTGGATTTGGCATATGCTAAATACGAGATGCTTAGTCATCTGAGAGTGCATATATATTATGCACTAAGGTTTATTATTGACAATCATAATAATAAATATAAGACTGTTCTGACAAGGAATAATCAGAAAAGGCAAGAATTCAGACATAGCCTACCAACATTCCTGTTATTTACATTAACTGAAATTTATTTTCTTTTTAATTTTTCCTATTGTATCTTCCGAGCATTTGGGGGGAAGTCTAAACATCACTCTGATTGTCCCAGAGAAAAATCACAGGGCTCAGGTGAAAAAAATACGCATATATTAGTTGGCTTTTTACTCCCTCTGAGAGCCTGTCAAAAGATCAAGATGGAATTTTACCCCAGGAAAACAACCTCAAGTTATATATACCTTTCATCCCAACATCCCATACTTTAGCATACAGCATGATTACTAAACTCTTTTTTTCCTTTTTAACCTTGCTCACGATTTCTTTGATCTGTGGTTCCCACCTGAGTCCCCACAGCCCTAGGGAATCAAAAAGCAGTAACAGAGGGTTTCCAATTACTTATAACTTTTCAAAAAGTACAGTGAAAATCTTACATTAACATTCAATTTGTCTACCTATATAAGCCAGTTAGAATGTCAAATCTCTTTTGCTTTTGGCTACAAAACAACGTATTACTTGATGTGGTAGTCTGAAGCTGAGTGGGTGAACACACATATAACCGAGAAAAAAAAAAACACATGCAATAGAACAGAACTAATATTTAAAACTAAATTGAGGGCCTTCCATGGTGGCCTAGTGGTAAAGAATCCTCCTGCCAATGCATGAGACATGGGTTTGATCCCTGATCAGGAAAATCCTACATGCTGCAGAGCAGCTAGGACCATGTATCACAACTATTGAGCCTGAGCTCTAAAGCCACAGCTACTGAGCCCATGTGTTGCAATACTGAAGTCCGTGTGTGCTAGAGAGCATGCTCTGTAACAAGAGAAGCCATCACAATGAGAAGTCCAGGAACCGCAACTGGAGAATAGCCCCAGCTCACTGCAACTAGAGAAAAGCCTGCAAAGCAACAAAGACCCGGCACAGCCAAAAATAAATAACTAAATACATTAAATTTTTAAAAAATAAATTGAGACAATGAATAAGATGTGAATATATACACTGAAAAGTTTCACCAGGTACTTAGGAAAACTAGCCCAGAACAATCACTCTGACACTTGTTCTAATGAAATTATTATACTTTAAAGACAAATGGGAAATGCCTGCAGGAAAATCAAATAACTTGCTACAGGAAACAAATGAGACCAGCACCCGACTTTCCAAAGTCAACATATATAGCAAGTTGACAAATGAACAAGAATGTTTTTTAAACTCAATGAAAGAAAAGTGTAAACCAAGAATTTTATATCCAGCCAAGTTATCCTTCAACCATCAAAGCTATAGAAAAAAACAAGTTTCAACATACAAGAACTAAGGGAATGCTGCACATATCAGTCTTTCCTGATGAATCTCCTAGAGGATAAACTTCATCTAAGCAAATAGTAACAAGCAACACTGACAAAATAACTGACTGTGGGCATTTAATGATCTGTAAGTGTGCATGGACAATGAAACAAAGATGGGAATGAGAGTAGAGGACTGATGCACAGTAGTTACACATTGTCACACAGGAGAAATACTACAACCAGAAAATGGGAAAGGGAAAACAATAAAAACCTCATTGCTGGGGAACTAGGATCCCACATGAGCCCTCTTGATCTCCACAGCGAAAGAGTCTGTGTGTTGCCAGGAAAGATTCCCCAGTGCCACAACTAAGACCCAACACCGCCAAAATAAAAACCTCATTGCTGTATAGTGAGAGTGAAAGTCACTCAGTCATGTCCAACTCTTTTGTGACTCCAGGGACTGTAGCCTTCCTGGCTCCTCTGTCCATGGAATTCTCTGGGCAAGAATACTGGAGTGAGTAGCCTATTCCTTCTCCCGCAGACCTTCCCAATGCAGGAATCAAACTAGAGTCTCCTGCATTGCAGGCAGATTCTTTACCAGCTGAGCTACCAGGGAAGCCCCATTGCTATACAGGCAATAGGCAACAGATGGGTATTTAAAGATAATGAAAAAATCTGATAAGCCTGATAATGAAAGTTAAATAACCAAACAGAGGGGTATAAGTACTAGAATTAAGAAAAAAGACACAAACCTTCCAAAAAACTATTTTCAACAAAAAACTTTTAAATACACATCTTAGAAAAAAATTATACACACACACACACATCTTGAGACAAACAATGCAAGGAAACACTACATATACACCAGACCCGTGAAAAACTTGGGGGTTAGAGGCACTGATCCTTACATAGTTGAAAATCCATATTTAACTTTATAGACAGCCTCCATATCCACTGTTCTGCTTCCAACCACATGATTTCAACCAGCTGCAGATTGTGCTGTACTGTAGCACATACTTATTGAGGAAAATCTGTGTTTATGTAGACCTGTGCAATTCAAACTTGTGTTGTTCAAGGGTCAACTGCAAGTATAAAATATTATGATAGAATTGATACCAAACCTATCAATCATAACAATAAATGTAGATGAGGTTCTATCTGTTTATGTACAATCACCTTTATGGAGCAAAAACTATAGGAGATGCAAGGAAACACACTAATAATAGGAGATTTTAATAGTCCACATCCAATACAAAATAAAATAGACTAAGAAAATAGGTAAAAGATAGAAAATCTAAACAACATAAACAATGGATATATTGTGCATATGTTGAATTCCACATCTTGATAATAGTCACATATTCTTCCCTAGTGACCAGAGAATTTTCATAAAAACTGATCAGATATATTAGGTCACAAAGAAAAGAAAATAGTAACTCCTATAAAGTAGAAGTATTACAACTTAATACCATTGTATCATGATTGGTCAACAGAAAATAATAGAATTCTGTATCACCAAAACTCCCATTTAACAGAAAAACCTGTGATCACTTTTTAAAATCCAGATGCACATCAGAATTATCTTAGAATTTTTTGAAAAATACAAATGCCCAGGTATAGCGTTTTTTCTCCAGATGTGTTTCTAATGAGCAGCCATGTTTCAAAGCAACTGGACTATATGATTATCTTTTACTTTTATCTAGTTTGTTTCACTTTATCTATTTCATAGTCAGTGTTCCCATTTTATTTAGTCTATGTTTTCCATTTTTTAATATATAGCCATATATGTATTATACACATATTACATGTCTATATAATAGAGTTTTGCCAAGAAAATGTACTGGTCATAGCAAACACCCTCTTCCAACAACACAAGAGAAGATTCTACACATGGACATCACCAGATGGTCAACATCGAAATCAGACTGATTACATTCTTTGCAGCCAAAGATGGAGAAGCTCTATACAGTCAACAAAAACAAGACCAGGAGCAGACTGTGGCTCCTGAACTCCTTATTACCAAATTCAGACTTAAATTGAAGAAAGTAGGGAAAACCACTAGACCATTCAGGTATGACCTAAATCAAATCCCTTATGATTATACAGTCGAAGTGAGAAATAGATTTAAGGGCCTAGATCTGATAGATAGAGTGCCTGATGAACTATGGACTGAGGTTCATGACATTGTACAGGAGACAGGGATCAAGACCATCCCCATGGAAAAGAAATGCAAAAAAGCAAAATGGCGGTCTGGGGAGGCCTTACAAATAGCTGTGAAAAGAAGAGAAGTGAAAAGCAAAGGAGAAAAGGAAAGATATAAACATCTGAATGCAGAGTTCCAAAGAATAGCAAGAAGAGATAAGAAAGCCTTCCTCAGTGATCAAT
>NW_011495054.1:5229049-5229563 GCF_000754665.1 Bison bison bison
TACACAGAAGAACTGTACAAAAAAGATCTTCACGACCCAGAGAATCACGATGGTGTGATCACTCACCTAGAGCCAGACATCCTGGAATGTGAAGTCAAGTGGGCCTTAGAAAGCGTCAGTACGAACAAAGCTAGTGGAGGTGATGGAATTCCAGTTGAGCTATTCCAAATCTTGAAAGATGATGCTGTGAAAGTGCTGCACTCAATATGCCAGCAAATTTGGAAAACTCAGCAGTGGCCACAGGACTGGAAAAGGTCCGTCTTCATTCCAATCCCAAAGAAAGGCAATGCCAAAGAATGCTCAAACTACCACACAACTGCACTCATCTCACATGCTAGTAAAGTAATGCTCAAAATTCTCCAAGCCAGGCTTCAGCAATACGTGAACTGTGAACTTCTGGATGTTCAAGCTGGTTTTAGAAAAGGCAGAGGAACCAGAGATCAAATTACCAACATCTGCTGGATCATGGAAAAAGCAAGAGAGTTCCAGAAAAACATCTATTTCTGCTTTATTG
>NW_011495054.1:5229663-5232928 GCF_000754665.1 Bison bison bison
GCCTCTTGAGAAATGTGTATGCAGGTCAGGAAGCAACAGTTAGAACTGGACATGGAACAACAGACTGTTGTTCCACATAGGAAAAGGACAGACTGTTCTTCCAAATAGGTTCCAAATAGGAAAAGGAGTACGTCAAGGCTGTATATTATCACCCTGCTTATTTAACTTATATGCAGAGTACATCATGAGAAACGCTGGACTGGAAGAAGCACAAGCTGGAATCAAGATTGCCGGGAGAAATATCAATAACCTCAGATATGCAGATGACACCACCCTTATGGCAGAAAGTGAAGAAGAACTAAAAAGCCTCTTGATGAAAGTGAAAGTGGAGAGTGAAAAAGCTGGCTTAAAGCTCAACATTCAGAAAATGAAGATCATGGCATCTAGTCCCATCACTTCATGGGAAATAGATGGGGAAACGGTGTCAGACTTTATTTTGGTGGGCTCCAAAATCACTGCAGATGGTGACTGCAGCCATGAAATTAAAAGACGCTTACTCTTTGGAAGGAAAGTTATGACCAACCTAGATAGCATATTCAAAACCAGAGACATTACTTTGCGACAAAGGTCCATCTAGTCAAGGCTATGGTTTTTCCTGTGGTCATGTATGGATGTGAGAGTTGGACTGTGAAGAAGGCTGAGTGCCGAAGAATTGATGCTTTTGAACTGTGGTGTTGGAGAAGACTCTTGAGAGTCCCTTGGACTGCAAGGAGATCCAACCAGTCCATTCTGAAGGAGATCAGCCCTGGGATTTCTTTGGAGGGAATGATGCTGAAGCTGAAACTCCAGTACTTTGGCCACCTCATGCGAAGAGTTGCCTCATTGGAAAAGACTCTGATGCTGGGAGGGATTGGGGGCAGGAGAAGAAGTGGACGACAGAGGATGAGATGGCTGGATGGCATCACTGACTTGATGGAAGTGGGTCTGGGTGAACTCCTGGAGTTGGTGATGGACAGGGAGGCCTGGCGTGCTGTGATTCATGGGGTCGTGAAGAGTCGGACATGACTGAGCGACTGAACTGAACTGATATACATGTATAATATATGTATTTTAGAAAACTTATAAATTTTTGCCTAGCTAAAAAATTTATGACATTTTGATACTACTTGTTTGATGTAGTATGAATAGAATGCTAGATGTCTAATAAAAAAATAAATATGCAACACACAACAAAAGTTAACTGTATAGCACAGGGAACTATAGTCAATATCTTATAAAAACCTATAATGGAAAAGAATCTGAAAAATAATACATATCTCAGATCACATCAGATCAGTCGCTCAGTTGTATCCAACTCTTTGTGACCCCGTGAATCGCAGCATGCCAGGCCTCCCTGTCCATCACCAACTCCCGGAGTTCACTCAGACTCATGTCCATCGAGTCAGTGATGCCATCCAGCCATCTCATCCTCTGTCGTCCCCTTCTCCTCTTGCCCCCAATCCCTCCCAGCATCAGAGTATTTTCCAATGAGGCAACTCTTTGCATGAGATGGCCAAAGTACTGGAGTTTCAGCTTCAGCATCATTCCCTCCAAAGAAATCCCAGGGCTGATCTCCTTCAGAATGGACTGGTTGGATCTCCTTGCAGTCCAAGGGACTCTCAAGAGTCTTCTCCAACACCACAGTTCAAAAGCATCAATTCTTCGGCGCTCAGCCTTCTTCACAGTCCAACTTTCACATCCATACATGACCACAAGAAAAACAATAGCCTTGACTAGACGAACCTTTGTTGGCAAAGTAATGTCTCTGCTTTGAATATGCTATCTAGCTTGGTCATAACTTTCCTTCCAAAGAGTAAGCGTCTTTTAATTTCATGGCTGCAGTCACCATCTGCAGTGATTTTGGAGCCCATTCTTGCCTGGAGAATCCCATGGACAGAGGAGCCTAGCGGGCTATAGTCCACGGGGTCGCAAAGAGTCATTTCCACTGTTTCCCCATCTATTTCCCATGAAGTGATGGGACCGGATACCATGATCTTCGTTTTCCGCATGTTGAGCTTTAAGCCAACTTTTTCACTCTCCACTTTCACCTTCATCAAGAGGCTTTTTAGTTCCTCTTCACTTTCTGCCATAAGGGTGGTGTCACCTGCATATCTGAGGTTATTGATGTTTCTCCCGGCAATCTTGGTTCCAGCTTGTGTTTCTTCCAGCCCAGCGTTTCTCATGATGTACTCTGCATATAAGTTATATAAGCAGAGTGATAATATACAGCCTTGACTACTCCTTTTCCTATTTGGAACCAGTCTGTTGTTCCATGTCCAGTTCTAACTGTTGCTTCCTGACCTGCATACAGATTTCTCAAGAGGCAGGTCAGGTGGTCTGGTATTCCCATCTCTTTCAGAATTTTCCACAGTTTATTGTGATCCACACAGTCAAAGGCTTTGGCATAGTCAATAATGCAGAAATAGATGTTTTTCTGGAACTCTCTTGCTTTTTCGACGATCCAGTAGACACTGGCAGTTTAATCTCTGGTTCCTTTGCCTCTTCTAAAACCAGCTTGAACATCTGGAAGTTCACAGTTCACATATTGCTGAAGCCTGGCTTGGAGAATTTTAAGCATTACTTTACTAGCGTGTGAGATGAGTGCAATTGTGCGGTAGTTTGAGCATTCTTTGGCATTGCCTTTCTTTGGGATTGGAATGAAGACGGACCTTTTCCAGTCCTGTGGCCACTGCTGAGTTTTCCAAATTTGCTGGCATATTGAGTGCAGCACTTTCACAGCATCATCTTTCAGGATTTGGAATAGCTCAACTGGAATTCTATCACCTCCACTAGCTTTGTTCGTACTGACGCTTTCTAAGGCCCACTTGACTTCACATTCCAGGATGTCTGGCTCTAGGTGAGTGATCACACCATCGTGATTCTCTGGGTCGTGAAGATCTTTTTTGTACAGTTCTTCTGTGTATTCTTGCCACCTCTTATTAATATCTTCTGCTTCTGTTAGGTCCATACCATTTCTGTCCTTTATCGAGCTCATCTTTGCATGAAATGTTCCTTTGGTATCTCTGATTTTCTTGAAGAGATCTCTAGTCTTTCCCATTCTGTTGTTTTCCTCTATTTCTTTGCATTGATCGCTGAAGAAGGCTTTCTTATCTCTTCTTGCTATTCTTTGGAACTCTGCATTCAGATGTTTATATCTTTCCTTTTCTCCTTTGCTTTTCACTTCTCTTCTTTTCACAGCTATTTGTAAGGCCTCCCTAGACAGCCATTTTGCTTTTCTGCATTTCTTTCCCATGGGGATGGTCTTGATCCCTGTCTCCTGTACAAT
>NW_011495054.1:5233028-5245642 GCF_000754665.1 Bison bison bison
AGGTCATGCCCAAATGGTCTAGTGGTTTTCTTCAATTTAAGTCTGAATTTGGCAATAAGGAGTTCATGACCTGAGCCACAGTCAGCTCCTGGTCTTGTTTTTGCTGACTGTATAGAATATATATGTATATATACATAAATGAATCACCTTGCTGTGCACCTAAAGCACTGTAAGTCAACTATACTTCACTAATATATATAGTGTAAGAGAAAAAAGTATTACCAAATACACTATCATAAGGCAATAAAACCGAATTCTACTAACAAAAGCAAAAAACTGAAAGGCCCTGGTACCTGGAAATTTTAAAACCTTCCATTAAACAACTGTTAGGTAAAGGGGGAAATATAAGCTCAAATTACACAATTTTTAAAAAATAATGGCCACAAAAACACTATGTATCAATATTTACAGCATACAGCTAATAGAGTGATCAGTGAAAATTCACTACACAAACACTAACAATAATAAAAAAATAAATAAATAAATAAAGTCCCACCCCTGCCAAACAAAAGCCAAAGTATACCACAAGGAAGGAAACATATTTTATAAAGATAAAAGCAAAAATCAAAGAAAAAAAGGTAGCAGATGTAATTAATAAAAATCCTGCTTCTTAAAATTAGCAAAATAGACAAACCACTAGTTAACTTAATCAGGAATACACAAACAAGAAAAAAAAATCACAAATACACAAAATAAGAAATGACAAGGGGGAAATAACCATAACCACTCAAACAGAAGAAGAATTTTTTAAGAAACTACTTTGCAAACTGGTGTACCAATAAATTAGAAAATCCAGATGAAGTGAATAATTTTCTAAGGAAATACAGACTGCCAAAACTGGTCCATTCAAGAGAAAATGCAGGCAAACCAATTTCTATATAAAAACAGAGCAATTTTAAAATTACCCCACAGAAAAGCACCAAGCTTTTTATTTGTTTGGTTTCAAAATGGAATTCTATCAAACTTTCAAAGACCATACCATTCCATGCTCTATAAATTATTCCAGAGAAGCAAAAGGAAAAGAAAATGCACCACTTCCTTTCATGAAGCAAATATAACACTGATATCTATACCAGAAAAAGACAGCTACTTCAGTGATATGGACAGCAGATACCTTGTTCCTGATTCAAAGATTCTAATTATTTTTGAATTATAACGATGGTTATATCACAGTGTTTAAAAAATCCTTAAGCCTACAATTCTCAGGTTACTTGAAGTGAACTGACGCATACTTCAAGCTCAGCAGTTGCTTCAGGTACACTGGTCACCCAGCCTGGCCCCCACCACCTATGGGAGATCTGATCCCTTACTGTCACCTCTGTTATCTCCTCTTTGTTTTTCAAAAACAGGTTCTTAGAAGAATTTCTCAGGTTTGCCCCCAACCTCACCATGGGGAGGGCTCCCTCAAAAGCACTGTTTACTGCTTCTAGCAAGATCTTTTTATTTGGTTATCCTGTTTTTCATTCCTGTTTCATCTTTCCTTATCTCAGCCAGCTACTTTAGGCGGCTCTAGTTTTGTATAGTCGATGCCCTCTAGGATCCTGCTGAGCACACACACTTAAAACTTTCTAAAACCTTTTAAAATTTATCTATTAAAACAGCACGATAGGCATGAAATTTCAGAGAAAAAGCCCAAGGTTCCATAAACTCCCAGCTGTATTCGTCAAAAGTAACTACAGTTAGCAAGTTTCCTGTAACACTGAGAAACGTCTCATGCATACACACACACACACACACACACACACATCAGATCAGATCAGTCGCTCTGTCGTGTCCGACTCTTTGCGACCCCATGAATTGCAGCACGCCACACACACATACTTACCTACATGTGCACGGGTGCATACTCCATGCCAGGCTATGTGGAACACACACACAAATGGAAGCCTGATCTACACCCCGATTTTTCACTTACTACAACACAAAGATCTTTCTATATGATCTTTCTATTCTTTTTAATGGCTATACATTATTCTATTATAAGAATGTACTATTCATAATTTAATCCCTATTAAAGGACATTTATATTATTCCTATATTTTTGTTAATACAAATAATGCAGCATATCATACCCTTTATAATTATCTCTATACAAGTTTACAAGTATGGTTGTAAATTAAAATTTTAGAAACAAAACTGTTTTGACAAGAGTGTTTTTTTAACTCTGATAAATCTGCCAAACTGCACTCAAAAGAAGGTAACAGTTTCAACTCCCATGAAATGAGTGTGAAAGTCCCTGTTTTCTCCCAGTTTTGCCAATACCACATATATTACCAAACTTTTTCATCTGAGTCATGGAAAATGGTACCATTCTACTTTGCATTTCTGTGTGAGACTGAGCAATTTTTCAAGTTTTCAGACCATTTTTTTTCCCCCTTTTCTGTGGGTTGTCAGCTTGCCATTGTTCATTTTCTATTGGATTTTTTTTCTTACTCATTTAAAGGGGCTCTTGATAGAACCAGAAAAATGATCCTTTATTATATGTGTGACAACATTTGTCTTAGCATTTTTCCTTTTTTACTCACTTGTGGTTAATTTTTTTGCCCCCAAAGAAATTCATCTTGGCATGATTAAATTTATCAGCTTGTTCCTTTATGGTTTCTGGGTTTCTTGCTATGTTTAGAAAAACTTGACTCACAGCAAGTTGTTGTGAGCTTGAAGTAAATTAATAACACATAAAATGCTTAGCACAGAAAAAACTCTAAGGACTTTCACCTTAGGAACTAGGAATTTTGTTTTAGGTCAGAATAAAATATTTACAATAAAGGCACAGATTTTAACAGGACCCTTCACAATAGGTACTAAAAAGATGGGGTGACTGGAAGAAGAAAGTAAATAAGACAGAGATGAGAATTTACATCAGGAAAAGAGTATGAAGACAGAGAAGGCATAATTATATTTTTCCCACTAATAATATTTTTTAATTGGTGGAAAATTGCTTTATAATATTGTGCTTTTATTCTGAGGTACAATAACACAAATCAAGTCATGAAAAGCGTTAGTCACTCAGTCATGTCCAACTCTTCACACCTCATGGACTGTAGCCCACCAGGCTCCTCTGTCCATGAGATTTCCGAGGCAAGAATACTGGAGTGGGTTGCCATTTCCTTCTCCAGGGAATATTCCTGACCCAGGGATCGAACCCGGGTCTCCTTCATTGCAGGTGGATTCTATATTGTCTGAGTCGCCAGGGAAGCCATAATTTTACATATATATATATATATATCTCCCCTCCCTTTTGAGTCTCTCTCCCCTACAAATATTTCAGATTTAAATAAAAAGTTGCAAATTATAAAACAGAAAAGACTTCTCCATACTCATATTATTACATACATTTTTTTCTCCTCAATTATGAACTTGCTCTGACAGCAAGGAAAAAAATAATTTACTGGCTATTATTTATTATGGCTAGTTAAAACTGCGACCACAGGGCTTCCCTGGTGGTCCAGTGGTTAAGAATCCACCTTGCAATGTAGGGGACATGGGTTCGATCTCTGATCCAGGAAGGTCCCACATGCCATGGAGGCAACCAAGCCCATGCATCCTAGGGCCCGTGCTCCGAAATAAGAGAAGCCACCACAATGAGAAGCCCGCGCACGGCATCAGGAGAGTGGCCCCCCTCTCCACCACTAGAGAAAGCCCACACGCAGCAACAAAGACCCAGCAGCCAAAAATAAAAATAAATAATAAATACATTATTTTTTTAAAACTGTGGCCACATTTACTGACTGTTTTCCATGGGGCCAGCATACAATGCAGACTCCAAAAATCAAATTTTTAGCCTTTACACTGTTATTTATTTCTAAAAATTTCTAGAGCAGGACTCTGAGTCTAGATGGTCTTTATTCATAACCATGTGTTCCCACCTTTGTGTATTTTAAAAACACAACATTTACGTAGAGTATCCTGCTAAGGCTTAGAGACATTATAAAAGTGACTGCTAAAAAAAAAAAGTGACTGCTGAAGGTGGGCTAGGTAACCACCACGGACACCCATCAGGCAGACTGGCACAGGGGAAAAAGCACGTGGTCTCTTTACCCTTATATTAAACAAACTATTACTGCTTCATTGCCAGGTTCTAATTATGCCTATCATGTTATTAAGAGGGAACAGAGGAGAGTAATGTTTATGGGGGAAACTCAGTAACCAGCATTTAGCACAAAGGCTAGACAGAGTAAGAGCTTAACAAACATTGGTTATCGCTGTTGTTATCATAATTATTATTGGTGGAAGATATGCAGATAGATTCTTCTCTTGCATAATTATGTTAGTTTCACATGGCCCATTTTGACATATGAATCATTTATGTTACACTGTCTTTGCAAAAACTGAACTTCAGGGCTCAGGGGCTGTCCCCACATTATTTCGAACGGTGTATAATTAGAAATTGAAAGTTCTACAACATAATCCACCCACTTGAGTTTTGATATATTGTAAACTCTCTTTCCTGAGCTATGCTTTTCAAAAAGTTCTTTATATTTACCAGAAACTTTTTCCCAATTGCATGTTTAATATTTGTAGTTCAACAACTAGCAGTTTTGTGATTTGCAAAATGCTCACCTCTAACACAGAGCAGTTAAGAGTTCATTCAATCCCTGAGATCTTAGTGAGGGAGGGTAAAGGATATGCGTGTGCTAAGTCGCTTCAGTCGTGTCTGACTCTGTGCGACCCTATGGACTAGCCCACCAGGCTCCTCTGTCCATGGGGATTCTCCAGGCAATACTGGAGTGGGTTGCCATGTCTTTCTCCAAGGCATCTTCCCAACCCAGGGACTGAACCTATGTCCCTTACATCTCTTGCGCTGGTAGGCGGGTTCTTTACCACTGAGCCACAAGGGAAGCCAAAGGGTTGTGAAGTTAACAGGTTTAATATTAGATTATAGAGCCAGCCTCAAGGATGACAGAAACACTTGTAATAGTAGGTACTGAGGCCACACATCTCTAAATCCTGCCCCCATCTTCTGCTTCATGTGAATTCAAACAGCAGAGGTTAGTCTCCCCAAATCATGTAAATGTATCTATGTTACCTCAAAGGAGGGGAAAAGGGCATTTGGGTTTATCAACAGGTAGGTCCATAAAAGATGAGAAGAAACAGATAAATGTCAGTCTGCCTAACGTCTACCATAGGCACTTGGTGAAGGACGGATGCCTGAGTTAATTTTGGGGAATGAAGAAAAATCAGGGAGGAGAAAAGCCAGAAAGGAAGGGCACAGGGGAAAAAATCACATGCAGAAGAGGGGAAGAGAGTTCTCTTATGTATTTTTTTTTTCAGTGCCCTGCCACAAGGCATGCTGGATCTTAGTTCCCTGACCAGGGATCAAACCGGTGCCCCCTGCAGTGCAAGTACAGAGTCTTAACCACTGGGCCACCAGGGAATATGAGCGTTCTCCTCTTGTACACTGTAACTCTCACAAACCTCCAGGTGCTTGACAACCCCTTCTAATCGGTCATCCTCTGGCACTGCCTATTTTTTAAAAAAACTTTTTTTTTACTTTTATATTGGGTACAGCCAATTAACAATGTTGTGATAGTTTCAGGTGGACAGCAAAGGGACTAAATACATACACATGCATCCATTCTGCCCCAAACTCCCCTCCCGTCTAGGCTGCCACATAACACTGTGCAGGGTCCCCTGTGCTGTGCAGTAGGTCCTTGTTGGTTACTCACTTTAAATATAACGATGTGTACATGACAATCTCGAACACCCTCACTACCCCTTCCCCACCCTCCCCTGTTAAGTCTGTTCTCTGAGTCTGCAGCACTATTACTTATTAAGACTCTCAGGTCACAACACGGCCCAGGTGGGTGCCACCCATCTCGCAGAAAGAGCTGAAAACACATGCACACTCTCACAACCCCAATGCTTGTGGAAAAAAGAGCCTCCAACCAATGTGTGAAACAAATCAGTCCTGTGCTGAGTGGGCCTGAAGAAAGGAAAGACAGAATCCCCCACCTCCAAGAGAGTTTACTAACCCAAACTACTTGCCGGGAAATCATACCAAAAATGTAAATCTCTCATTACTGAGCACAGATTCTACAAAGCCCTAGCTCACTGAGACCAGGCTCTTCTTTATGTCAAGTGAGTTTAAAAAAGAAAATGCTGATGAACCAAAAAGAAAATACAATGATGCTGATTATTTTATCCATGCGTCCCCTTCCCCCCAGTGATGTGGGGAAACAGTCGAGCAGGCTGTTAATTTCAGGAACTTATTCTCAAGGCTGCTATGCTAAGAAGGGAGTTTAAACTAGGGATCCAAAGTCTAATTTCAGTTTCTTGCCTAAATATAAAGTGATACTGGGTATGGCTTTCTTACCCGCTGCTCTACAAAAATGATTATCTTTGTCCTTGGGGAGAAAGCTTAAAGTGGTACTTTCTGCAGATTACAAGAATATTCCTCTTTTCCAATTAAATGCTAATTTTCAATGGGGAAAAGGATGAGTCATGAGGGAGGGGTAGTTGATAGGGAAAAGGATTCTAGGTAACAGAGGCTAGAAAAAAAGTTAAGGCAGTTTTTTAATGGTAGTATAGAGCTATGGCTTAATTGATCATTATCTTTTCACGGAGTTTCATTGGTCAGTATCTCTGCTCTGATGACAAGGCATTGGAAACTGCCTGCAAAAATCTTTCCACAAATGGCTTCTATCCTGTTTGAAGTCTCTCTCTTGTTTGTCTGCTCTCCCAGGGTCCACTCGAACCTCTTACAACCCTCCCTTCAGAGCAGCTAGAGGGATATTTTTAAATAGATCATCTCATGCCACTCCCCGATTACATCCTTCTATGGGTTTGAGCTGCTCTTAAAATACAATCCAAACTCTTCTCTGTGGTCCACGTGATGCTGAGGACCTTAATAATCCCTGCATGGTCTCGTCCCCACCTACAGCCCGTGTCAGCTCCACCACGTGCTCCTGTCTGTCCTTCAAGCACTCTGAGAACTCCGCACCTCAGCACTTTCACACTCACTGTTTCCTTAAAACCTGGACACTCAACGCCTAGTACAGTGCCCCCCATACGTAGTAATCCCCTGATAACCAAGTTAAATCCCACATTCGTGAATGAATAAGTCAAGGTTCCATTAGAGTGGGTCAGTGGAGTGACAAAGGCTTGGATCCATAGTCTACTGTTTTTAAAATAAACATATTGCATGTGGGTATAGGTATGTGTATATAACAGACACACACAGTGTGTGTGAAGTGCACATCAGCGCACAAGTATGTGTGTGCTCTAAACAGTACGCTCTGTACTGACAAAGTTCAGTTTCAGTTTGATACTACTTTCATCAAACTCGTTCGATGCTGGCCCACAAGTCTGTCTCCCTCTAAAGTCAATGCTACTTGAAAACACGAACTGTGTCTTTCATATTTCAGCACTGCTAAGAGTTTGCTGAATGCACATCACCCTCCAAAACTCAGTAGTGAACTGGGCTGCAATTTTAGGGAGCTTGAATCCACTTCGGGGGGGCGGGGGCGGTTCTCAAACCCTTGGGTGCAGTCCACAACTGCCACAGAACCTACCAAACATCAGTATTTGTCTTCCCCTTCCTTAAAAAGGGCAGCATCGGAGGGCAAGTGCTATCTGTGTTTCCCAAAGGGAAAAAGGAGTAAGCACAGTGTCTTCTATTGTTCTGCTGCTGCCTAACAAAGTACACCAAGGCCCACTAGTAACAATTACAAACAAGGGCTGGCTCTGCTTTTCCAGATCTCGTGTGACTCTCTAACAGTCACCACATTGACCACGTGCAAGAGGAGTAAGTAATCTTAGCAGTGGGCCTTGCATTTGAGCAGCTCTGGACAAAAACCCGAGTTCTGGATAGGACGTTAGCAAAGACAACAAGTTTCAACTGGAAAGACACAGAGCTGTTATTTTTCAGTAAGGCAAGTTTATTGACTCCCACAGGAGATAAACAAACATGGCCACCAGGGAGAGCCTGGGACAAAATGTACTTGACCTGCAACAGATAAACCAAAAGCCTTGAGTTAGAGAACAAGCTAAATTTTCTGCCCCTCTCAGTACACGTCATCAGACAGTCTCTCCCAGAGGAAAAAAAGCAAATGCCAAAGATGTACCAGATGCTGAAAGATATAACCTGTTTGGTCAGCCAGGCGAGGCAGAGTAGAGCAGCCAAGCAATCTCAAAATCTAAACACAGAACTGCCATCACTCTATTACCTGGGGTGGTGGTTGTTTAGTGGCTAAGCCATGTCTGACTCTTTGCGACCCCATTGACTGCCAGGCACCTCTGTCCATAGGATTTCCCAGGCAAGCATACTGCAGTGGGTTACCATTTCCTTCTCCAGGGGATCTTCCCAACCCAGGGATCCAATCTCCTACATTGGCAGGTGGATACTTTACTGCCTAGCCACCAGGGAAGCCCATGGCAGAGGGGTGTGTGGGGGTGGGGCTTGTCATTTAATTGCACATCCTTTCCCTACCTGTGATGCTGAGAGGCATCAGCATACTGAATATGACATTTTAATTACTGAACACATAGAGACTCTAAACCCATGAACCAAAAAAGATTAGTTTGATAATTAAGCTACACAAAATTCAGAATATTAGTCACTGAGGAGTCAGCTCCTATGATCACCTCCTCAGAGACTTTTCCTAAACCCATTATCAAAACTAACCACATTCTCCACATTGGCTTTTTTCGGCCTCCCAGAAGTTATTACTACCTGAAATAGTCTTATTTATTCATGGGTTTGTTCACGTTCTCTCTCAGTCATGAGAACAGCAATCTTTGCCTACTTTATTGCCTCATCCTGCCTGGTTCAGTAACTACTTGGTGAATGTATTAATTTTGAGGTTAAATGTCATTTGAAAAAGAGCAGTTTGAAGACTGAAGACACTATCCGATTTCAAGACTTGTTATAAAGCTACAATGATCAAGATCGTGCAGTACTGACATAAAGACAAACAGATCAATAGAACAGAAGAGAGTCCAGAAATAGACCCATGTACAAATGGACAACTGATCTTCAAAAAAGGTGTGAGTTCAGTACAGATGGACAGTCTTTCCAACAAGCGGTGCTAGAACAACTGAACACTCATATGCAAAGAAGAGAAGATATATCCACAGCCCATACCACATACAAAAGTTAACTCAAAGTGGATCACAAACCTAAAACTATAAAACTTGGAGAAAACACTTGAGACTTAGATTAAGCAAAGATTTCTTAAGAATAACACCAAAAGCATGATCCACTTTTTTTAACTGATAAATTCGACTTCATCAAAATTAAAACCCTCTGCTTAAGACACTGTTTAAAAAAATGAAAAGACAAGCTACAGACTAAAAGAAAATGCTTGCAATTCCGATCAAAGACTTGTATCCAGAATAAAAAAGCTCTCAAATTTCAATAAGAAAACAAAGAAGTAAATTTTATTTTTTACACATAAATTTTAAAAGGGAAAATATTTAATCAATAGATGTGCCACCAAAGAAGAGATACAGATGGCAAACAAACACATGAAAAAATGATCAACATTATTAGTCACCAGGGAAAATACAAATTAAAATTACAATAAATAAATATCAAATCAGTATGCTGTACAGCTGAAACTAATATAATGTTACATGTCAATTATACCTCTATTAAAATAAGTAAATTAAATTTAACAGTACTGATATAGGAAAAAACTACAATGACACACCTTTACATGACTGAAATTTAAAAACTGACCACACCAAGTGTTGGCCAAGATGTGGAGAAACTGAATTCTTAATACACTGCCAGTGGGAACATTTTGAAAAAGTTTGGTAGTTTCTGAAAAAATTAAATATACATCTGCTCAAACAGGGGCTCTGTATCAACCTAGAGGGGTGGGATGGGGAGGGAGATGGGAGAGAGGTTCAAGAGGGAGGGGACATATGTATACCCATGGCTGATTCACGTTGAGGTTTGACAGAAAACAACAAAATTCTGTAAAGCAATTATCCTTCAATTAAAAAATAAATAACTTTTTAAAGTAAAAAAAAATTATAAACTATACTCCAATAAAATTTTTTAAAATTATATCTCCTAAATATATATATACACATCTGCTATGTGATCCAGCCATACCACTGATAAGGAGTTATCAAAGAAGAATGAAAGTATACATCCATATAAACACATGAACACGGACATTCAGAGCAGTTTTATTTGTGAAGCCAAACTCTGAAACAACCCAAATGTCCACCAACAACTGGATGGAAAAATGAATGGTGGTAAAGCCATACAGTAGAATATCACTGATCAATAAAAAGGAACTATTTGCCATACACAACAACATAGATGAACCTCGATATAATTTTGCTGAGCATAAGAAGCCACACACAAAAGTCCACTTGTATAAAATCCTAGGAAATGCAAACTAAGGTATAGTGACAGAAAGCAGAAAAGTGTCTGCCTGGCAACAAGGAAGGGATTATAAAGGGTTCCAGGAGCCATCACAGGGGTGATGGGTATATTCATTATCTTGATTTGTGTTGCTGGTTTCTTGAGTGTATACATGTGTGGAAACTTATCAAATTGTATGCTTAAATATATGCAATTTGTGGCATGTCACTTATACCTCAATAAAGCTGGTTTAAAAATAATAAAAGACCTATGATCTGAAAACTAATAATAAATAATCCCCAATTGTGTGCATTGTTGTCGTTGTTATCGTTTAGTTGCTAAATCATCTCTGCCTCTTTTGCAACCCCATGGACTGCAGACAGCCAGGCTCCTCTGTCCAAAGGATTTCCCAGGCAAGAATACTGGAGAGGGTTGCCATTTCCTTCTCCAAGGACTCTTCCCCACCCAGGGATCCAACCCGAGTCTCCTGCATTGGCAGGTGAATTCTTAACCACTGAGCCACCTGGGAAGTCGTGCATTACAATAATCTGACTTTTTAGGGGGCACATATTTTTCTTCCATAACAAGTATGGGAGGGCTGGAGGAGGAGAGGAGGAATTACTTCATTTCAAACTGTCATCTTTACCACTTGCTGCTTTGGCTCTTCTCACACTTCCTGGCTCCTAAATTAACAAGTTGGACAATGTAGGGTCTATTACTACCCAGCCCCTACCCCACCCCCAGTCCCCAGACTTTTTGTCTCCTAAAAGAAGCAGATCCTTACTTGTCTGGAAAAGCAGACACAAGGAACAAAAGGCTCAATGACTATTTGACAGATTAAAGAATAGAAAACTGTTTTTATTTAAATGCTCTCTAAAGAATTAGAACAAAAAAAAAAAAAAAGAATTAGAACATTTGAGGCTATACACTGTTCTGCTGAAATGCAATTATATATTACCCAGATCTGTAAGCACTTGCCACAAGACCTGTCCAAATCACTCACTGCTTAAGTTTTCAGTTTTCTCCTTTCTCTCATTTCATCCCATCAATGAATAATGTGCAGGTGTATTTCTGAGAAGACATTCCTAATGTTTTGAAAAGTCTCTCAGTCAATAACCCCAACAGCTTGAAACAGTTTTTCAAATGTCTAAGACAGTGTGAATCCTATACAGAATGACAATACAATAGCAGGATCATTATTTGAAAACAATTGATGATACTAATATTTAACAACAAAATTAAGGCTTACAAATGATTGGCAACAGTTGTAATAGCAGACTAGTAATTAACAGTGGGGTTCTGTCTCCACCACTTACTGATCGAGTGACCTTAGCCAAGAGTCGGACACAACTGAGCGACTAACACTAGAACTAGCACTACTACTAGGCAAGTTGCTTAACTTCTGAAATTCATTTACTCTCTTTAGAGCGGGATAACAGTACCTACCTGATAGGGTTATAATAAGGATTAAATGTGTTTGGCATACGGTAAGAGCTAAATAAATGTTAGCAATTAGTAGTATGGTTACTCTGAACTTTCCAAGGATCTCATTAACTCACTCATCTTCCTTCTGACTCTTAGGTTCAAACCCTGTCATTTACCAGTATGTTTCTTCTGAGCCTCAGTTTCCACATCCGTAAAACGGAGGTGATTAATGTTACCTGACTTTTAAGGTTGCGGTGAAGGATTAAAATAACTAAAGATACGATCCCTTCCCTCCCACCTCCCAAAGCGAAGATCGCAGAGGAAGGAAATACTTCTAATAGCTGCAGATACAGTCAGTTTTTCCATTTCTGGCACGTGAGGGGTGGGGGGGGTGGGGAGGAAGAAGAGGCAGAGAGGCATACAAAGTGGTCAAGGACCCTGAGTAAAGCCCCCAAATGCGCGCAAGACGCAGAGTGACCCAAAGAGGCTAGACTACTGGCCTGGCCTCGCGCAACTCTCTCCTCTCCCCTCCCGCGTCCCGGGCCGAGGAGCCTCCCCTAAGTGAGCGGGGTTATTTCGGAATCACCATGAGGCAATTCTCATGAGGCAATGGGTCAGGAATGCGGTGCGCCGAGCCGGGCCGCTAGCGTCCGCGGTTCCCCGGGCGGCTCTACCTGACCCCGTCCTGACGGGCATCCCCAGGGCTGCGGGAGCCGGAACTCCGCGGAGGCAGGAAATGAATGAGGACCCGAGGGGTTGGGGGCGCGCTAGGGCCGGGCCCCGGGGCCCGGGAGGGCTTAGGGAGCTGGAACGGAGCCTGCCCCGCGACCCCGGGCGGGAGTCCGAAGCCCAGCCGGGCCGCCCCCTCCCG
>NW_011495054.1:5245904-5249987 GCF_000754665.1 Bison bison bison
CCCCCGCCCTTCCCCGCCGGCTCCTCCATGACGTCACTCCCACGCGACGCCCGCCACTACTTCCTGCTTCCATTCTGTGCTGAAGCTGGTCATGGCAGTAGTGGCTCTGTGGAGCCTCCGCCGCGCTTTTCCCAAAGGACCTTCTCATTCTCTTTTAGATCTTGGCGTTAAACCGTGCGTTGTGTGCTCAAAGTTACACTCAGTCGCGTAAATTGATCCTATCTGCTCCCACAGCGTCAATTTCCATCCCTGTGCTGTGAAGTCGAATTTCATTCATTTCATTCCTCAAATAGTTGTTCCACTTACTGCTGTGTAACCTTAGGAAAGAGATTGGGGTCGGAAAGAGTCGGACACGACTGAGCGA
The DNA here is from genome assembly GCF_000754665.1 of Bison bison bison. NCBI lineage: Eukaryota > Metazoa > Chordata > Mammalia > Artiodactyla > Bovidae > Bison > Bison bison. Next base: position 5,246,269 of record NW_011495054.1, read on the forward strand.
CTGAACTGAACTGAACCTTAGGAAAGTAGCTTGATTTCTCTGAGCCTCCATTCCTTGATTTCTGTAAAAAGAGAATAGTAATTGTATTTTCTTCTTGGATTATGAGGACGATTAAATATGTAAAATGTTTAGAACTAGGCCTGGTCTGTTTAATAAGTTCTCAGTTGGTAAAGAATCCGCCTGCAGTGCAGGAGACCCTGGTTCGATTCCTGGGTCGGGAAGATCCCCTGAAAAAGGGAAAGGCTACCCACTCCAGTATTCTGGCCTGGAGAATGCCAAGAACTGTATAGTCCATGAGGTCGCAAAGAGTCGGACACGACTGAGCGACTTTTACTCACTCTCTCCTATAGTTATTGGGGCTTCCCTAGTGGCTCAGATGGTAAAGAATCTGCCTGCAATGCAGGAGATCCCAGTTCAATCCCTAGGTCGGGAGTATCCCTTGGAGAAGGGAATAGCTACCCAATCCAGTATTCTTGCCAGTAGAATTCCATAGACAGAGAAGCCTGTCAGGCTACGGTCCATGGAGTCACAAAGAGTTGGATACAACTGAGCAACTAACGCTTTCACTTTTTCACTTTTTGTGTGTGTAATTATTAGCTCTATTATCATTAGAAGGAAACGTGAGCGTTTTCTGTCTGCTAGGCACTGATTTTCCACTATAGAGATAAAGGAGTGAACTGAAAAGACAAAAATCCCTGATATTCTCATGGGAGGAGCTACAGTAATCAAGATAAATAAAAGAATTGAGATAATACCCCCCATACTCATCTCCCTTCTTTTCTCCATTGCCCTTTGTATTACTTTAAATGGGGTATTTAGGGAAAGCTTCACTAAGGATGATATTTGAATCAAGGAGCAATCTAGTAGTGAAGTTGCTCAGTTGTCTCTGACTCTTTGCGACCCAATGCACTGTAGCCTACCAGGCTCCTCCATCCATGGGATTTTCCAGGCAAGAGTACTGGAGTGGGTTGCCATTTCCTTCTCCAGGGGATCTTCCGGATCAAGGGATCGAACCCAGGTCTCCCACATTACAGGCAGACACTTCACCATCTGAGCCACCAGGGAAGCCCTGAGCAGTCAGTGGAAATTTAGAAAAAGAGCATTTCAAGCACAGGAGGAGGCCAGTGCAAAGGCTCTGAGGCTAGAGGCTGACTTCTGTATTTGAAGAAAAAGGGAGAACATTGCAGGCAAATTCTTCATGAGTCTGAACCACCAGAGAAGTTGGAGCACAGCAGGAGGTGGGGGATGGGGGGTGATATAGGAGATGTAGGGAGAGTAGTAGGACATGAGATGAGGAAGGGGTAGAGATGATATAGGGTCCAAGAGCCTACTGAAATAAATAGTAGGGACTTCCCTGGCAGTCCAGTGGTTAATTCTCTGTGCTTCCAATGCAAAGGGCTTGGGTTCCATCCCTGATTGAAGAACTAAGATCCCATAGGCCAAAAAAAATTTTTTTAATCCAGTAAAAAAAAAAAAAACAGAAAAAGATAAATGAACAGTAAAATGGAGAGTCATTAAAAGATTTTAAGCAGAGAAGAATATAATCTATGCTTTAAAAGTATTACTTTGGGTACTTTGAGTAACTGAATGAAGAGGGCAAGGCTGGAAACAGAGACCAGTTCAGAATACTGTAACACTGGAGATGATGAAGATGAGGTAGCTCAGACCAGAGTGAGAAGGTAGAGCTTTTTATTTGAGAAAAATCTGTCCCTGTGACTCATGAAGGCCCACAGATCTAGTAAATGGCAGAACCAAAATTCAAACCCACGACTATAGAGCTCAAAAATCTTCATTTTTTTTCCCTCCCAGTGTTCCCCACATCATTCCCATACAAAGAATTCTCATACAGTATGCTAACTGCTTCAGCACTGATGCTACCCAAAAATTCTTACCAAAATTGTCTTTAATATATGCCAATTTAAGTCATAGACTTTGAACAAGCAGTTGTCCAGCCTGTTTCTTTTCATTCCCCTGAATCTGGCCACCCAGATGACAAGCAACATCCTATCTGATCTTAACCCTGAAGGCTTGTTCTCTCCAACTATTCACCACATAATAGCCATGGTAATCTAAACTTAAAAATTAGTCACTCTTTCAGTTGAACACTTCAATGTCTTCTCATTGCTTTTAAGATACAGTCAAAAATTTTTTTCTGGACTTTCCTAGTGGCCCAGTAGTTAAGACTCCATTTTTCCAATGAAGAGGGCACGGTTCAATTCCTGGTTGGGAAACTAAGATCCCTCATGATGCAGCATGGCCAAAAAAAAAAAAAAAAATGAAAACATATATAAAATGCACAGTATGCAGCTTGAGTTTTTAAAAGCATTTGACAACCATCTGGTCTGGTCCCTGCTCACTTTACCAGCCCCTTTTCTCCCCACCACTCTATGATCCAGCCATGCTGAATGACTTTCAGTTCCTTTCAATAGCCATGTTCTCTTCCAGCTCAGGGCCTTTAAACAATCTGCTCCCTTTCCTTAGAGGATTCTGACCCTCCCCATGAACTCTAGTCTATGCCTCTGATCTCAGGCTAGAAGTCATCTCCTCTGGAATAGAAAGAATCACCTCATTCTTCCAACCCCATTTAGATGGTCCCCAAGATACCTGGTGGCTCAGATGGTAAAGAATCTGCCTGCAATGCAGGAGACCCAGGTTCTATCCCTAAGTCAGGAAGATCCCCTGGAGAAGGGAATGGCAAACCACTCTAGTATTCTTGCCTGGAGAATCCCAAGGACAGAATAGCCTGGCAGGCTACAGTCCATGGGGTCACAAAGCATCAGACAGAACTAACTGATCAATACTAAGACACCTATTGTAGCTTAGAACCGAACACACTCCATTATAAATCTAAGACACAATATCATATGAGGATTAAGTTGTTAATCTCCAAAGTTTAGCCTGCCTGGGTGTCCCCAGGCAAGTCACTTGGGTCCTCTGTTTCTGTTTGCTGCTGCTGCTGCTAAGTCACTTCAGTTGTGTCCGACTCTGTGTGACCCCATAGACGACAGCCCACCAGGCTCCCCCGTCTCTGGGATTCTCCAGGCAAGAACACTGGAGTGGGTTGCCATTTCCTTCTCCAATGCATGAAAGTGAAAAGTGAAAGTGAAGTCGCTCAGTCGTATCCCACTTTTAGTGACCCCATGGACTTCAGCCCACCAGGCTCCTCCATCCATGGGATTTTCCAGGCAAGAGTACTGGAGTGGGGTGCCATTGCCTTCTCCAGTTTCTCAGTTTACTTCTCTGTAAAATGGAGAGATCAAAATACTACCTACCATCAGTTCAGTTCAGTCACTCAGTCGTGTCTAGCTCTTTACAACCCCATGGACTGCAGCATGCCAGGCCTCCCTGTCCATCACCACCTCCCAGAGTTTACTCAAACTCATGTCCATTGAGTCAGTGATGCCATTCAACCATCTCATCCTCTATCGTCCCCTTCTCCTTCCGCCTTCAATCTTTCCCACCATCAGGGTCTTTTCCAATGAGTCAGTTCTTCACATCAGGTGGCCAAAGTATTGGAGTTTCAGCTTCATCAGTCCTTCCAATGAATATTCAGGACTGATTTCCTTTAGGATTGACTGCTTTGATTTTCTTGCAGTCCAAGGGACTCTGGAGAGTCTTCTCCAGCACTACAGTTCAAAAGTATCAGTTCTTTGGCACTCAGCTTTCTTTATAGTCCAACTCTCACATCCATACATGACTACTGGAAAAACCATAGCTTT
>NW_011495054.1:5250087-5253841 GCF_000754665.1 Bison bison bison
CTTTAAGCAGATTTTTTCATTCTCCTCTTTCACTTTCATCAAGAGGCTCTTTAGTTCTTCACTTTCTGTCATAAGGATGGTGTCATCTGCATATCTAAGGTTATTGATATTTCTCCTGGCAATCTTGATTCCAGATTGTGCTTCATCCAGTCCAGCACCTGCCATGGGGTAAGTTATAAAAAATAAAAGTTAATATTGTGAAGTACTTAGAACAGTGCCTGGCAAAGTCAGCATGTGATAAATGCTGGTTATCATTAGTCTCTTTTCCAAAGTAAACTGTAAGCTTTTTTTTTTCTTTTGGATGCACTACATGGCTTGGAGGATCTTAATTCCCTGAACAGGGCTTGAACACAGGCCACAGCAATGAATGTGCCAAGTCACCACTGGACCACCAGAGAATTCCCAAACTGTAAGCTGTTTGAGTGAAGAAGCCATTGCTACCCCAGTATCTTCTATGTTCTATACACTCATCAGCTAGAATGATCTTTCTACAATACAAATCTAGTCATGTCCTTTCTATGAAAGAAGTTCAAAGCCTTTACTACGAGTGAAAATTCTTCCATGAGGCCCTTCTAAACATGAACTATGCCTACCTGTTCAGTTTCATTTACCTCAACTTCTTCACATAATCTGGTAGTTTCCAAAGGCCTCTGGCTCTTTCTTGTATCCTTGTCTTTCAGAATTTAATCCTCCTTTATTATATATCCTTTAGGGGACTTCCCTGGTGGTTCAGTGGCTAAGATTCCACACTCCCAATGCAAGGGGCCCTGTTTCGATCCCTGGTCAGGGAACCAGGTCCCACATAGCACAATTAAAAGATCCTCCCTGCAGCAACTAAGACCCAGTACAGTCAAATAAATTTTAAAAATTAATTAAATACCCTTTAAGTTCATCTCCATCTGGGAAACTGAACGTCATGCAAGATTCAGCTCCAACTCAATCAGCTCCTCTAGGAAACATTCACTGTACACATCCCTTGACTACTTCCTGAAAATAAAATAGAAACCTCTCCCTGGAAATTCCCTGGCAGTCCAGTGGTTAGGGGGGCTTCCCAGGTGGTTCAGTGTGGAAAGGTATCCACTTTCCAGTGCTGGAGGCTCAGGAGATACAGCTTTGATCCCTGGATCGGGAAGATCCTTTGGAGTAGGAAATGGCAAACCACTCCAGTATTCTTGCCTGAAGACTCCCATGGGCAGAGGAGCCTGGCGGGCTACAAGTCCGTGGGGTTACAAAGGAGTTAGACATGACTGATCAACTGAGCATGCCCAGTGGTTAGGGCTCAGCGCTTTCATTACCATGGGCCCAGGGTGAATCCCTGGTTGGTGAACTAATGTGAACAGAAAGCAAAAACAAAAAAAACCTCTCCCTAAACTTTGGGATTTGCCTGTTCATGCCTTTGTCAGTCCCTAACATTGTTGGTTGATTTTCTGTCTCTTCCCCTAGATCAGGAGCTCTTCTTAAACTCATTGTCTTCATCTTTTTATGCCCAAAGGCTAGCACAGGCATTAACAAGCTTAATAAATATTCCTTTTTCAGTTCAATTCAGTTCAGTCGCTCAGTTGTGTCCGACTCTTTGCGACCCCATGAATCGCATGACGCAAGGCCTCCCTGTGCATTACCAAGTCCCGGAGTTTACCCAAACTCATGTCCATTGAGTCAGTGATGCCATCCAACCATCTCATCCTCTGTTGTCCCCTTCTCCTCCTGCCCCCAATCCCTCCCAGCATCAGGGTCTTCTCCAATCACTCAGTCAACTCTTCGCATCAGGTGGCCAAAGTATTGGAGTTTCAGCTTCAGCATCAGTCCTTCCAATGAACACCCAGGACTGATCTCCTTTAGGATGGACTGGTTAGATCTCCTTGCAGTCCAAGGGACTCTCAAGAGTCTTCTCCAACACCACAGTTCAAAAGCATCAATTCTTCAGCGCTCTGCTTTCTTTATAGTCCAACTCTCACATCCATACATGACCACAGGAAAAACCATAGCCTTGACTAGACGGACCTTTGGTGACAAAGTAATGTCTCTGCTTTTTAATATGCTGTTTAGGTTGGTCATAACTTTCCTTCCAAGGAGTAAGCATCTTTTAATTTCATGGCTGCAATCACCATCTGCAGTGATTTTGGAGCCCACCAAAATAAAGTCTGTCACTGTTTCATTTTTTCCCCATCTATTTGCCATGAAGTGATGGGACCAGATGCCATGATCTTCATTTTCTGAATGCTAAACTTTAAGCCAACTTTTCCACTCTCCTCTTTCACTTTCATCAAGAGGCTTTTTAGTTCCTCTTCACTTTCTGCCATAAGGGTGGTGTCATCTGCATAGCTGAGGTTATTGATATTTCTCCCGGCAATCCTGATTCCAGCTTGTGCTTCTTCCAGCCCAGCGTTTCTCATGATGTACTCTGCATATAAGTTAAATAAGCAGGGTGACAATATACAGCCTTGACGTACTCCTTTTCCTATTTGGAACCAAATATTCCTTTAGATATACTTTATTTTAATTTCTTCCTCATCTACAAAAACAATACAAGTTCCTTGAAATAGATCGAATAAAACAGTGATTTTCCCTGCTCTACAATGTATACACCCTCCCTTCCCAAACCCCTACCAGAGTTAGTGGTTTGGTGTGTATCCTTCCATACTTTTTTCTATACCTATACAAACACACATATCCCACAACCACACTCACTCACACACATAACATATATAGGGATTTTTTAAAATAGAGTCTTAGAGTGCATATATATTTATGGGTTCATAATATGTATCACCGTGGATGATGACTGCAGCCGTGAAATTAAAAGATGCTTGCTCCTTGGAAGGAGAGCTATGACAAACCTAGAGAGTGCCTTAAAAAGTAAAGACACCACTTTGCTGACAAGGGTCTATATAGTCAAAGCTATGGTTTTTCCAGTAGTCATGTTGAAGTTGGACCATAAAGAAGATTGAGCACTGAAGAATTGATGCTTTCAAACTGTGGTGCTGGAGAAGACTCTTGAGAGTCCCTTGGACACAGCAAAGAGATCAAACCAGTCAATTCTAAAGGAAATCAACCCTGAATATTCATTAGAAGGAAGGACTGATGCTGAAGCTGAAGCTCCAATACTTTGGCCACTGGATGGGAAGAGGCGACTCATTGGAAAAGACACTGATGATGGGAAAGACTGAAGGCAAAAGGAGAAGAGGGTGGCAGAGGATGAGGTGATTAGACAGCATCAGTGACTCAATGGACATGAATTTGAGCAATCTCCTGGAGATAGTGAAGGACAGGGAAGCCTGGCATGCTTCAGTCCATAGGGTCACAAAAAGTCAGACATGACTTAGCAACTGAACAGCAACAGTGATAGGTATGTATTTGAACACACACATACATTTGTATATACATGTGTCTAAATATAAAAATAAAACTCTGATATTTTTTCCTCTTAAAATATAAGAGGAAATATTATAACAGAAGCAGAAGATATTAAGAAGAGGTGGCAAGAATACACAGAAGAACTGTACAAAAAAGACCTTCACAACCCAGTTAATCACAACGGTGTAATCACTCACCTAGAGCCAGACATCCTGGAATGTTAAGTCAAGTGGGCCTTAGAAAGCACCACTACGAACAAAGCTAGTGGAGGTGATGGAATTCCAGTTGAGCTATTTCAAATCCTGAAAGATGATGCTGTGAAAGTGCTGCACTCAATATGTCAGCAAATTTGGAAAACTCAGTAATGGCCACAAGACTGGAAAAGATCAGTTTTCATTTC
>NW_011495054.1:5255015-5258465 GCF_000754665.1 Bison bison bison
ACAGGTCCATCCTAAAGGAGATCAGTCCTGGGTGTTCATTGGAAGGACTGATGCTGAAGCTGAAACTCCAGTACTTTGGCCACCTGATGCGAAGAGCTGACTCACTGGAAAAGACCCTGATGCTGGGAAAGACTGGGGGCAGTAGGAGAAGGGATCAACAGAGGATGAGATGGCTGGATGGCATTACCGACTCAATGGACATGAGTTTGGGTGGGCTCCGGGAGTTGGTGTTGGACAGGGTGGCCTGGCGTGCTGTGGTTCATGGGGTCGCAAAGAATTGGACACGACTGAGCAACTGAACTGAACTAAACTGAACTGTAGGCCAGCACTGATTGTCCAATACAAATGAAATGTCAGCCATATATATGTGATTTTATCTATTTGTTTCTTTGGAATATAGTTGCTTTATCATGTTGTGTTCGTTTCTGCTGTACAGAAAAGTGAATCACCTTTACATATACATATATTCCCCTCTTTATTAGACTTCTTTCCCATTTAGAGAACTGCTCTGTGGTGACAGAGCACTGAATAGGGTTCCCTATGCTATATAGTCAGTTCTCATTAGTTATCTATTTTATACATAGTCTATGGGGTCGCACAGAGTCGGACACGACTGAAGCGACTTAGCAGCAGTAGCAGCAGCAGCATACCATATATGTAATTTTAAAACTTCTAGTGAAAGAAAGTGAAAGTTAAGTCGCTCAGTCGTGTCCGACTCTGCGACCCCATGGACTGGAGCCTGCCAGGCTCCTCTGTCCATGAGATTTTCCAGGGAAGAGTACTGGAGTGGGTTGCCATTTCCTTCTCCAGGGGATCTTCCTGACTTAGGGATCAAACTCTGGTCTCTTGCATTGCAGGCAGACTCTTTACCATCTGAGCCACCAGTGAATCCCCAAAACTTCAGGTATTCACACTTAAAAAGGTAAAGAAACAGGTAAAATAAATTTGTAAAAATATGCTTATTTAACCCAAAATAATATCAAAATAAATATAAAAACTATTTTACATTATTCTATATTACATTCTTTTATTTTACTTATTAAACCTTTGAAGTCCAGTGTGTATTTTACACTTACAGACAATGTGTGAAAGCTCAGTGTGAACTGGCTGCATTTCCAGTGCTTAATAACCACATTTGGCTGATGCAACCATACTGGACACTTATTCCTTGAAAGAAAAGCTATGACCAACCTAGGCAGCATATTAAAAAGCAGAGACATTACTTTGCTGATGAAGATCTGTCTAGTCAAAGCTATGGTTTTTCCAGTAGTCATGTATGGATATGAGTTGGACTATAAAGAAAGTTGAGCTCTGAAGAATGATGCTTTTGAACTGTAGTCTTGGAGAAGACTCTTGAGAGTCCCTTGGACTGCAAGGAGATCAAAGCAGTCAATCCTAAAGGAAATCAGTCCCGAATATTCATTGGAAGGACTGATACTGAAGCTCCAATACTTTGGCCACCTGATGTGAAGAACTGACTCATTGGAAAAGACCCTGATGCTGGGAAAGATTGAAGGCAGGAAGAGAAGGGGACGACAGAGGATGAGATGGTTGGATGGCATCACCAACTGGATGCACATGAATCTGAGTAAGCTCTGGGAGTTGGTGATGGACAGGGAAGCCTGGCGTGCTGCAGTCCATTGGGCTGCAGAGTCAGACACGACCGAGCGACTGAACTGAACTGGACTGAACCACACTGGACAGCACAGTGAGATGTAACTCACGCTTTTCCATATCTGCATAACATAACATCCACAGTGTGGATGTTCAGTATTTAGTCAATTACTGTGTAGGTAGACAATTTATTTACAGGGTGTTGTGTTTTAATGGTGCTTGCATGAACTTCCTTATGAGAAAATTGAGTGAGGGAGTGAACCACTATTAACCTTAACATTAACATTAAGGGAGTTATTATTAATATTGTCAATATCATCCTCCATTTTAAAAATAACATAACTCACATGCAGAGATTCATCACAAGGTCAGAGAACAAATGATCCCTGGCTAGAAGAGTAGTACCCTTTCTGTAGCACAACTACCCACTGGTTTTCTGTTTTCCAGTAGCTCAAAGAGATAGGATTCAATGTAAATGTATGTGTGACCTTGGATAAGCCATGTATTGTAATCAAGCTTAGTTCTTTCATGTTAAAGTCCTACATCCTGTTAAAGTCTTCATTAAGGCTTAAAATATTTACATTGTAATTAATAAACTGCTGAACATATTTATGGCCTCTTTATAGATGGCAAAACCAGGTGCTCAATCATACTGTTTACTCTATAACAGAATGATGATATTAATATTTTGCCCAACTAAGGGCTTCCCTGGTGGCTCAGGCCAAATTTGCCTGTTACTTCAGGTGTTTCTTGACTTCCTACTTTTGCCTTCCAGTCCCCTATAATGAAAAAGACATCTTTTTTGGGTGTTAGTTCTAAAAGGTCTTGTAGGTCTTCATAGAACCGCTCAGCTTCTTCAGCGTTACTGATTGGGGCATAGACTTGGATTACTGTGATATTGAATGGTTTGCCTTGGAAATGAACAGATCATTCTGTTGTTTTTGAGATTGCATCCAAGTACTGCAATTCGGACTCTTTTGTTGACCATGATGGCTACTCCATTTCTTCTGAGGGATTCCTGCCCGCAGTAGTAGATATAATGGTCATCTGAGTTAAATTCACCCATTCCAGTCCATTTCAGTTCGCTGATTCCTAGAATGTCGACATTCACTCTTGCCATCTCTTGTTTGACCACTTCCAATTTGCCTTGATTCATGGACCTGACATTCCAGGTTCCTATGCAATATTGCTCTTTACAGCATCGGACCTTGCTTCTATCACCAGTCATATCCACAGCTGGGTATTCTTGTTGCTTTGGCTCCATCCCCTCACTCTTTCTGGAGTTATTTCTCCACTAATCTCCAGTAGCATATTGGGCACCTACTGACCTGGGGAGTTTCTCTTTCAGTATCCTATCATTTTGCCTTTTCACACTGTTCATGGGGTTCTCAAGGCAAGAATACTGAAGTGATTTGCTATTCCCTTCTCCAGTGGACCACATTCTGTCAGATCTCTCCACCATGACCTGCCCATCTTGGGTTGCCCCACGGGCATGGCTTAGTTTCATTGAGTTAGACAAGGCTGTGGTCCTAGTGTGACCAGATTGACTAGTTTTCTGTGAGTATGGTTTCTGCCCTCTGATGCCCTCTTGCAACACCTACTGTGTTACTTGGGTTTCTCTTACCTTGGGCGTGGGGTATCTCTTCATGGCTGCTCCAGCAAAGCGCAGCCAATGCTCCTTACCTTGGACGAGGGGTATCTCCTCACCGCCACCCTTCCTGACCTTCAACGTGGTATAGCTCCTCTAGGCCCTCCTGTGCCCGCTCAGCCACGGCGTGGGGTTGGTCCTCCCGGCCGCTGCCCCTGGCCTCAGGCTTAGGGGGGTGGGGTAGCTCC
>NW_011495054.1:5259336-5259889 GCF_000754665.1 Bison bison bison
AATAGGGAAAAGGAGTCCAAAATGGCGGTGGCTAAAAGACAACGAAGGTCCGAGGACCAGAGTGAAGACTTCAGGCAGAACAAACAGAACAAACAGCACTCCTGGCTAAGCCCAATTTGGCATAGGGCAGGCCCAGGTGGAGGAAAAAAACATATAAAAGGAGGAACCAAAGCACTTTCTCTCGAACTCTCTCTCCAGCGTGTGTGCGCTCTTTTCTTTATCTCTCTCTCTCTCTCTCTCTCTCCCTCTCCCTCTCCCTCTTGCTATCTTCTAAATAAAATGGAAGGTGTGAACCATCAGGGCAAGGGCTGCAGCCATGGTATTAGGCCTGGCTAGGTTTTGTGAGGGGATGGAATTAATATGCTAATGAGTGAGAAGATCATCCCAGCCATTGGGGAACCACCCACTCCTCCCTCTTCTGACCTTGTGCCATGGAGCTGTCCTGCCACCTCTGGATGTGTCTGTTGGCTTATAGATTGGGGATTAAGGTTTACTTGAATTTGACTTGTCATCTTGGACCCAATTGATTTTAATTGGTTTACGTTATACCCTT
>NW_011495054.1:5259989-5261531 GCF_000754665.1 Bison bison bison
CGCCTGGCTCTCAGGTTGCAACAGTTCTGGGTAGGATAAACTTCAGAAAGACTCACCCTTAAGGAAATCAAAAGAGGTCTTTTTCTTTTCTCCCTGTCATGACTGTCTTTCAGATGGGAAATAACAAATCCACTTCCCGGCAGATGCCCTTGAAATGTATCCTTGATAACTGGAAGCTGTTCGATCCTCTAGCTCTAAGGAGAAGTCGTTTGAAATTCTTTTGTGCCACTGCGTGGCCGCAGTATCCACTGGAGGACGAGGAACACTGGCCTGAGGATGGAACTTTAAATTACAATACCATCCCACAATTAGAATTATTCTGCAAAAGACAAGGGAAATGGACAGAGATCCCCTATGTCCAAATTTTCTTCCGACTAAGAGATATGAAAGAACTCTGTCTTAAGTATGGGATTGTAGTACGCCCTAAAAGTGAGCCCACTAGGCAAATGGTGTTAGGCACAGGCAACCAAGAAAAGGAACCCCCTCGTGAAAGCTCACCTCCCACAGCTCCCAAGTTGCCTGGTGCTCCTTCCTCGTACCCAAACGTGCCCCCATATCCGGGAGCACCTCCTCCACAAAAGCCAGCTCGAGTATGTCCCTTAGTTGAAACTGGAGGAGAATTCGGACCAATCCGGGTCCATAAGCCCTTCTCCCTCTTAGAACTAAGGCAGATCAAACAAGACCTGGGAAGTTATACAGATGACCCAGGCAAATATATAGATACATTCCAACATATTGCCTTGGCCTTTGACTTGACGTGGAAAGACATCATGGTCATATTTAGTCAAACTTTATCTGATCCTGAACATACCAGGGTCTTAAATGAAGCCTGGAGGTATGCAACAGGGCTCCACATGTCCAGTGATAGATACCCAGTAGGGGAAACTGCAGTCCCCTCCTCCGATCCTAATTGGAATTATAATGACCCTGAGCACATCTGGGAAAGAGATAATTTTCTAATCTGTGTGAAGGCAGGACTGGAAGCAGCCCAACAAAAAGTAATTAGCTATGCCCGGGTCTCAGCAATAACTCAGGAGCCCAGTGAGAACCCCATGCCTTTCTGGAGAGGCTAAAAGAGGCACTCCAAAAGTTTACCAATCTGGACTTAGACTCTTACGAGGGAAGGATGATTTTAAAAGACAAATTCCTGTCTCAATGTGCATCAGATATCAGAATTAAGTTACAGCAGCTACAACAGCAGGACCCTGCTGTCTCTTTAGATGAGATGGTCCAGACAGCCACCAATACCTTTTATAACAGAGAACAGGAGAAGGAGGCCAAGGCCCAGGAGAAGGAGAGAAAGAAAGAGACAAGGCATGCCCAGATGCTGGCCGCCCTCCAGAGAAGACCTATGGCAAACCCCGAGTCCTTGAGGGACAAGGCACGAAACAGATGCCTGATCTGTAGACAGGCGGGGCATTGGGCTAAAGAGTGTCCAAACCGTGACAAGTCTCCTAGAACGGCTTGCCACAAATGCCATCAACTGGGACATTGGGCGGCACTCTGCCCTTGGGACCCAAGAGCCTCAAGGTCAAGCGCCAA
>NW_011495054.1:5261631-5262612 GCF_000754665.1 Bison bison bison
CTAAAAGATTCACCCGAGCACTTCTTTGTTGCTGGGATGGACAAATATTTTCCCACCAGTTTCTGGTGGTCCCTGAGTGTCCTACCCCCTTATTGGGAAGAGATATACTCACTAAACTGGGGACCACCCTTGTGATGGGAAGCTCTTCAGCCCCTAGAGCTCTACAGCTCCTGGTTACTACTGAAGAACCCATTACACCTTCAATAGAGAGGGACCAAAAACTTTGGGAAGACAAAATTAACCCCCAGGTGTGGGACCAGGGGATTCCTGGGCGAGCCCACCAAGCTGAACCAGTCATCATTGTCCTCCAAGATCCCACTCGGTTTCCCAACTGGAAACAATATCCTCTCAAAAGAGAGGCTCGGGAGGGACCACAGCCTTTAATAAATAAATTCCTTACTTGTGGGCTATTGGTCCCTACCAGTTCGCCATGTAACACCCCAATGCTCTCAGTAAAGAAAAAAGACGGAAACTGGCGAATGGTTCAAGATCTCCAGATTATAAATGAAGCTGTAGTCCCCCTCCATCCCACAGTACCCAATCCCTATGTAATCTTGGGAGAAATCCCACCCAGTGCCAAGTGGTTTACAGTCTTGGATCTCAAAGATGCATTTTTTTGCATACCACTGGCTAAAGAATCCCAATACCTTTTTGCCTTTGAGTGGGAAGCTCCAGGAGAAAAACACCAACAGATGACTTGGACAGTATTACCTCAGGGGTTCAGAGATAGCCCCCACCTGTTTGGACAGGCCCTTAGCCAGGACCTCCTAGATCTGGACCTGGGACCTAATAGGAAAATATTACAATACGTAGATGACCTACTAATCTGCTCTCCAAATGAGAAAAGTGTCCAACAACATGCAATTCAGGTTCTAAACCTCTTGGCAGAAAGGGGATATAAAGTCTCCCGTGCTAAGGCACAGATGGTCGAGACAAAGGTCACTTACCTGGGATTCAGATTACACACGGGTCCAGGAGGCT
>NW_011495054.1:5264833-5266181 GCF_000754665.1 Bison bison bison
CAATTCCAACAGGATATATGCTTGTGGGGTATGAACCAGGACCCAAAAGATTCTAAAGAGTCACCACTATATGCTCCAGGAACTCAAGTCCTAATTAAAGTCTGGAAAGATGGGTCCCCAAAGGCTCAACTCCAGCCCACATGGAAGGGCCCCTGCCCTGTAATACTTTCTACCCCCACAGCAGTCAAGGTACCAGGACGTGACTCCTGGATTCACTACTCACGAGTCAAGCCATGGAAGAAAACAGAAGAGGACACTCAATACACCTGTGAGCCCCTGGGAGATCTCAGATACCTATTCAGAACTACCAATGAGTGCCATTCTAATGAACACCCCCAAAATCTGGTTTCTGGGGATAAGATTTCTCAGGATAACTCTAAGAAGCCAACACAGCTTGACAGAGACTATACTCCAAGACAGACAGGAGATAGATCTTCTGATTCCTGAACAAGGAGGGACTTGAGCTATCCTGGCGATGTGAATTTAAAATTGACCAATGTCCCTACTAGTCCTTGTTATGCTATATTGATGATGCTTATGATTATTCCATGTACTGTCAATTGTCTAACCTGTTTCATCTCTGCCCAGGTCAACCAGCTACAACATGCAGTGCCAGTTCAACAAAGATATAAAACTACAGCTGACCACGGAAAATATCACACACCCTTGGACACCGCTATAAGGACTCTGAGGCTTGAGACTAGCAAGAGGGCGAGGCCCAATACCCCTCGCCGCCCCAGTTCAGCAGGAAGTAGCCAGAAAGACCTCGATGCCCCTATTCCCAAAGAATTGGGCCTCCCATCTCTTGAGGGGGGAACGTTAGGTAGGTAGAATAGGGAAAAGGAGTCCAAAATGGCGGTGGCTAAAAGACAACGAAGGTCCGAGGACCAGAGTGAAGACTTCAGGCAGAACAAACAGAACAAACAGCACTCCTGGCTAAGCCCAATTTGCATAGGGCAGGCCCAGGTGGAGGAAAAAAACATATAAAAGGAGGAGCCAAAGCACTTTCTCTCGAACTCTCTCTCCCGCGTGCGTGAGCTCTTTTCCTTATCTCTCTCTCTCTCCCTCTTGCTATCTTCTAAATAAAATGGAGCTGTAACACTGAATTGCCTAAGAGCTGTAACACAGTTTGTCCAAGACCCAAGAGCTGTGATGCACCGTGGGCTTTAACGTCCGTCGCTCCAAATCCTTGTTTGTGATGAGACAAAGAACCAAGGAACATACACTCTCGTGACAATAACAAACACCCTCTTCCAACAACACAAGAGAAGACTCTACACATGGACATCACCAGATGGTCAACACCAAAGTCAGATTGATTATATTCTTTGCAGCCAAAGATGGAGAA
>NW_011495054.1:5266281-5266797 GCF_000754665.1 Bison bison bison
TGGAGGCCTCAATCTTCAGGAAAAGTAGAAAGAGCCAATCAATTCTTAAAATCAGCAATAAAAAAGATAACCCAGGAGACCTCCCTGGGATGGAAGGAGGCTTTACCAATAGCTCTCCTCCACACCGCATTGCCCCTAAGGAACAGGTTGGTCTTAGGCCTTATGAAATGCTATATGGGAGACCTTTTGTTTATGTCAATGACCTCTTCCTAGATCCAGAGGTTCAGACCCTCCAGTCTTATATCATGGCCATTGGGCAATTCCAACAGGATATATGCTTGTGGGGTATGAACCAGGACCCAAAAGATTCTAAAGAGTCACCACTATATGCTCCAGGAACTCAAGTCCTAATTAAAGTCTGGAAAGATGGGTTCCCAAAGGCTCAACTCCAGCCCACATGGAAGGGCCCCTGCCCTGTAATACTTTCTACCCCCACAGCAGTCAAGTTACCAGGACATGACTCCTGGATTCACTACTCACGAGTCAAGCCATGGAAGAAAACAGAAGAGGACACTC
>NW_011495054.1:5269517-5272047 GCF_000754665.1 Bison bison bison
TTCTAAGAGGTATTTTGCTTAAGAAGCCGAGCAAATAAATGTGCTGACATCCCATTCTCAAAAAAAGAACAGTGTCAGCTCTTCCTGGAGAAAATTACATGCCTGGACAGTGAATAATTCTGAATGGGTATGAAATGGAGTAGGACACTATGGTCCTTGCCTCAACTTGCCTTTCCTCTGTGGAAAAACTTTAGACAAAGAACACGTTTAATCAGAGAAGTGAGAAAATGCAGAAGCAAAGAAAAGCAGTCAAACAGGACAAAACAATAATACTTTAGTCTGTAAGCAAAGTCAAGGATTTTAGTTCCTTCTCAAAGGCTGTAGATAGTATTCGGAGCCCCATCCTGTGAGTGGTCTTACAGAATCTAAAACCCCCACCAGGTGGAAGAACTTAACAAGATGATGACCAGACTGAAGCCATGAAACAAGTTGCCACAATTCTGAGAACTGACCTCAAGAAAATGGGAACATACCAACCCTGGAACTGAAGGTCAACTGTACTTAATCAAAGATGACTCTGGTCAGGCCAATTTCAAGATGGATATCAGAGCTGACTGTGCTATTTCTACACGTAGCTCCCTCCCTCTGCCTATAAAAACTCTTGCCCCCAGTTGTCGGGTGGCAGACTCAGCCTTTGGACAGGAATTGCCAGCATCCGAAATAAAGCAAACTTTGCTCTTCGCCAACCTTGGCTCTTTACTGTCTTTTGAGCAGTGAGTAGCCAGATCCCACTTTTAGTTACTGGTACTAAATGCAGCCTATTAAGATCTTATTCATCCTAATCCATGTGGAAGGCAGACATGTAGAAGCCCCATGTTTCAACAAACATGACATCTCTGCCTCTACCGTGTTCAGAAGTGTCCCACTAATATTTCTGAGACCTTCATAAGCATCTGATCACTGCATTTGTATCCTTAGTCACCCAGAACCAGAAAAGGTTACATTATTCTCAGGGACACAGCCATGAAGCAGGTGGTTTGTATACATCAAGGCATAAACCTCTAGCCACCAGCAACAGCAAATGGAAGAGAATGGAAACTTCAAGCTGAAACATGTCATATTGTGTACATGTTACCTTAAGGGCTGCAGTGAAGTTTAAAACATACACACACACACACAACCCTATAAGATATACTGTGCTGTTGGTTTTACAAGACATAATAACTGTTCTTATTTTTAATTCTATTAATATGCACAGCAAGCTGTCTTATTCATCTTCATTAATCAGTTCTTTAATCTTCACAGACTGTTGGTTAAGAGTGCACTCTTTGAAATCTAATCCATGCTGTGGGCAAGTTACTGCACCTCTTTGAGTCCGAGTTTTCCCATAATAGTATCCTCTATAGAGGCTGTTGGGAAGATTCAGTGAAATAAGGCAAGACACATAAAACAGTGCTAGGCACATAGCATACAGCATTGCCCTTACTACCCCTGCTGTATAATTTTTAGCAGAATATTTGGCACATAGTAAGACCCCGCAGGGTCCTGCTCCATTACATCAGTCACAGCTATGACCTAGATGGTGATGACGGTGCTGGTGGCAGTGACAACAAGAACAGATATTTATTTAGCCCTTTCCATGCATAAAATACCATACTTAGTGGTTTTGTATATATTAACTTATTTAATCTTCCCAACAAGTCTGTGAGGTACATATGGTTTTCTCCATTTTAGAAATGAAGAAACAGAGGGCAAATTGGCCAGGGAGGGAATGCGGAGGAAACGAACAATCATGCTCTTTGATGCCTCCATGCCCCCTGCATTTATTGTTCCAATTGCCATTTCCATCTGCTAAATTTGTATTTAGTCTTCCAAATCCAATGCAAAACCAAACTGTTTTGCAAACCTTTCCTAAATCCCCCAGAAGAAGTAATTTATAATTATTCATTTCTCTGTTTGTTTTTCCTTGAATCTATGTTCTCAAGGGCAGGAATGTACTTCATTGGTTTTAAATTCTAGCCTTTTCTACTACTGTATTACACAGGGAACTATATCCAATCTCCTGGGATAAACCATAATGAAAAATAATATTTTAAAAGAATATATCTATGTGTAAATTGACTCACTTTGCCATACACCAGAGATTGGCACCCCAATGTAAATCAACTATATTTCAATAAATATGGTAAAACAAATTCTAGCTTTTTAAACCTGCTGTCATTGAGCACAGGCTGTAGTCTGATTAGGCGATGCAGGCATTAGGTAATTGTGGAGAAAATGTCCCTGGAAGGTCCCCATCTAGCCTTTCATCGGATAGATTTCACTTTATTTGGTAATCAACTCCTTCATCCATCTATGTGCTAAGTCCTTCCAGTCCTGTCCAACTCTATGGGACCCCATGAACTGTAGCCCACCAGGCTTCTCTGGCCATGGAATTCTCAGGGCAAGAATACAGGAGCAGGTTGTCAAGCCCTCCTCCAGGGAATCTTCCAGACCCAGAATCCAACCCACGTCTCTTGCATCTCCAGCACTGGGAGGTGTGTTCCTTACCACAGGCACCACCTGGGAAACTCATTCATCGATCAGTTCA
>NW_011495054.1:5272147-5273677 GCF_000754665.1 Bison bison bison
CCAAAGTATTGGAGTTCAGCTCAACATCAGTCCTCCAATGAACACCCAGGACTGATCTCCTTTAGGATGGACTGGTTAGATCTCCTTGCAGTCCAAGGGACTCTCAAGAGTCTTCTCCAACACCACAGTTCAAAAGCATCAATTCTTTGGTACTCTGCTTTCTTTATAGTCCAACTCTCACATCCATACATGACCATTGGAAAAACCATAGCCTTGACTAGACAGACCTTCGTTGACAAAGTAATGTCTCTGCTTTTTAATATGCTGTCTAGGTTGGTCATAACTTTCCTTCCAAGGAGTAAGCATCTTTTAATTTCATGGCTGTAATCACCATCTGCAGCGATTTTGGAGCTCCCCCCAGAAAAGTCAGCTACTGTTTCGACTATTTTCCCATCTATTTGCCATGAAGTGATGGGACCAGATGCCATGATCTTAGTTTTCTGAATGTTGAGATTTAAGCCAACTTTTTCACTCTCCTCTTTCACTTTCATCAATAGGCTCTTGAATTCCTCTTCATTTTCTGCCAAAAGGATGGTATCATCTGCATATCTGAGGTTATTGATATTTCTCCCGGCAACCTTGATTTCAGCTTGTGCTTCCTCAAGCCCAGAGTTTCTCCTGATGTACACTGCATATAAGTTAAATAAGCAGGGTAACAATATACAGCCTTGACATACTCCTTTTCCTATTTGGAACCAGTCTGTTGTTCCATGTCCAGTTCTAACTGTTGCTTCCTGACCTGCATACAGATTTCTCAAGAGGCAGGTCACGTGGTCTGGTATTCCCATCTCTTTCAGAATTTTCCACAGTTTATTGTGATCCACACAGTCAAAGGCTTTGGCATAGTCAATAATGCAGAAATAGATGTTTTTCTGGAACTCTCTTGCTTTTTCCATGATCCAGCGAACGTTGGCAATTTGATCTCTGGTTCCTCTGCCTTTTCTAAAACCAGCTTGAACATCTGGAAGTTCATGATTCACATATTGCTGAAGCCTGGCTTGGAGAACCTTGAGCATTACTTTACTAGCATGTGAGATGAGTGTAATTGTGCGGTAGTTTGAGCATTCTTTGGCATTTCCTTTTTGGGATTGGAATGAAAACTGACCTTTTCCAGTCCTGTGGCCACTGCTGAGTTTTCCAAATTTGCTGGCATATTGAGTGCAGCACTTTCACAGCATCATCTTTCAGGATTTGAAATAGCTCAACTGGAATTCCACCACCTCCACTAGCTTTGTTCGTAGGGATGCTTTCTAAGGCCCACTTGACTTCACATTCCAGGATGTCTGACTCTAGGTCAGTGATCACACCATCGTGATTATCTGGATCATGAAGACCTTTTTTGTACAGTTCTTCTGTGTATTCTTGCCACCTCTTATTAATATCTTCTGCTTCTGTTAGGTCCATACCATTTCTGTCCTTTATCGAGCCTATCTTTGCATGAAATGTTCCTTTGGCATCTCTGATTTTCTTGAAGAGATCTCTAGTCTTTCCCATTGTATTGTTTTCCTCTATTTCTTTGCATTGATCCTG
>NW_011495054.1:5275236-5275424 GCF_000754665.1 Bison bison bison
TTTCTCCTTTGCTTTTCACTTCTCTTCTTTTCACAGCTATTTGTAAGGCTTCCCCAGACAGCCATTTTGTTTTTTTGCATTTCTTTTCCATGGGGATGGCCTTGATCCCTGTCTCCTGTACAATGTCACAAACCTCATTCCATAGCTCATCAGGCACTCTATCTATCAGATCTAGGCCCTTAAATCCT
>NW_011495054.1:5276291-5280565 GCF_000754665.1 Bison bison bison
ATTGCTCTTTACAGCATCGGACCTTGCTTCTATCACCAGTCATATCCACAGCTGGGTATTCTTGTTGCTTTGGCTCCATCCCTTCATTCTTTCTGGAGTTATTTCTCCACTAATCTCCAGTAGCATATTGGGCACCTACTGACCTGGGGAGTTTCTCTTTCAGTATCCTATCATTTTGCCTTTTCATACTGTTCATGGGGTTCTCAAGGCAAGAATACTGAAGTGATTTGCCATTCCCTTCTCCAGTGGACCACATTCTGTCAGATCTCTCCACCATGACCCGCCCATCTTGGGTTGCCCCACGGGCATGGCTTAGTTTCATTGAGTTAGACAAGGCTGTGGTCCTAGTGTGATTAGACTGACTAGTTTTCTGTGAGTATGGTTTCAGTGTGTCTGCCCTCTGATGCCCTCTTGCGACACCTACTGTGTTACTTGGGTTTCTCTTACCTTGGGCGTGGGGTCTCTCTTCACGGCTGCTCCAGCAAAGTGCAGCCGCTGCTCCTTACCTTGGATGAGGGGTATCTCCCTTCCTGATCTTCAACGTGGGATAGCTCCTCTAGGCCCTCCTGCGCCCGCGCAGCCTCGGCTCCTTGGTATCTCTAATATTCTTTAAAAGATCTCTGCTGGAGCCAGCCGGCAAAGTCGATCAGGTCCCGAGAACGTGCACGACGCGACTGAGAAAGAATACTACAGCAAAAGAATACTACAGCAAAGATGGGGTCGAGAGGATCAGACACGTCTCCACGAAGGGAAGCGGTCTGACCACGACTTTATTTATACAGGAGAGCGTGAGAAAGACAAGACAGTTAACATTTTTCTTGGTTGACCTATACATCTTATAAACAGTCACAAGAAATCTTGAGAGCGTGGGAATGGCACCCTGTTATTATTTCTTACACCAGATAACATTTCCCTGTGCGTGAGAAGTTTGTCCAGAACTCCAGGTGTCTGCAGTAAATAATCGCCTAATCTCTGGGGTGGCGGGACAGAGAGCTATGTTTGCAATCAAACCCTCAAGGACTGAGGCAGCTCCCAGAGCTGTGTCCTTTAGATAAAGGACCCCGTTCTCACGGGCAGCTCCCCGCAGATCTCTAGTCTTTCCCATTCTATTGTTTTCTTCTATTTCTTTACATTGATCTCTGAGGAAGGATTCTTATCTCTCCTTGCTATTCTTTGGAATTCTGCATTCAAATGGGTCCTTCAAATGGTTCCTAAGGCACAGGAGTGGCGGCTGCGATGGCGCAGGAGCGGCGGAGAGGAACTACCCCATGTCCAAGGTAATGAGCAGCAGCTGTGCTTTGCTGGAGCAGCCGTGAAGAGAGACCCCACGTCCAAGGTAAAAGAAACCCCGGTAAGACTGTAGGCGCTGAGAGAGGGCATCAGAGGGCAGAGAGACTGAAACCACAATCACAGACAACTAGCCAATCTGATCACATGGACCACAGCCTTGTCTAATTCAATGAAACTAAGCCATGCCGTGTGGGGCCACCCAAGTCGGGCGGGTCATGGTGGAAAGGTCTGACAGAATGTGGTCCACTGGAGAAGGGAATAGCAAACCACTTCAGTATTCTTGCCTTGAGAACCCCATAAACAGTAGGAAAAGGCAAAAAGATAGGACACTGAAAGAT
Source organism: Bison bison bison (assembly GCF_000754665.1). Lineage (NCBI taxonomy): Eukaryota > Metazoa > Chordata > Mammalia > Artiodactyla > Bovidae > Bison > Bison bison. The sequence goes on from NW_011495054.1 coordinate 5,277,920, forward strand.
GAACTCCCCAGGCCAGTAGGTGCCCAATATGCTACTAGAGATCAGTGGAGAAATAACTCCAGAAAGAATGAAGGGATGGAGCCAAAGCAAAAACAACACCCAGTTGTGGATGGGACTGGTGACAGAAGCAAGGTTTGATGCTGTAAAGAGCAATATTGCCTAGGAACCTGGAATGTTAGGTCCATGAATCAAAGAAAATTGGAAGTGCTCAAACAGGAGATAGCAAGAGTGAACATCAACATTCTAGGAATCAGCAAACTAAGATGGACTGGAATGGGTGTATTTAACTCAGATGACCTTTATATCTACTACTGCGGGCAGGAATCCCTCAGTAGAAATGGAGTAGCCATCATAGTCAACAAAAGAGTCCGAAATGCAGCACTTGGATGCAGTCTCAGAAATGACAGAATGATCTCTGTTCGTTTCCAAGGCAAACCATTCAATATCACAGTAATCCAAGTCTATGCCCTGACCAGTAATGCTGAAGAAGCTGAAGTTGAACGATTCTATGAAGACCTACAAGAACTTTTAGAACTAACACCCAAAAAAGATGTCTTTTTCATTATAGGGGACTAGAATGCAAAAGTTAGAGAAGGCAATGGCACCCCACTCCAGTACTCTTACCTGGAAAATCCCAGGGACAGGGGAGCCTGGTGGGCTGCCGTCTATGGGGTCGCTAAGAATCGGACACGACTGAGCGGCTTCACTTTCACTTTTCACTTTCATGCATTGGAGAAGGAAATGGCAACCTACTCCAGTGTTCTTGCCTGGAGAATCCCAGGGACAAGGGAGCCTGGTGGGCTGCCATCTACGGGGTGGCACAGAGTCGGATACGACTGAAGTGACTGGAGTAACAGGCAAATTTGGCCTTGGAGTACAGAATGAAGCAGGGCAATGGCTCAGAGTTCTGCCAAGAGAATGCACTGGTCATAGCAAACACCCTCCTCCAACACCACAAGAGAAAACTCTACACATGGACATCACCATATGGTTGACACCAAAATCAGAGTGATTATATTCTTTGCAGCCAAAGATGGAGAAGCTCTATACAGTCAGCAAAAACAAGACTGGGAGCTGACTGTGGCTCATATCATGAACTCCTTATTACCAAATTCAGACTTAAATTGAAGAAAGTAGGGAAAACCACTAGACCATTCAGGCATGACCTAAATCAAATCCCTATGATTATACAGTGGAAGTGAGAAATAGATTTAAGGGACTAGATCTGATAGACAGAGTGCCTGATGAACTATGGAATGAGGTTCGTGACATTGTACAGGAGACAGGGATTAAGACCATCCCCAAGAAAAATAAATGCAAAAAAGCAAAATGGCTGTCTGAGGAGGCCTTACAAATAGCTGTGAAAAGAAGAGAAGCAAAAAGCAAAGGAAAAGATATACCCATTCATCTATACTTTCCTAATATTTAAAATGGTATGGTTTTCTAATGTCTTTGGTAGGCAAAATAAAAGTTTCAACTTTAGGCCTGTTCCCAAAAGTACTCAGAATTCTGTTGCTGCTGCTGCTGCTAAGTCGCTTCAGTCGTGTCTGACTCTGTGCGACCCCATAGATGGCAGCCCACCAGGCTCCCCCATCCCTGGGATTCTCCTGGCAAGAACAGCGGAGTGGGTTGCCATTTCCTTCTCCAATGCATGAAAGTGAAAAGTGAAAGTGAAGTCGCACAGTCGTGTCCAACTCTTCACGACACCATGGACTTCAGTCTACCAGGCTCCTCCGTCCGTGGGATTATCCAGGCAAGAGTACTGGAGTGGGGTGCCATCTCCTTCTCCATCTGAGAATTCTACTAGTCTATAAAATGAAGCATTTTCAGAAAACGTATTCTCCTCTTTCGGCTCCTGAGAAACTTAGTTCTGTATACCCTGGTGGCTCAGACGGCAAAGCGTCTGCCTACAATGCGGGAGACCCGGGTTTGATCCCTGGGTCTGGAAGATCCCCTGGAGAAGGAAATGGCAACCCACTCCAGTATTCTTACCTGGAAAATCCCATGGACAGAAGAGCTTGGTTGGCTACTGTCCATGGGGTCACAAAGAGTTGGACACAACTGAGTGACTTCACTATCACTATCACTATACATACTGTTCATACTGTTCATGGGGTTCTCAAGGCAAGAATACTGAAGTGGTTTGCCATTCCCTTCTCCAGTGGACCACATTCTGTCACCTACTGACCTGGGGAGTTTCTCTTTCAGTATCCTATCATTTTGCCTCAAATTTGGAAAACTCAGCAGTGGCCTCAGGACTGGAAAAGGTCAGTTTTCATTCCAATCCCAAAGAAAGGCAATGCCAAAGAATGCTCAAACTACCGCACAATTGCACTCATCTCACATGCTAGTAAAGTAATGCTCAAGGTTCTCCAAGCCAGGCTTCAGCAATATGTGAACCGTGAACTTCCTGATGTTGAAGCTGGTTTTAGAAAAGGCAGAGGAACCAGAGATCAAATTGCCAACGTTCGCTGGATCATGGAAAAAGCAAAAGAGTTCCAGAAAAACATCTATTTCTGCTTTATTGACTATGCCAAAGCCTTTGACTGTGTGGATCACAATAAACTGTGGGAAATTCTGAAAGAGATGGGAATACCAGACCACCTGATCTGCCTCTTGAGAAATTTGTATGCAGGTCAGGAAGCA
>NW_011495054.1:5280665-5285356 GCF_000754665.1 Bison bison bison
ACATTCAGAAAACGAAGATCATGGCATCCGGTCCCATCACTTCATGGGAAATAGATGGGGAAACAGTGGAAACAGTATCAGACTTTATTTTTCTGGGCTCTAAAATCACTGCAGATGGTGACTGCAGCCATGAAATTAAAAGACGCTTACTCCTTGGAAGGAAAGTTATGACCAACCTAGATAGCATATTCAAAAGCAGAGACATTACTTTGCCAACAAAGGTTCGTCTAGTCAAGGCTATGGTTTTTCCTGTGGTCATGTATGGATGTGAGAGTTGGACTGTAAAGAGGGCCGAGCACCGAAGAATTGATGCTTTTGAACTGTGGTGTTGGAGAAGACTCTTGAGAGTCCTTTGGACTGCAAGGAGATCCAACCAGTCCATTCTGAAGGAGATCAGCCTGGGATTTCTTTGGAAGGAATGATGCTAAAGCTGAAACTCCAGTACTTTGGCCACCTCATGTGAAGAGTTGACTCATTGGAAAAGACTCTGATGCTGGGAGGGATTGGGGGCAGGAGGAGAAGGGGACGACGGAGGATGAGATGGCTGGATGGCATCACTGACTCGATGGACATGAGTCTGAGTGAACTCCGGGAGTTGGTGATGGACAGGGAGGCCTGGTGTGCTGTGATTCATGGGGTCGCAAAGAGTCGGAGACGACTGAGCGCCTGATCTGAACACTATACAGTACCAACGAGGCTGAACTACATTTCCCATAATGCCTCAGACCCGGAAGGAAGTGAGACTCGACCTTCCTGTGATTCCTTATAGACCGGAAGCCAGGGCCTTAGTTCTCTTTCCCATCTTGCAAGGTAAGAATGGTGGTATGTCTCTTCACGGCTAGATTTCAAGTTCCCAATCCTTCGCCATCCTAGCCGAGAGGGTATCAAGTCGACATCTGCAGGGGTCAGACACGCTCGGGGCCTACTGAGAGGCCTCCCAGACGCTTCATTTCTCTGTCTTGGGTTTACGGTAGGGCACGAAGAGGGTGAGCTGAAAGGTTGTAGAGGCTCCGGTTGCTCGCCACCCTCCTGCACTGGGGAAACAGGGCCCTTCCAGGGATTCGTAGCGGACTAGTGGGGCCGCAGGGACTAGAGCGGCGGCGCGCGCTCCGGAATCCCCAATCTGGGTTCCAGAATACGCAACCTAGTTTGTCTCTGCCACGTTGTGGATTTGAGGCTGAGGCCAAATGCTGCTTTCCCCTCTTGGCCAGTCCGCGGGCCGGAAGTCGGCTCCGGGGCTTTGCGGTTTTTTCTCTCCGGGCTTAGTTTGGACTTAGTGTGTGTGTGTCTTCGCCTTCTAAACCGAATTTCTTGAATGAGGCAGTCTGGTAAGAACAAAAGCCTTGAAAGCGAGCGATTTCAAGTTGCAGTGTCGCTGTTTCCTGGCTTTGGAAATTGTTTTGGCCTGTGCCTAGAATTTTTAATTTGCAAAATAGAAATAATGGAATAAGGACCTGTGACATCACAATATGCAGCAAACACTTAACGGGCGTGAGGTGTCTTCGGCTCGTCGAAGAGGTTATAGTGTATTGGGGGGGACAACCTAAAAATTAAACCATTATGGATGTTGTTGCAAAGGTGGGGGGATTAGGAGGAAGGCCTGTATCTTATAGTGGGAAGAATGAAAAGGACATTTTAGCTACTTGGAGGATGAGAACTTGTGGTTTGGGACGCCTGTTAGTGTATAGCTATGGGATAACTGGTGAAATGCCTTTTAAAAAAAAAATATACGTGTTGGTAGATGGCGGGTGAAAAGGCTGAGAAGCCAGATACTAAGGAGAAAAAACCTGAAGCCAAGAAGGCTGATGCTGGCAAGAAGGCTAAAAAGGTGGAAAAGGTGAAGAAAGTTAAGAAGGGGAAGCCCCACTGCAGCCGAAATCCTGTCCTGGTCAGAGGAATTGGCAGATATTCCCGATCAGCCATGTACTCCAGAAAGGCCTTGTACAAGAGAAAGTATTCAGCAGCTAAATCCAAGGTAAGGGATGAGGGGAACTCATTGGGCATTCTCTTAAGCTTAAAATGTTTGTCTGCCTCTGACTGTGATGTGTTTGTCTCCTCATAGGTCGAAAAGAAAAAGAAGGTTCGTGTTCTTGCTACTGTCACAAAACCAGTTGGTGGAGACAAGAATGGTGGTACCCGAGTGGTCAAACTTCGCAAAATGGTAAGATTTGGAGATCTTTAGTTGGGTGTTGAGTTGTATCCTGTGAGGATTTTTGTGTGTGCTCAAGGTTCTGGAAGTTTGTGTTTACCAGAGGATTACTAATGGAGGATAGTGAGTTTGGGGTTTACAATGTGGTTTTATTACTTACTATTCTTCAGTAGAGTTACTTTTCTGCGGTTTTGTTTCTTACAATACTGAAATAGTTTCACCTCTCGGGGTTGTGACATCTACCCTGCACAGAGCCTAGAAATGCGGCCAGACCTAAAGAACATTTGTCCACTAAAGCTGTGTTTCTTGGCCCCTCTTGACCATGCACAAGACCCAACAGTTTCTCTGTGAAAAAGAAAGGTTTGCTCTGATTTCCATTATGGGACTATTCCCAGATGTATTTCACTCTGCACAGTTGAATATTACTGCACAAGAGCAAAAATGGCACTTTGATTTCTTCTTATCAAAGGTTTTGTGAGCTGATTTTTTTGTTAGCCATTCATGTTTGTGGTAAAAGCAAAAAAATGTCCACTAAAATGATAGAAGTAGATTATTGTGAGTTACTTGTCATAGGGTCTGTTATTTGTCTGTGGGGTCTTATTTTTATAATAAATGAACTGGCAGTCTTCATCTAAGCTAGTATCTTTGGTTCTATACAGTTTGTTTTTCTTTGTGAATGATGTGGGAGTCATGCATGTTGGTGTGATGTGTATGGACATATTTTAATTGGAAAACAAGCCTTGCTTTTTTCATAGCATACAGAACGTGTCAGGCCTTCGTTTTCTGAAATGTAGTTTACAGCAGAGTCAGAAACCTTAGAAAAGATTGAGAATGACTGCTACACGACAGTGCATAAGCCATGTAATACACTAAAGTTTGGTTTGATCCCAAATTTACTTGCTGGATCTTTCCCTTTGCTTGAAGACACAGCTCTTTCAGTTTCTACCCTGTGTTTTTGCATGAAAAGCTAATAAAGCAGCACTGACCTTTTCTACTTTTAAAATCTTAGAAGTGAAATGCAATAGTGTAAATAAAGTGTTTCAAGTAACTGAAAGACTGTAGTAAAGGTTTTACCTACTCCAGAACCAGCTCTACTGACTTGATTAGCTTACTTTAATAAGTTGGACCTGTGGGCTTTCTCCAGCCTAGGTATTACCCTACTGAAGATGTGCCTCGAAAACTGTTGAGTCATGGCAAAAAACCCTTCAGTAAGCATGTGAGGAAGCTGCGTGCCAGCATCACTCCTGGGACCATCCTGATCATCCTCACTGGGCGCCACAGAGGCAAGGTGAGTTCAGCTGCCTGGAGTTACTGCATCCGAATACGTTTGCACTTTGGATAGGATTGGTTTACCTGTGTTAACTGCATCTAGCAGCAGGAAGTCCCATGGGAGAGATGGGATGCTCCATAACAGAACCAACAATCCAGTCCCGAGCATAATGTGTCTAGTCTATAACAGATAATTGATTACCTTTTCCTGTCTTTGGTAATACTAGTTGCAAATAATTCAGGTGTCCCTGTACTCAAAAAATAAGTTTGAGTTACTTCCTTAGAATGGAATTGCAGGGATAGAATTAGAGTTGAAAGATATTTGTTTTTATTGTTAAAGGTGGTGGCTGCTAATTTAAATTTTAAAAAAAGGCACACTGAACTACTGCTTATATCCTAGAGTCACCCCTGTTAGTAGTTTGGTATAATTCCTTCCAGACTGTTGGATCTATACATAGGTAGAAATTTCCTTTAACAAAATTAGTCTGTGATTTGATTAATTTAGAAGTCAGGTTTTATTTGTGGATCCATGTAGCATTTCTTTTTAATTTACAGAGGGTCGTTTTCCTGAAGCAGCTGGGCAGTGGCTTGCTACTTGTGACTGGTAAGAAAGTCCTTGGATTTAATATTCTCTGAAATTTTCAACTCTCCCCATCTTCAGTTTTGTTTAGAAATAACATATGTATCGCTCTTATGAGTTGAAGGTGTACAGTATGATGGTTTGATTTATTAATATATATATTGTGAAATAATTACTGCAGTAGGCAAGTTAAAAAGTTCTTTGTGATGAAAACTCTTAGAAACTACTCTCTTGAATTGCGTTTTTAAATGCCTGAAGTATACATTTTGCTTAGGTGGGAACCTAAGTAGAGGTTTCAGTGCCATGAGATTCTTCAGCCTATTTCATTGCCTTGTGTATAAATGCATTCTATGGGAGCAGGTATTTAACTTTATGATATGTGGCATATCATAAAGTAATTGCCACCTATAATGCAGAGTGTTTGTCTACTAATTCCAAGGAATACTGTACAGGGCCTGTGATTGGTCTGCCACTTGGCCCCAGGATGGGGTTCCTACATAGGGGGGAGGTGAGCTGTTTACTCTAGAAAACAGTGCTCAGTTTGAATTTTTCATGAGGCACTGGTGATTTTTTTTTTTTTTTTTAACCAACCTGTATGAGTAATTCTGCTCTCTCCTGGTCTGTGTAACTTTAAGATGGGAGGGGTGGTCTGGGTAACTTTTAAGGTGTAAGGGATGGGGGAAGCCTCACGTC
>NW_011495054.1:5285456-5289511 GCF_000754665.1 Bison bison bison
GAAGCCTCACGTCTTGAAAAAAGCCTTGATGCTGGCAGTGGAAAGCAGTTTGGAATTTCTTCAGGCCCAGAAAAAAGCTAGAACTTTTGTCAGATTTTTTTTTTCAAATCCAGTCAGGTCTTGACCATTTGCTCCTCCTTTCCCTCACTATATTGATCCTCCCCCACCCCCAGGGCCTCTATCCCTCAATCGAGTTCCTCTGCGTAGAACACACCAGAAATTTGTCATTGCCACCTCCACCAAAATCGATATCAGTGGTGTGAAAATCCCAGAACATCTCACTGACACTTACTTCAAGAAGAAGAAGCTGCGTAAACCCAGACACCAGGAGGGCGAGATCTTCGACACAGAGAGAGAGGTGAGCTTCTATTTCTGTCTTTGTCTTCGGTAACTCTGGCTCCTCTAGTTGAGAGTGAAAATAAATAAGGTTAAGAACTGTTAAAGACTGTAAATAACAAATGAGGAATATCTGGGAAATAAATAATAATAAATAGTAATGTGCTGAATTCCTAGTTGGCAGCTAGGAGTTCAACTCAGAAGCCTGAGGTTTTGGTGAAACTCTGGTGAACTACTGTTTTCCTGGGAATTATCGATCATTTATCCTTTCTTTTATATTAAAGTAGGCAAAAGGGTAAAACTTGTTATGTATTAAAGATAGGTTATATTTCACAGCTCTCCAAAGAGGATTATCAGAATTGCCTTCTGAATATCCCCAGGACTGAGTACTTGTGAAAGAGGATTTCTTCGTTAATGTGGAGTTTGGTACTTGGGCTGTTTTTTTAAAATGATTTTTCTTTTTCTTTAGAAATACGAGATCACAGAGCAGCGCAAGGTCGATCAGAAAGCTGTGGACTCACAAATTCTGCGAAGAATCAAAGCTGTCCCTCAGCTCCAGGGCTACCTCCGCTCCGTGTTTGCTCTCACAAATGGAATTTATCCTCACAAAGTAGTGTTCTGAACTTCTTGCAAAGAACCTAATTAAATAACTTGTCATTTCCTTTGTGTCTTTTTTTAATCTGCCTCTAGGTGTGGTATGACTTATAGCCAACTTAATGGGACATTAGCCTCTACTAAATTTTAAGGAGTGGGATTGGGGGCTGTAAACTGCAGAGGAGTCTCCTCTTCAGATAAGCATTCTTAGCTTCCTTAGTGTCTTTTCAGCTTTTTCACCAGGCACGTACCAATACAAAATAGTGGGATTTCCCCAGTCATCACTGAATGAGTCTGTACTAACTACATGGATGAGAGCTGGGCTTTTCAGCTTGCGACTTTCCCTTCTTTCCAGTTTCTTGTATGCTTAGTTTCTTAAAGCATATATAATAAATTAGTGTAATTAGATACTCTTCTCCCTCGAGTACAGTACATGCTATTACACAAATAAGTGTGTTTTGATTATTCCATAGGAAGTGCTCATCTTCACTGCTGCATAGTGTAACCTTGGCGTTCTGTGGATATTTGGGTTTCTAGCATTTTAATTAAATAGGTTTCCACTGCTATGTAAAAGAGTATTCCTCTGAAACCTTTTGTAAGCTAAAATGGCATAAAGTAAAATTACCTTATGACATATCTTGCTAACAGGTATAAAATGATATAAAACACAGGTGCTCACAGTTCAGAGCAATGGTTCTAAAGTGCTAAATGCAGTTCCCAGGAAAGGAGCTTGGCAATGTCATTCCCACAGCCTAGACACACTGCCTCTATAATGGCTCTGCAAGACAGCTGTTTTTCCCCACTTTTTTCTGGTTAAAGTAGACTCAGCAGTGGGTGCCTGAGTGTTACAGTCTGAAATATGCATATAGATGAGCAAGTACCAGGAAAAGTTGGCTCAGTCAAAGAACTTAAGCCATTGTGGTTGTGCTCGTTTGTGTCCGACTCAGTTGTGTCAGTTTGTGTCTCACCCATGGACTGTTGCCTGCCAAAGTCCTCTGTCCATGGGATTTTCTAGGCAAGAACACGAGTGGTTGCCAATTCCTGATCCAGGGATCGAATCCACGTCTCCCACATTGCCGGCAGATCCACTGAGCCACCTGGGAAGCCTTAGGCAGTTCTGGTAAATGATGCCAAAGTACATTACCCTCCATGAAGGTTGTACCAATTTGTGAGTGCCCATTACCTTACAGACTCACTAAATGAAGTAGTCAGACTTCCAGTTTTTAGCAATAGGTGAAAAATGACAAGATGTTAGATTTTGGGATTTTTTTGATGACAAGGTGGTGGTGGTTTTTTGTTGAACCAAGGACTGAGCCTGGGCCCCCTGCCATGGGAACGAGAAGTCTTAGCCACTGCACTACCAGGGAAGTCCGTTCATCTATTAAGATTTATGAAGTATGTTTTAATACTTCATGTGGATTTGTTTGAACATTCATGCGCTGTTTATGAAATAAATGGCAGAATATTCAAGAGAGCAACATAAGAATCTTGAAATAACCATAAATATGCAAAAAAAGTCATGTGGAGAAAATGTTATCTCATTTTATTTATATGTAATGTGATTATAAAAATCGCCACAAGAAATTTTTACATACATTAAAGGCAGTGTGAGTTTCTCCTTTTTTGGTTTCCAAAAAAGCTCTTTATGGTCTTAAATTATTAGCAATAAGAGTTTTTTGTTCATGTGAGTTATGTCTGTTGATAATATACCATATTAAGACCAAATAATTATTAAAATACTTGTATTTAAATGACAAACCATTCCATGTTAATGCAATATTTTTGTGAAAAATTTCCAAAACAAAAATGGCATTGTTTCATGGTTTTGCAAATTTCTTAGCTTCTGGCTTTATGGAAGACAGCTGGCTTCTCATGCGTGCTTCTACATTGAGTCTGTTGCTGTGTCAAATGTGTCCCACACCCTCTGGACACTTCATTTTACACTCGCCAGAGACTGAACGTGAACACAGCGTCTCAGTAGCAACATGGCAAATGGCTTTCACTTCACAGATTGGTTTTATTTATTTACTTTTTTCACAGATTGATTTTAAAATCTCGGACACCGAGGATTCCCAAATCATAGTTAATACCACTCTATCCTTTGCAATGTTCCAGATTCTTTGATATTTCATTTTTGGTTTTTTTTTTAATACATTTTTTGCCATCCTGCACAGCATGTGGGATTTTGGTTCCTTGACAAGGAATCAATCGAACCCACACCCCTTGCAATGGAAGCTCGGAGTCTTAACCACTGGACCAGCAGCAAAGTCCCCAGTATTTCCGTCTCTGAGATGTCCTCCCTTTCCGTCCATCTGCTTTCTGTAGCTCTGGTGCATCTGTGCAGTGCTTAGGGCAGGACTGCTTGTAGAGAACGAGGCTGGGAACCCTGTGTCTGAGATCCTGCTCCCTTAGCATCCAAACACCTCTTGTTTAGTTCTTCTGTTGCTGCTGTAATAAGTTACCACAAAGTCTGTGACTTAAGTACATTCTCTTAGAGTTCTGGAGGTCAGAAGTCGTAAACCAGTTTCAGTGGGCTAGTGTCAAGCCTATGGTGGTGAGTGTGCATCCATCTCCCATGACTTGGGATCCCTTCCTTCCGGGTGCTCCAGCCCAGGTTCTTGGTGTCATATCACCTTCCTCTGACCCTCGATCTCTTAAAAAAGACCAGTGTGATTACATCCTAACTGGAAAATCCAGGGTATCTCCTTGTGGAGATAGTTTCTCCACTCACAACACTTCTGACACCAAAATGTGTGGATTTTCCCACACCAAGCCATTCTCCAGTTCTCCACAGATACCAGCTGAAGGTCCTACAGTCCTGTTTTGACACTTAACTACTTGGAATTAGCATGGACCCAAAGATTAAGGCTCAGTCCCACAAGACTGCCCCTCATGTCAGATACCAATCACAAGTACTGGGTCCCTGGGTCATCCACACTACTGTCTGAGCTACAAATAGAGGATTCTTACAAATCCATCCTAAGCTTTGATAGTTTGCTATAATGGCTCTGAGAACTCAGAGGAACACTTCACTTCGATTCACCAGTTTGCGATAAAAGGTACAACTCAGGAACAGCCAAATGGAAGCCATAAATGGAGCAAGGTAAGTAAGGGTGGTGCTGGGA
>NW_011495054.1:5289611-5298553 GCF_000754665.1 Bison bison bison
TCCCGCACCTCTTGATGTGTTCATCAATCAAGAAGGTCATCAAATCTTATTCAAGAGTTTTATATAGAGCTTGATCACTAGCACTACCACCACTTGGCTGCCTTTCCTTAAGTCTGGGTTGAGCTGAAATTTCCAGCCTTCTTATCCCTTGGTCTTTCTGGTGACCATCCCTATCCTGAGGCTGGGGTCTGACCCTAAGTCAACTCATTAACTTGGATGTGGTCAAAAAGGGGCTTCCCTGGTGGCTCAGATGGTAAAGAATCCACCTGCAATGTGGGAGACCTGGGGTCAATCCCTGGGTTGGGGAGATCCCCTGGAGAAGGAAATGGCTACCCACTCCAGTATTCTGGCCAGGAAAATTCCATGGACAGAGGAGGCTGGCAGGCCCTAATCCATGGTGTCACAAGAGTAATCAAAAAGAGCTCCTTACAAATAACAAAAGATACTCCCATCTCTCAGAAAATTGCATGGGCTTTAGGAGCTCTGTGCCAGGGACCCAGGACAAAGACCAAATATATTTTTGTGTTATACTGCCTTCCGTATCTTCAGATCTTTCTTAAAAAACATTTATTTATTTGGTTGCATCATGTCTTAGTTGCAGCACATGAGATCTTTCCAGTGTAGGCTTCTGCTTGTGGCTCGTAGGCTTCGTTACCCCCTGAAGCATGTGGGATCTTAGTTCCCCAACCAGGGATCTAACCCACATCTTTTACAAGGGAAAGTGGATTCTTAACCACTGGACCACCAGAGATGTCCCTCAAGATCTTTAACTTAATCACATCTGGGTCTTCCCCAGCAGTCCAGTGGTTAGGACTCTGCTTCCACTGCAGGATTGGCAGGTTTGATCCCTGGTCAGGGAACTAAGATCCTGCAAGCAAAACACTTAATCACATCTGCCAAGTACCCTTTGCCATATAAAGTAATATGCATGAAGTTGAGGGATTAAGACAGGACACTCTTTGGGACCATTATGTAGCCTGCATCAAGCACCAAACTGGTTACGTGGGTTTGGGGAGGAGTCCTACTCTAGTCCAGGGCCTGATTACCACCTTTAGCAGCCCTAAGTGTTGAACACACCCCAGTGCTATGCTCCATGTATGTAATTCAAAATAAAAACAGGATCAAAGTAAGGAAAGGCAACTGTGTTCTGAATTGCCCATAGATTGCACAAGTATAAAATTGGAATTTCCTGGGAAAATAAGGTATGGACTACTTCACTCAAAAACTGTTCATTGAATACAGGTCAATTGAAAATGGTATAGAGGTTCAAGTTGTAGCTTTGGAGATCCAATGGACTTGGATTTGAATTCTAACTTTGCTGCTATTCATTTACCTTTCAGGTAATCAATGTGATCCTAATGACAAAAGCTGTTGTCCTGACTATGTGCCAAGCAGTTAAAGTGTATACTTTTTTTTTTTAGAATTGTATTTTAAATTAGTTATCTTATTATTTTTTTGGTTGTGGTGGGTCTTTGTTGCTGCACGCAGGCTTTCTTGTGGTGTGGTGTGGTGACTTCTCTTGTGGAGCATGCGCTCTAGGGTGCTCAGTCTCCTGTAGCTGCAGCATGCGGGCTTAGTAGCTGTGGCATGTGGGATCTTCCCAGAACCGGGAATCGAGCCCTTGTCCCCTGCATTGGCAGGTGAGTTCTTATCCACTGTACCACCAGGGAAGTACTAGAATTATTTTATTGTGGTAAGTTATATATAATAAAACATACCACTTTAAACATTTTAAATATACAGTTCAGTGGCACTAAGAATTTAATTTATTTAATATATTGGGCTTCCCTGGCGGCTCAGACAGTAAAGAATCCACCTGCAATGTGGGAGATCTGAGTTTGATCCCTGGGTTGGGAAGATCCTCTGGAGGAGGGCATGGCAACCCACTCCAGTATTCTTGCCTGGAGAATCCCCATGGACAGAGGAGCCTGGTGGGCTACAGTTGATGAGGTCACAGAGTCAGACATGACTGAGTGACTAAGCATAGTACAACACAGCACATTTAATATATATTTGTATATGTATTAATATATAGGTATTTGATTAAATATGTAAATATTTAACATATTTTTAAATGTATTTAAGGTATACAGTCTCACAAGGGCATCTAAATTTTTATTAATAATTATTTAATTGCAGTTAAAATAGGTGGGCTTCCCAGGTGGCGCTAGTGGTAAAGGACCTGCCTGCCAATGCAGGATTTGTAAGAGACTCAGGTTCGATCCCTAGGTCAGGAAGATCCCCTGAAGGAGGAAATGGCAACCTACTCCAATATTCCTGCCTGGAGAATCCCATGGACAGGGGAGCCTGGTGGGCTACAGTCCATGGGGTCACAAAGAGTTCTACACGACTGATGCGGCTTAGCACAAAATAGGTACTACTGAGAAAGTATACTGTGCAAAGAGATTGAGAAACAGGAGGACTTGTCATGTTTGGGGAGCCAAGGAATTTCTCTTAGAGGTAGCTGAGACCTGAAGGATGAATAGGAGTGTGTCAAGTGAAACAGGTGGGAAGTACAATCTAGGCCAGGGACTACCATGTGCAAAGACCCAGAGCAGGAACACCGGTACAAGGGCTAAAGAACCGGGAAGAAGCCAGGGTAACTCTTCGATCAAGATTGGCTCTGGCCTAAGGAGAGTAAATCCTAAGAGTTCTCTTCACAAGGAAAAAACTTATTTTTTCATTTGTTTGTATATGGGATGAATGGATGTTCATTCATCATTGTGATAATCACTTCATGATGTAAGTCAAATCATTATGCTGTATACCTTAAACTTACACAACTGGGTGCTGTGCTTAGTTGCTCAGTTGTGTCTGACTTTGTGGCCCCATGAGCTGTGGCCCACCAGGCTCCTCCATCTATGGGATTTTCCAGGCAAGATTATTGGAATGGGTTGCCATGCCCTCCTCCAGGGGATCTTCCCAACCCAAGGATCGAACTCAAGTCTCCCATATTGCAGGCAGATTCTTTACCATCTGAGCCAGCAAAGAAGCCCAAACTTATGTCAATTATATCTCAAAAACATACACACACAAAACTTGAGCAAAAACACCCTGGACAAAAAAAATAAAAACAAAACCTTTAGGGGAACCGTCCTCATTTCTCAGATCAGGTCCCTGGCCTTCTCATCCCCTTTGGAATTACTTGTTTCAAGTCATTTTCCCATTCTAAGCTGGAGCAAGGAAAGATGCTTTTCTCCTAGAGGGGAGGAGTGCCAACCTAATACTTTGCCAGCATCAGAATACGGAATGAATGAAAAGATAAGAGTGTTTGCTTTTTTTCTTTTGAAAACTCTAGGACTGTGCCTTTTGCCCGCTTTTCCTTTGTGGGGACTAGCTTTTTAAAATTGGGGGATAATTGTTTTACAATGTTATGTTGCTTTCTGCTGTATAACAACGTGAATCAGCTATATGTGTACACATATCCCCTCCCTATTGAATAAGGCCTCTGGTATCCACAAGGGGGCGAGAGAGGACGTGGCATCTTTTGGAACTCCAAGGTGCCGGATTCCTCCAAAGACAATTGCACTTCTTGATGCTTTTCATCAGCTTGGAGGCTCTTCCCTTGGTAACCGTAATTAAGGGAGCTCGAAGGAGAATTTCTCCCTCTGATTTTCAAATATCTTTTTCTTTCAAATTCTTTTCTCCGATGCCTCATAGACCCTCCTATGAGCTGAAGGAATTTTCCTTAAAATAAATTACAAAAAAAAAAAAAAAAGAAGAAAACACGGCCAACCATATCATTTGGAAAAAAGGTTTTGAGTAGGTGTGTGTGTTTCCTCTTTGAGACTGTGATTAGTGAGATGGAAATAATCAATCTCCCCCACATATTCTGTCGATGTGTGTGCGTATATTTCTGTAGCAGATGTAGGCATGTATTTTTCCCTTGGTGTTTTGAAAGGCCTTAAAAATTAACATGGCTGCTTTGTTTAAAGCTATTTCAAGCTCTATTAAGACTTATCAAGGACCACTTATCTCCACCCTGCAGTTGCATTTTTGTGGGCCCGGTAAGGATTACAGACTCAATTTTAAACAGTCAGCTAGTGCAGGAAAGCCAGCAGAAGGGAGAGCTATTGCAAAATCCCAGAGGGGCCCCAGCTCTAGCCAAAGCCAGTGAACACCACGTCAGCAGCTGGGGCAGCGGGGAGACAGTCTCTACCAATAAGCTCTCTCTCTCCTGGGGAGATGCCTCCCAGGGGAAACTGAAGTCCAATCTACTCATGGCTTTTCTTCCTCCTTGCTCATGCTTCTTTGCTTCCAACAGAGGGTTGTCCAGACAACACCTTCTCCTTATCCTTTTCCTATCCCAAGTACCCGTTCTCAAACAGAAGAGTGGAGAGGACAATTTCAAAGAAAATAAGTCATAAATCATAAACCTTTCCTTTCTATATGATTCCATGAATGGCTGTTTCCTGTATGCATGGTGTGTATGTGTGTGTGTGTGTGTGTATGTGTGATCTTAACTAAATTTGGATTCTCTGTATCCAGGCTTCTAGCATAAAATTCTTTTGAGCAAAGACTTTTTTCATCTTGATAATCTGTTCTAGAGATTTCCAGTAAATGGTCTCTTTTTCCATAGGGCTTCTATAAATATTAATTCATCAGCTGCCTCTTCATGGTATGGTGGCAGCCATGCAATCCAGTGACTAATTAATTACTGTTGCTAAAATATTAAATAACTATTCATTATGCAGTCTAAAGACTTTCAGCTGTGGATATGTTTTCATTCATTGAAGTGAAGGGCAATACGGACTGTCCCCAACCTAGGACAGTTCGACTTACAGATTTTTCAACTTTACAGTGGTGGAAAATGGATATAGTTGATTTTGCTCAACTATAGACTAATGTAAGCATTCTGAGCACCTTTAAGGTAGTGCAAGCTAAGCTATGAAGTTCAGTGAGGCCTTCTATTTTTTATATTTTCAACTTACAATGGGTTTATCAGGACATAACCCCATCATAGGTCAAGAAAGATCTGTAATTCCTGGGCATCTTGACTCCTTATCTTGAAATATAAACAATATGAGGAGGAGAATTATTTTGAGCCACACTGCTGCTGCTAAGTCACTTCAGTCGTGTCCGACTCTGTGCGACCCCATAGACGGCAGCCCACCAGGCTCCCCCGTCCCCGGGATTCTCCAGGCAAGAACACTGGAGTGTGTTGCCATTTCCTTCTCCAATGCATGAAAGTGAAAAGTGAAAGTGAAGTCGCTGAGTCATGTCTGACTCTTCACAACCCCATGGACTGCAGCCTACCAGGCTCCTCCGTCCATGGGATTTTTCAGGCAAGAGTACTGGAGTGGGGTGCCATTGCCTTCTCCATTGAGTCACACAAGGCTATTTAGATTCCAAAACCTGAGCGTTCAAAAATTGTGATGCCAGACACAATTGAAATGACCTTTGACAGAGGAATGGATGAAGAAGATGTGGTACATATATATACAATGGAATATTACTCAGCCATTAAAAAGAATGAAATAATGCCATTTGCAGCAACATGGATAGACCCAGAGGTTGTCATACCGAATGAAGTAAGTCAGACAGAGAAGGTGGAATACTATATGACATCCCTTATATGTGGAATCTAAAAAGAAATGATACAAATGAAATTACTAGCAAAACAGAAAGAGACTCACAGACTTAGAGAATGAACTTATGGTTGCTGGGTTGAAGGGATGGTTGGGGAGTTTGGGATGAACATGTACACATTGCTGTATTTAAAATGGATAACCAACAAGAACCTACTACATAGCACTAGGAACTCTGCTCAA
Organism: Bison bison bison; assembly: GCF_000754665.1. Taxonomy (NCBI): domain Eukaryota; kingdom Metazoa; phylum Chordata; class Mammalia; order Artiodactyla; family Bovidae; genus Bison; species Bison bison. The sequence goes on from NW_011495054.1 coordinate 5,295,383, forward strand.
TGTTATGTGGCAGCCTGGATGGGAGGGGAGTTTGGTATATGTATGGTTGAGTCCCTTTGCTGTTCACCTGAAACTATCACAACAGTCTTAATTGGCTATACACCAATACAAAAGAAAACGTTTTTAAAAAACAAAGCTGGGATTATAGACTCAAACAAACCTAGGTTCGCATCTGAGATTTGGTGTTTGCTGTCTGTGAGATATTGATTAAAGCATCCAACTGAGCCTTGGTTTCCTAGCCGAAAATGGGGGTAATAATATCTCCATTCTGTATACCTCCCAGGATTTGATACTTGCTAGGAGCTTAACACATGCATGTGGGATAAATATCCTGAAAATGAAATTAACAATCGTTGAAAGGCACATGAGATTGTTACAGTGCAGTGCATATGAATTGCTTATTTGGGAGGGAGGCAGAAGAGAATGGAGCCAGTCAGGGATTCAAATCTCAATTCTGCCAAATTCTAGGTGGGTGCAAGTCACTTAATTCTGAGCTTCAGTTCCTTGTAAAATGTAAGAATACTCAGAAGGATAGTATGATAGAAATATGAGTGGAGGTACCTCCATTCCTAGATGTTCAATAGATTTTGTTTTTTGCTTTTATCAAAAGTAATGCAAGCTTGAGAAAGAAAATTTGGAAAACATTGCAAAGCACAAACCACTCATCTCCCAGTCAATGCACTGCTGTAAATGTAGTGCATCTCCTGTAAATGCATTGCTGAAATTTACCAAAATATTGTCAGACATGATACTTTCCCTGTCTTTACATCTACAGTCATGCATGCATGTAATTTTAAAAATGCAGTCTTACAGCAAGCACAATTAAATTTCAAAATTTCTTTACTACTTTAGCCTGATTTTTTCCATTTACCAATACATCATCAACATTCACTTGTATTAATATTCTTCATAAGCATTATTCTGAATGGCATCATAATATTCCATGTTTCAGATATACCATTATAATAGTTAACCAGTCCCACACTGTTGGGTATTTAATCTGACTATAATTTTTCCTCTTATAAACAATACTGAGCTGCACATCCCTGTGTGTTCAACCTGGACTGTGAGTCTGATAATTTCCTTCAGACAACTTCCTCAAAGTTGAATTGCTGGATCAAAAAGTTTGCTCTTTAATGCTCTCATTCGTTCGTTCTTTATGAAAACTTTTATTTTTTAGAGCAGTTTTAGGTTCACAAAAAAAACTGAGGATGCAGAAATATCAGACATACTCCCTGCTCCAATGCATGCATAATCTCTCCCATTTTCACATGCCCCACCATGTGATACGTTTGTCACAACTGATGAACCGAACTGACACATCATAATGCCTAAAGTCCATATTTGACATTGTGGCTCCCTCTTGGTGTAGTATATTCTATGATTTTGAAAAAATGTGTAATTTCATGTATACATCATTATTGTATTATACAGAGTACTATTCACTGCCCTGAAAATTTCTGTGCTCTGCCTTTCTGCATCCCTTCCTTTCTGCATCCACTAGCTACCAGTGATCTTTTTATCATCTCCATAGTTTAGTCTTTTCCAAAATATGATATAGTTGGAATAATACAGTGTATTGTCTTCTCATGGTTTGATAGTCATTTCTTCTTTGTGCTGAATAATATTCCATTGTCCAGATGTACCACAGTTTATCTATCCATTCACTTCCTGAAGGGCATCTTGGTTTGGCAATTATGAATAAAGCTGCTATAAACTTCCCTATGCAGATTTTTTAAATTTTAAATTTATTTTAATTGGAGGATAATTGCTTTACAATATTATATTGGTTTCTGCCATACACCAACATGAATCAGCGATAGGTATACATATTTAGCCTCCCTCTTGACTCTCCCTTCTACATCCCACCCTTCTAGACTGTCACAGAGCAGCTGATTTGGGCTCCCTGCCTCATACAGCAAGTTTCCACTGGCTATCTAATTTTACATATGGTAATGCATACGTTTCAGTGCTACTGTCTCAGTTTGTCCCATCCCCTCCTCCCGCCACTGTGTCCACAGGTTGTTCTCTATGTCTGTGTCTCCACTGCTGCCCTTCAAATAGGTTCATCAGTACCATTTTTCTAGATTTCACATATATGGTTAACACACAGTCCTTGTTTTTCTGACTTACTTCACTGTGTGTAATAGGCTCTAGGTTCATCCACCTCATTATAACTGACTCAAATGCATTCCTTTTTATGGGCTGAGTAATATTCCATTGCATATATGTACCACAACTTCTTTATCCATTCATGTATGGATGGACATCTAGGCCTGTGCAAGTATTTTGGTGGACATATGCATTCAAGTCCTTTGATACCAAAGACTGCTTTTTTTTTTTTGAAGTATAAAAGCAATACAAAGATCATCTTACTTCAGCCATTCCAGGCTAGTTCTGCTCTGTGTGGCAATTCATATTAACAGTTTAGTACATAGTCTCCCACACATTTTTCTCTAAACACATAGTTCTTTCCTTTCTTCTTTTAATAAAAGCGGGATGGCTGGCATATTTTTAAGGTGTATGTCAATCAGTGTTGAATAGTGATGGAATATAAGAATAATTTTAACTCCCTCTTGGAGCATTTATTAAGGGCCAGACAGCAGACATTGTGACCGGTGCTTTATTTTCACCAGGTTTTGAGTGCTTATTGGGTACAAGAATTTGTAGTGAATATGTAGCACCTACTGTGCGTTTCGACCACGTGCTTATGAACAAACTGCAGCACCTACTGTGAGCCATATTTTTGCATATATCTTATTTAAACGTGCAAGCAGCCCGTGAACTTCCACGTGTCTGCCCAGGTGCCCACGGTGGGACTCGGGCCAGAGAGAGAGGGGTACACACATGAGCAGAGGGGAGGAGAGTAGAGGAAGGCTGCCCTCTTCTCCTGGAGTAATGCAGACGTAGGGCGCCCTGGAAGTGTAAAGGACGTGGGAGGTCACTCTGAGGGCAAGATGCAGAAAAAGGCTAGGCGGAGCTCCAGCCAACCTGGCTGTCGCCGGGCCTTCGGTAGGTGGGCGGGGCCAGATGAGTGGGCGGAGCCGGTATTGTCCGCTCCGCGGGGCATTCTGGGAGCCCCGCCCCCAACATGGCGCCTCACTGACAGTTGGCTGCCGAGCGGCAGAGGCGGATCCTGTTCCTCAGGGCGGCGGCGGCGGCGGGGCCGGG
>NW_011495054.1:5298858-5334592 GCF_000754665.1 Bison bison bison
GGAGACCATCTTCCTGCACGACGGGCTGATCCGGGTCACCGACCTGGCCGAGCTGCCCAGCGAGATCCTCGGGGCCCCGGAGGCCGCCGACACCGACTTAGAGGTGAGCGAGGCTGCCCCCTGGCCTCCACCATCAGATTAGCCCACCCGGCCCGCACCCCTGGGGTCGGGCCTTCTTTCCGCTTCACCCCGGACCCCGAGGGCCTCAGAAGGCTGCCCTGGCAGGTGTGTGTGTGGGTGGGCGCTGGGCAGGCAGGTGCGGGCCGCGCCGCTGGTCTGCAGACCACCCGGGGCCTCAGGCCCGCCGGGGATTTCATTTGTGGTTTCATTTTGAACATTCCGACTCCTAGCATTTTATTAGACCATCACCCGGCCCGGCCTTCACGCCCCAGAGGAGCAGCCGCCGCCTCCCGGGCCCTATCTCCCCTCCCCCACGGGCCCCTCGGTCGCACTTCCAGGGCACACCCAGGCTGCTTAGCTGCGGGGTCTTTTTAATTTTAACGCTTTACATCTCTCCCCATGTTGTTATACCCCAGTGCTGTGTGTGTGTGTGTGTGCGTGTGTGTGTTGTTTATTTTTCTCGGGAGAAGGTAGTGGCAGCTGCCAGTCGGTGATGGGCATTCCAGCAACTACTGTGTGTCGTGCGGGTATTGGCACGGGGCCTTTGTCAGGGAAGCAAGCTGGCTGTGTGGACAGCGAAGGGGGATGCTGCGGCGGTCCTCAATGCTCTCTCCGCAAGGGTCATGAACGTTTTAGGCCGCAAGGCCTTTCTATGATCTCGGGGGTCGAGGAGAAGCCCAGGCTTAGAAGCCGTGGCAGGTGCAAAAGCAAATCTCAGCAGTTGTGCCGCTGGGTTTGGGGGCAGAAGGAAACCAAATATGCTGGATGGATGGGAACTTTGCACCGACTTCACTTGGTTCCCGTGTTTGCCCCGGGGTGGGAGCTGCGTTAGGATCGGTTGATCCAGGCACTGCCCCCCCACCCCATCTCCACTTTGCGGGATGACATTTTGACGTGTAGGAAGCATCCAGTGGCACGAAATTCTTATTGTCGCAAGGAGGACTCTCAGGGGTAGGGCGCAGAGAGGCTGGCCTGTCTGTTGGCTATAAACGGAATGCGAGGAATCTTTTTGTGTTTTGCGGTTTTGCAGGCACTTTGGCTTTCAACACAACGAACATTTATAGAAACGGATTAAACCCCATTACTGTGTGTTTCTGGAAAGGGCAGTGACGGGATCCCGTTGGCGGAGACATTTGCATGTGTCTGAGATGGGAATACCGTCCTCTGTATTTTTGTGTCTGGATTCGAGGTTGAGGTTGCAGCATTTCCACTGTGAACTCCTAATGACTTATTTTACAGTCTAGCTACCAAAAAAAGGCATGTGCATATTGATAGGGAATTCCTAACATGGAATTAGAGGTTTATCATGTCTCATTTGGGCCTTTTCTATAAAAAGCAAGGTGTGTCTGAGTGTCTTATCTGCTTGAAAGCTCAAGGGGCATTATGCTATGATGGTGGAATCTTTGGATTTAATTGGCTCTCTTGTAGGTGAAATGTGGAAAGCTCTTTGTTCCTCAAGACTAAGTTCACAGATCCAAAATTTTTATATGTATGTAGTTTATTTATTTTTAGGATTAAAAAGTGTAGGCTCCATTAAAAATACGTGAAGTTGGCTTTCCTAAGATGTTTACTGTATAAATGTACTGAATATTTGCCAGGTATTTCCACAGAAGAATGATTTTAAAAGAAAGAACCTCTCTGGCCTGGAAGTTTTTTTAAAACTCGTAAACATTTTTTTGTTGTCTGACCTCTCAGAAACCAATATGTGTATGGATGATAAACACTTCTGACTATAGTCAGAACTTTTTTCATTTCTTTCCGTGTGTGATACAGGCAACATAGTATCAGGAGAAGCAGCTAAGAATGTTTTGTTAGATTTGTGTTTTGTGTGGGTGTATTCACATTTATTTATTTAATAACAATAATGTTGATTAAGTATGTCATATGTGTCAAGCATTTATTAAATTCTCAAAGGGATCTTGGCTTTTTTAAAAAAGGATCCTGGTAGCTAAATATTGTTACCTGTTTTAACAGTTGTAAATATTGTATCCGTGTACAGATGAGGCAAGTAAACTGCAGAGCAGGTATACAGTTTGCTCAGGATCACATAACTGGAAAAGAGAGCCTGACATTAACTCAGCTCTATTTGGTCTCAAACATACCTGCTAATCATGTATGTATGATGCTCATGTTTGTAATTATTTTAAATTCAATAACTGGTTAAAGATAGGGTAATAAACAGATATCTTTATTTCCTTTCTAGTGACTTATTCTTTTTATTTTTGAGGAAGATTAGAGGTTCATTAACTTTTTAAAAACTAACTTTTGGAAACTTCCCTGGCAGTCAGTGGCCAGAGCTCTGCGCTCCTAATGTAGGGAACCCAGGTTCAGTCCTTGGTCAGAGAACTAGCTCCCACATGCCTCAACTAAGACATGGAGCAGCTAGGTAAATAAAAAACAAAACAAAACACCTAACTTTTGAAATGCTGCCACCCCTATGTAATATATTCTTCCAGGCCACACCTTCTAGTGGACACCTGGGTAAAAATGATCGATTTTTACAGGATTTTATAGTTATATACAATCTTTCAATTTGGGATTAGAAAGATGAGACTCAAACTGAGTTAAGTGATTTATGATTGGCAACTTTCATAAGACTGCACTAGCTGTAACAGTTTCAGAATTTTAGGAGGAACCTTAGAGATATTTGTTTCTCTCATTTTATTATTAAAAAAATTTTTTTTAAACCAATCTCATTTTTAAAATTTATTTTTGATTGAAGGATAATTGCTTTACAGAATTTTGTTGTTTTCTGTCAAACACCAATCTCATTTTTTAAAAATGTTATTTATTTTGGACATACTGTATGGCTTGTGGGATCCTAGTTCTCTGACCAGGGATTGAACCGAGGCCCCTCAGCAGTGAGAGCACAGAGCCCTAACCATCACACGGGCAGAGAATTTCCTTCCCCTCATTTTAGAGAGAAGTTATCTGAGATAAGGAAAGGTTTTGGCTTGGAGCAAGCTAGTCCCTGATGCCGGGAAAGATTGAGGGCAGAAGGAGAAGAGGGCGTCAGAGGATGAGATGGCTGGATAGCATCACAGATGTAATGGACATGCACTTGGGCAAACTTTGGGAGATGGTGAGGGACAGGGAGGTCTGGCGTGCTGCAGTCCAGGGGGTCGCAAAGATTCGGATGCTACTGGGCGACTGAACAACAACAACAACATAGCTAGTTATGGCAGGGCAAATGACTAGACCCTGGCTTTCCTGTCTTTAAATTCCAGTGTTCTTTTCATCTGTAAGTGTAGCTTAAAGTTAAATGTCAATCTGAAAAAAGAACCCATCCTGAAAAGTAGATCAGCATTAACTTAGCATTTTAATTTAAGCAGTAGCAGGGCATTTGAATTAAAAAAAATTTTCTTCCCTGTGAATTCTAAACAGAAGGGTTTTTGTTGTTGTTGGTTTGTTTATTTTTCAGTAAATAGTGTTTAATCAACAAATTCATTCAAGTGTTTATGGAATTCAGAGGTGAGCCGAGCCTACTGTTGTGAGGTGAGCATAGCAAGGGGTAGATAAAATCCTTGTTCTTAAAAAAGCTTTTATTTTAGTGGGGGATATAGACAGTAACCGGAGAAGGCAATGGCACCCCACTCCAGTACTCTTGCCTGGAAAATCCCATGGACGGAGGAGCCTGGTAGGCTGCAGTCCGTGGGGTCGCTAAGAGTCAGGCACACTTTTCACTTTCATGCATTGGAGAAGGAAATGGCAACCCACTCCAGTATTCTTGCCTGGAGAATCCCGGGGACAGAGGAGCCTGGTAGGAGGCCGTCTATGGGGTCGCACAGAGTCGGACACAACTGAAGCGACTTAGCAGTAGCAGCAGCATAGACAGTAACAAATATTGTTTAACGTAGGACTTGTATACATTATGTCAAATGTTATATAAGTGCTATGGAGAAAAGTGTAGCTGGGTAAGAGGGATGGAGGGTAATGGGGATGGGGGAGGGCCCTATTTTACATGCAGTGGGCAAGAGAGGAAAGCCTGGGATGGCATTTGAGACCTGAAAGAAGTGAGAGTGTCAGTTTAATGCAGCTGTTCAGTCGTGTCCGACTCTCTGCAGCCCCGTGGGCTGCAGCACGGCATGCTTCCCTGTCCATCACCAACTCCCGGAGCTTGCTCAAACTCATGTCCATCGAGTTGGTGATTCCATCCAATCATCTCATCCTCTGTCATCCCCTTCTCCTCCTGCCTTCTATCTTTCCCAGCATCAGGGTCTTTTCTAAGAAGTCAGTTCTTCACATCAGGTGGCCAAAGTTTTGGAGCTTCAGCTTCAGCATCAGTCCTTCCAGTGAATATTCAGGGTTGATTTCCTTTAGGATTGACTGGTTTGATTTTGCTGTCCAAGGGACTCTGAAGAGTCTTCCCCAACACCACAGTTCAAAAGTATCAATTCTTTGGAGCTTAGCTTTCTTTATGGTCCAACTCTCAACATCCGTTCATGACTACTGGAAAAACCATAGCTTTGACCAGACAGACCTTTGTCAGCAAAGTAATGTCTCTGCTTTTTAATATACTCTCTAGGTTGGTCATAGATTTTCTTCCAAGGAGCAAGCGTCTTTTAATTTCATGGCTGCAGTCACCATCTGCAGTGATTTTGGTGCCCCAGATAATAAAGTCTGTCACAGTTTCCATTGTTTCCCCACTATTTGCCATGAAGTGATGGCACCAGATGCTATTATCTTCATTTTGTAAATGTTGAGTTTTAAGCCAGCTTTTTCACTGTCCTCTTTCATGTTCATCAAGAGGCTCTTTAGTTCCTCTTCGCTTTCTGCCATAAGGGTGGTATCATCTGCATATCTGAGGTTATTGATATTTCTCCCAGGAGTCTTGATTCCAGCTTATGCTTCATCCAGCCCAGCATTTCACATGATGTACTTTGTATATAAGTTAAATAAACAGGGTGACAATATACAGTCTTGATGTACTCCTTTCCCAGTTTGAAACCAGTCTGTTCCATGTCCGGTTCTAACTGTTGCTTCTTGACCTGCATACAAATTTCTGAGGAGGACAGTAAGGTGGTCTGGTATTCCCATCTTTTGAAGAATTTTCCACAGTTTGTTGTGATCCACATAGTCAAAGGCTTTGGTGTAGTGAGAGTGTACCGTATAGCTAGTAGAGGAAGCACATCCCAGACAGAGAACAGCAAGAGCCAGCTCACTGAGAGGGAAGCAGCCTTAGCATCCATAGTGTGGATCTCTGAGCCCAGGAAGCAACGGGGGAGAGGAGAATGAATGACTGGATGGAGGTGGGGGCTGCAGATCAAGCAGGGCCTGGTAGATAGGAACTTTGAATCTACTCTGAGTGAATTAAAGATGCAGAGTGAAGCTCTTTCTTGGCCTTTGAAATAGCTGTTGTTTAGTCACTAAGTCCTGTCCAACTCTTTTGGGACCCCAAGAACTGTAGCCCGCCAGGCTTGTCTGTCAATGGGATTTCCCAGGGAAGAATACTGGCCTGGGGTGCCATTCCCTCCTCCAGGGGATCTTCCCAACCCAGGGATCAAACCCATGTCCTCACTGACAGGTGATTTCTTTACTACGGAGCCACCAGGGAAGCCCCTTAAAATAGCCATCTGTATTTCATTTTATATTGTTGGCAAAAAGTGAAAGCATGCAGGAAGTTATTTGTTAAGTGTTGAAATAAATATAAATGTAAGAGAAATAAAAAAAAAAGCAATAGCTCAAAAATACAACTCAAATATTATTGAACTCAAAATATTTTGCATTACATTTCATAGTACATTAGTCCTTCTAAACAAAAGGGAATTTACAAGGAAAAAGCATCAGTTCTGATTCATTTCGACCCTATGGACTATAGCCTACCAGGCTCCTCCATTCATGGAATTCTCCAGGCAAGGGTACTGGAGGGCGTTGCCATTTCCTTCTCCAGAGGATCTTCTCAACCCAGGGATCGAACCCAGGTCTCAGTTTCTTTGTGGGAGTTCCAAAAGATTTCAGCCTCCTGTCACATTTTACTTTACAAACTCCAGGTGGGGACAAGCAGCATACATATGGGTGTTGGTAGAGATACTAACTGACTTGCTTAAGGTAGCCAAGATATTTTTTACTCTGTAGTTTAGATTAATTTTGAACCCAAGCATTTTGCTTAGTGTTTCTCATTTTTCATTGTGTTTGTTTATTAGGACCCCTTTCTTCATCACCTCCCTGCTCCCAACCCCCAACAACATGTAAAGACTTCAACATGTATGTTCAGGGCAGCTTTATTTGTGATTGCCAAAAACTGGAAATAATAAAAACATCCATCAACAAGTGAATGGGTAAGCAGATGTGGTACACCCATATAATGGAATACTACTCAGCAATAAAAATGAACGAGCTGTTGATACTGACAGCATGGATTTATGCCGAGTGGAAGAACCCAGTCTTACAAGAGTGCACACTGTAAGATGTATATGACATTCTAGGGAATGTGAACTAATCTGCAGTTACAGAAAGCAAATCAGTGGTTGCCTGGGGATGGAGACAGGCAGGAAGGTTTGGGAGAAGGGATTACAAAGGTCCATGAGGAAATTTTTGGGCTGATAGTAATGTTCCCTATTTTGATTGTGATGATTTCATATTTTAAGTGTACATATGTCAAAACTCTTCAAATTGTACACTTTAAATTTGTATGCCAGTTATACTTCAATAAAACAAAACCCATGGAAGCCCAGAATACTTTATTGATAATATTTAGGAAGTGAAAACGGAGAAGGCAATGGCACCCCACTCCCGTACTCTTGCCTGGAAGGCTGCAGTCCATAGGGTCGCTAAGAGTCAGCCACTGACTGAGCGACTTTACTTTCCCTTTTCACTTTCATGCATTGGAGAAGGAAGTGGCACCCCACTCCAGTGTTCTTGCCTGGAGAATCCCAGGGACGGGGGAGGCTGGTGGGCTGCCGTCTATGGAGTCGCACAGAGTCGGACATGACTGAAGCGACGCAGCAGCAGCAGCAGGAAGTGAAAAAGACTAAATATCTCTTTGATTTGGTATTGTCTTGTCATATAAGGGAAGGAACATTTTGGGCTTGGAGGTGGTCAGCTGAAATAGACAAGGCTTTGAATACTTATATTACGCTCAAATAAAATCTTTGAGATGATATTTAAATTCATAAATGTTGATCTATTCTCCTAGGAGGATACTACCACCTGTTTATCCTTTGGTCAGAAATCTTTGGAAAGTGTTTATGTACTTTCAGAGAAATTCAAATTCTAGATTTGGGAGAGTTAATGAGTAAATGAATAAACTACCTTTGTTCAGCAAGAGAATTAATTATCAGGTATTTAATGAGCACTGGAATAAGAGTCACTGAATTTTGGTACAGTTCTTTCAGTTCAGCAAATGGCTCAGTAGTTCTCAGGTGAAAGAATATAAAAAGGAATGTTTACACGTGTATAACTGAGTCACTTTGCGGTGCAGCAGAAATTAGCACAACATTGTAAATCAGCTATACTTGAATAAAAAATAACATTCTCAGGCCTGGCTGGCTAGCTACGAAGTTAGGATGAAGTATCTGAAGACCTTGGGAGGTAGTATTGCCTAGAGGTTACAATCAGATTCAGAGAGTCAGACTGGGATTGAAATTCTAGCTCTGCACTCTTACTAGCTACGTGACCTTGGGCAAGTTCAATTACCTTTGCTCATCCCTGATTTCTTCCACTGCAACATCTCTGTCATCATTGTCACCACCTCTGCCACCAGGAGGACGACAATGTCAGCATATTGCAGGCCAGGCTCTGTGCTAAGCACTTCCCACCCACTATCTCATTTAATCCTCACTGAAACTTTATGAGGTTGGTATTATTGTTATTTATTTTACAAATAAGGAAGCCATGGCACAGAAATGAAGTCACTTGAGGAAGGTCATACAGTTACTAGTAATGCTGAGGCTGAAATAGATCTGGCTGATTCCAGCCCAGGGTCGAGGCTTGAAAACCACTGTTAGACTGCCTAGTCATCTGTACTAGGGAGATAATAATAGGGTTAATGTAAGAATTAAATAAGAATGGATGTGATTATGTACTTACAGTGTATACATTCTCTTTGGAAGGTGCTATGTTGCTGAAGTTATTTCATGTATATAGAGTTAACTGCCTGTTGTATATGAAAGCAAAAGTATCCCATCAACATTTTTTTTTTCTAGTAGTGAATAATGGGTATTGTGCTTTTTTGGTGTGTTTATGATCCCTTTGGAATATTCTTCCTTCCCAGTTTGTTTGGAATCTGGCTGGCAGATGAGATAATAGTCTTCATTTAGTTTTCCTCGAATTGTATGCCTAGGCTTTTGCTAAGTAAATCAGTTCTGATTATTATCTGTCTTCTTGACTTCCATATTGGCTATCACAATACACCACCAGGGCTACTGGGTGAATTGTCACGCACCTGTTCTTTCCTAAGTCTGGTAAGGTGCCTGTGGTGATCACTATAAAGGGACTGTCAGTTCCTGCATATACCCCATGCTGTCTTTCCCCTTTGCCCCTCTCTCTGGATTGTTTTTACAATGGTGGTGGTGGGGTGAACACAAGGAGTGTAGTCTGCTTTGCAAGATGTTTAGTCAGTGGTTGTAGACAAATGTAAATAACAGCAGGTGATCAACTATGAGACAAATGCATAATTACTTAGAAAGGAGAGAAACCTGCAGAAATCGTGTAACTATTACTTTGATCCTGCATTTTTAGCATTTTTATGTGTTCATTATATTTTTAAAAACCAGCACATGAATACGTTCTTATAAAAAATGCAGGGGAAACTGAAGTTCCTTTTGACTACCATCACTAATCCTGTCTTCATCTACTCCCCAGCTCAGTTAAGACAATGATAATTTTTTTACATACTTTTCAAGACCATTGTTGAATGTGTATGTTTGTGTGTGTGTGTGTATACATGACACTTTTTTATTATTTTTCTTTTTTGCATGAAAGATTTGATGCTGGACATATCTTTGTATAACTCACTTCTTAAAAACAACAACTCAATGGTTTGGTTTTCTATGTCTCCATATGTATATAGATCTACCACATTTTTTAAGTGCTGCACAAGACTCCAGAAATACCATAGTTTATTTAGCAGTTCCCCTGTTGACGGATGTGTTAGTTTCCTGTTGCTATGCTAACACGTTATTACAGACTTAGTGGCTTAAAACAACATGAACTTACCTATTACATTTCTGGAGATCAGAAGTCCTAAATGAGTCACCTTGAGTTAAAGTCAGGTGCTGACAGATCTGCTTCTTTTTCGAGATTCTAGGGGAGGATGCATTCCCGGGCCTTTTTCACTGTTTCTAGTGGGTGCCTGTATTCCTTGGCTTGTGGCTTCTTCCTCAAAACTTGAAAGTACATCACCCTCGTCTCTGATCGGTCATCCTACCTTCTCCTCTGACTGACTCCTTCCCTTTTACAAGGTCCCTTGTGATTACATTTAGAGCCCACCCAGATAATCCAGAGTAATTTCCCCATCTTGGGGTCCTTAATTTAATCCCATCTGCAAAATCCCTTTTGCCCTCTAAGGTCACATTCACCGGTTTGAGGGATTAGGGTACAGACATCTTGAGGGCGGTTCATTATTTGGCTTCCCACAATGAGTATTTTTTGTTTGTTTAAATTCAGTTTTTCTCTCTTTAAAACAGTCCTTCAGGGACTTCCCTGGTGGTCCAGTGGCTAAAACTCCACACTCCCAATTTAGGGGATCTGGGTTCAGTCCCTGGTCAGGGAACTAAATCCCATATGCTGATCCTAAGTGCCACGACTGAGACCTGGTGCAGCCAGATAAATATTTAAACAAACATACAGAAATGATCCTTCAGTGGATATCCTTGTATGCCTGTTTGTGCACATGTGGGAGTATTTCTCTAGAGCAATTTCTGAGAAGTAGAATTGCTGAGTCACAGGTGACCATTTTAAATTAGAATAGATACTGCCAAGTTGCTCTCCAGAGTGGCTATCCCAGTTCATGCACCCAAAGAACAGGGCTTCTGATAGGCCTCTTTTCCTCACACCCTCGTAGAACATATGGATTTGCTTAAATTTATCATTTGCTTAAGCCAGTGGCTTTTGCTCCCAAAGATGAGTCCAATAGATGTAACTGGGTACCTGCACATGCGTGCCAAATCCTAGTCAGCTGAAAGAAGCCAGAATTTTCTGTGAGGTTGCCTAGCTGTTATCACTTCACTTCAGAGAACTTCTCTGGTGGCTCGATTGCCTTCACCTCCTGGCATGTACTCATGTTAGTCAGTAATCCAGTGAATACAGACTATGTCCATATATAGGCAGGCGAGAGCAACAGCTGTGTATTCTGATGGTCTGGGGATGCTGCCAGAGGCCAGCAGAGCCAGGGAGCTGCCCACCCTGGGAGGAGATGCAGTGGCCCCCAGTGAGTGTAGAGTGCGGAGTAGCTGTTAGGCAGACTGTCTGGACTCAGATTGTCTTAAATTTTTCTCTTGTACATGCCAATATAAGGAGTAATTCTATGTTTTTTACCCTGTATGGAAAATAATTGATAGTAAGTTCATTATATTTTTATGCTATCAAAACTTTTTTGATTATAAATAAGTAATACATGGATGTCATAGAAATTGGAGGGAGTTCTAAAGGTATAAGAGAGAAAAGAAATATCCTTTGATTGCGCTATCCAGAAATAGCCATATTAACTCACTTTTTAGTAGTTTCTTCTTAAATTCACATTTATATATATTATTGTAAATCCAAAAGATTTTTAATGTTTGGAGTGTAATTTTCTTTTTTTTTTTTTTTTTTGAGAGTTATCGACAAAATTTGGTAAATTGCTAATTTGTGGTAACTTAAAAGTATGTTTCAATCAACTATACTTCAGTAAAAAATAAAATTAAAAAAGCAAAAGCACCAACAACAACGAAGTGTGTTTCTGCAACCCATTGTTATTAGCAGTTATAATTGAAGGAGATTTTTATTTAATATAGTGCTATATGATTCCTCTCCCAGTAATGTTGAATATTTGTGTGGAGCTTTGAGTTTATGAAGTGCTATTAAAGCACAATTGTAGAATAATTAATTAATGTTCCATGATGGGACACTTTAAAGTGGACACACTTGAATCCCTGGTGTTTCTACTGAAACCTGCAGTTGACTGAATTATTAGGTCAGAGCACAGTGTGTAGCAATTTTAGATTAACAATAAAGAGATATGGTATTTGCAGACTATTTTATGCAAATTGTAGGTTTAGCAACCCTAATAACTACAGATTCATGGTTCAAGTAGTGGTTTTATACCAACAAAATATCAATATGAACTTTCAACTTGTATTTGTAATGGACCTTTTCTGGGTTTTCTTTATTTTCTTTGAGCTCTGTAGTTTGCATGACTGATTTCAAATGAACAAGGTCTAATATAAAAGGTATAGCTATTTATAGGACAGATTAGAAAATCTGGACCTCCTATCTTTAGATATATTTGCTTTTCTTACTTGTGAGATAAAATCATTAAGAATGTTAAAGGAGAATCTGTGTCAGCATATTTTTATCAAAACAATGGCCTCTAATAGAATAAATACCTTCTTTAATTCTTGATATGAATTCTTTCCTGATTATCCAGTTGTGGTGTGGCTGAAAGACAACTACTGGTTTATTTAATCTGAAAAGGAGCAAAATATGTGATAGAAAGGTAAATATACATTTGGGGAACTTTGAAGGAAGTTTTTTTTTTTTTTGATGAGCTTATAATAAAAGTTTGCTTTCCCTTAGGGGAAAGGGATTCTGAACATGAATAGAATTCGATGGGGGAGGGGGGGAGTCCCATGAACTTGTATGGGGAAAATTATATCTTTATTTACTACTACCTTTAGCTAGAACTCAGCATTTCCTTCATTTTTAAATTTAATTTTTAATTGGAGGATGATTGCTGTACAATGTTGTGTTGGTTTTTGCCGTACAACAACGTGAACCAGTCATAACTATAACTATATATATACATATGTATATGTGTGTGTGTGTGTGTATATATATATATCTCCCCTTCCTCTGAAGCCTCCCTCCCACCCACTTCCCCAGCATTTCCTTCGGTTATGAGTGGAGTCAACAAACCCTAGTATTGGCAGTACCTGTGACCTTGTAACCAGTTGTTGTTTAGTCACTCAGTCGTGTCCGACTCTGTGACCCCGCCAGGCTCCTCTGTCCATGGAATTCTCCAGGCAAGAATACTGGAGTGGGTTGCCATTTTCTTCTCCAGGGGATCTTCCCAATCCAGGGATTGAACCTGAGTCTCCTGCATTGGCAGGCAGATTCTTTACCACTGAGCTGCCAAGGAAGTCCATAGAAATCATGAATATTTTCAAATCATATTGCTATTATGGTTGCTGAACATATCTTGAAGTATTAAACAATACTTGTGGTGGTGCTTGCCTCACCACCACTTGGAAATTATGGCAACTGTTAGATCTTGTTATTCCAGTGTATGAATTAATAATGAAGTTTCTGATGTCACAGATACTTTCTTAAAGTATTTTGGTAACTGTATTTTAGTATACTGTAATTGGTTTTTATAATTCCATGTGTTTTGTTTTATGCATTTAAAAATGTTACCTGAGAAGGGTTGTCGGCATCACCAAACATGTGAGGGTTAAAAGCCCTTCAGAGATAGACTCTCTTTCTGCCAGCATCTCTCCCTTTTTGGTCACGGTTTACTGAAGACCAGCATAGTTTGCAATTGTTTGAAATAAAAGTGACCACATGTTGGAAAATTCTTAATGTTTTCTGTGGTTGCAAATGTTATTCTCCTAGTTTTTTCCATTACCTACTAACTGTAAGCTTTTAGCTAATAATAATTTTCCTGGGTGATCTGATTTTTGCCCATTTGCTAAACATGGTACCATTAAAAAGGAAACTTTTTTAAAAAAGAAAATTGAATACTTGCTAAAAAATGACAAGCAGTTCTTTTGAAATAGAACAATTTTTTGTTAACCAAATATTTTGGGGTTTTCCCCCCTTATCTGGGGAGAATGTTGGTCAACAGAAACTATGGAAATAAAAATTAATCAACGTACTTTATATTGGTATCTTATACTGCTAATAATGAACCATTTTAAACAAATGGCCTCAACCAGTAACTGTTGGTATCCCAGGAGAACATTATTTTTTTAAGCTCGAAAATAATTTGTTTTCATCTCTGTAGAGTACAGTTATGTGATTGTGGTTTCTTTTATGGTTCAAAGTGTTATTTTATGCTTGTATTGTCAAAGTTTAGCAGTTTTATTTAAATAGCCTCCAGAACTATACTGTCCAGTGGCTACATGTGGCTACTGCCCACATGTGGTTATTGAGCACTGCAAATGTGGCTAGTCAGAGTGAAATGTGCTGAAGGTGTAAAAAACATATCAGATTTTGAGGATTCATCCAAAAAAGTTGTAAAATATCTCCCTTTGCTGTTGTTTAGTTGCTAAGTCATGTCTGTCTCTTTGCAACCCCAGCAACTGTAGCCCACCAGGGTCTGTCTGATTTCCCAGGCAAGAACACTGGAGTGGGTTGCCATTTCCTTCTCCAGGGGATCTTCCCGACCCAGGGATCGTACCTGTGTCTCTTGGATTGGCAGGTGGATTCTTTACAGCTAAGCCACCAGGGAAGCCCAAAATATCTCCCTGCTGCTCCTGCTAAGTCACGTCAGTCATTTCTGACTCTGCGACCCCATAGATGGCAGCCCACCAGGCTCCCGTCCCTGGGATTCTCCAGGCAAGAATACTGGAGTGGGTTGCCATTTCCTTCTCCATTGCATGAAAGTGAAAAGTGAAAGTGAAGTCGTTCAGTCGTGTCCTACTCTTTGTGACCCTATGGACTGTAGCCAACCAGGCTCCTCCATCCATGGGATTTCCCAGGCAAGAGTACTGGAGTAGGTTGCCATTGCCTTCTCCGAAATATCTCCCTAATAACATCTAAATGGATTAAATGTAGAGATGATAGTATTTTGGATTAAATAAAATGTATTATTTAAATTAAAATATACTAAAATTAATTTCATTAATTTCTTTTTATCTTAAGTGTGGCTGCTGGAAAAATATTAAATTCCATATGTGTTCCACCTATTGGACAGTGCTTCTGTATACATAGGTCAGCCAGCTATGGCCCCCATGGCCATATCCAGCTGTCATTATAAATAAAGTTTAATTGGAACATACCCAGTCCATCCTCTACGTAGTATCTGCCTTCATGCTACAAGGAAGTTGAGTGTTTGTGACAGAGACCTTATGGCCAGCAAGCCTTCCAAGGGTTTCCATACATACTATTTTCATTTCATCCTTTCAGTGGCTTCGTGAGACAGTAGAGGAGATATTGATTATTTTAGGAAAAAAGACTAAAAGAAGTGAAATGATTTGTCCAAGGTAATATAATTAGTTCGGAGAAGGCAATGGCACCCCACTCCGTACTCTTGCCTGGAAAATCCCGTGGATGGAGGAGCCTGGTGGGCTGCAGTCCATGAGGTCTCGAAGAGTCAGCCAGGACTGAGCGACTTCACTTTCACTTTTCACTTTTATGCATTGGAGAAGGAAATGGCAACCCACTCCAGTGTTCTTGCCTGGAGAATCCCAGGGACAGAGGAGCCTGGTAGGAGGCCGTCTATGGGGTCTCACAGAGTTGGACACAGCTGAAGCGACTTAGCAGTAGCAGCAGCAGCAGCAGCAGGACTCTGTTTCATTTCTTGAAGCGATTTTCCACTATAACTCTGCTTTAGGTAGCATTTGGTCCTAATAACTTATTATCTCTGAGACAGGAATTAATGGCAGCTATTTTAAATAATAACTACATAGCACAGCCTACACAGGCTGCCAGAGTAATCTTCCTAAAGCACAGTTATGTTACCTCCTTGCTCAAATCTTCAACAGCTTCCCATTTCCTACAAAATAAAATAATTCAACATAGCTATGTCTTGGCTCCATCTAGCTTTCCAGTCTTGTATCATTAATACTTGCCCTGCCTTCCCCCATATTTTATAAATTGACCACATTTACTCCTACAGTCTTGGGTCATGTGGTTCCATTGCCCTGGGGTACCCCACCTTCACCTTTGACACCCTACTCTTTATCCTTCAAGGGGCAGATCAAATGCTACTCCTACATGAAATTTTCATGATGCCTATGGTTAGAGGTAGTCACACTCTCTTCTGTATCTCTGTAGCACTGCTTTATGTAAAAGTTATCATACTATAAGCTCTTTGAGAATAGCCATTTCATATTATACATCAAGTACCTACTAATATAGCAGCAGCTCTAAAATTGGATATTGATTGAACTGAATTTTAAAAGGTGCATTTGAAATGTGTGAAAAAGTGTGATTTAATGAAGGTGGCTCAGTTGTAAAGACTCTGCCTGCAATGTAGGAGACCACCTGCAATGCAGGAGACCTAGGTTCAATCCTGGAGTCAGGAAGATCCCCTGGTGAAGGAAATGGCAACCCACTCCAGTACTATTGCCTGGGAAATCCCATGGAGAGAGGGGCCTGGAGGGCCATAGTCCATGGGGTTGCCAGAGTCGGACACAATTTAGCAACTAAACCACTACCACCATCATGAGTTGAGGACATAGGTAAGGAAGAATTCATTAACAGAGAATAAGATAAGAATAGGTAGTTATTTTTGATGAACTGAAGTAATAGTTCAGGTGAGACTTAAGGAATTTTAATTGTGGTTGTGCTTTGCATTTTAGGTAAGAAAATTGAACACATTCCAGCAGTTGTAATACATGTTGGTAATGCAGGAGTGTGGATAATATGATGGTTAACATCTTTAATTTTGTGTAGAGTACAATGCAGTTTTTCATAGGAATAATGCATTCCCAAGAGGTTTCTGAATCTCTTCCCTGCTATCAGGCTTCCCTGATATCCCTGATAGCTCAGTTGGTAAAGAATCCATCTGTAGTGCAGGAGATCCCAGCTCGATTCCTGGGTCAGAAAGATCCCCTGGAGAAGGGAAAGGCTACCCACTCCAGTATTTTTGGGCTTCCCTTGTGGCTCAGCTGGTAAAGAATCCACCTGCAATGCGGGAGACCTGGGTTCAATCTCTGGGTTGGGAAGATCCCCTGGAAAAGGGAAAGGCTACCCACTCCAGTATTCTGGCCTGGAGAATTCCATGGACTGTACAGTCCATGGGGTTGCAAAGAGTTGGACATGCTGAGCTACTTTCACTTCACAAGAGATTTCTGAAAACAGCTAGATTAGAGGAAGTTAATTAACAATACCTTGCTTTACTCATAATTCTAAAACTCTTAATGAATTTGAATGAATTTTTGTTTAACTTAGTTGTTCTGTGGTTAGGTAGTGAACTTAAGCATTATTGTGTTTATTTTGAACTTTTCCACATAGAGGCTTTTTTTGTTTATTTTTCAGGCTTTCAGTCAACTGTGACCATTTATCAGCTTTTATTGAGTGGCAGTGGTGCCTTGAGGACTGAACTGTCACAAAAGTTATCTTACAGGATTTAGTTACTAATTAGCATAATGCTACTAATCATACTTTATTTAAAATATTATAAAATGCTTACAATTAAAAAAATTAAAATATTATAATTTTAGAAAACTTGCAAGATGTAAAAAAAAGTGTAAAGAAGAAAATAATATTGCCCTAGAGATGAGATTAATTTATAACTTCATGTGTTTCCCTTCAGAATTTTTTCTATGCATGTACACTTCAGAGATACTTTAAGAAATCAGGTTCATTTTATATGCATTTTGTATCTTGCCTTTGTCACTTAACATTGATGTTATTTGGGGGGCATTTCTCTAAAACTTTCAGTATTGTTGAGAATATAATTTTTAATACCTGCATAGATATTACAGTCTGCATGGTATTTCATTATATGGATATTCAATGATTTATGTACCCATTCCTCAATTGTTGGATATTTAGCCAATTCTGTTGAAAAGGTTTTTAAAATTAGGGAAATTATTTTTATAAATAGTGAGATTCTTTTAAGTATGCTTCAACACAGATATATGACCATCTACATTTATTTACCATAAGTCAGAATGAGAGGCTTCAGAACTATGCTGTAACTGTATCAATTAATAGGATTGTTTCCTTGTGTGTTTTTATATGCATAGTCAGGTTCATGTTTTTGATTATGTAATATATAAATTACATGTGAAGTCTGTGACTTCTTGAGGTGCTTTATTAAAAATTTTAGGAAAGCAACGCATGGCTTAAAATTATTAGGGTTCAAAAGGGAGTTCAGGGGAAAGTCTCCTTCCTAGCCTTTCTTCCCTGGCAGGAGCCAGTGGTGCCCACAGAGGTATTTAATACACATACAAGCCAGTGCCTAGCAGATTCCTTGGGATTTCGCTCCCACTATGCTCCCTTTCTTTTCCTTCACGCCCCTGCAGCCACCTGGGCCTCCTGGTGTTCCTCAAGGTCAGGCTGGTGGGTCCCTTCTTCAGAGCCTTTGCTCTTCCCTCTGGATGAAATTAGCTTCCACAAGGCAGCAATCCACAAAGGAGATAGAGGTTGTACTTTTGAGAATATTAGAGTATGAAAAAGGTAGAAACTTAAACATATTAGAAAACAAAAATAGCCATATTACCAAGGGCAGCTTTAGCTCTGATAGCAGACCAGTGGGAAAACTTTGAAACAACTTAAACAATGAATCTTTCAAACAGATACAAACAGCTATATGTGTAACACAGTTCTAGAGAGCAGAGATAGAAACCCCTGCTTTGAGTGCCATGCATGGCAAAGGAGACAGAGGACTTCCTGGTTCAGAGATTCTCTGGTTGCAGGACTGTGTGGTAATTCCACATAATTGGGGCATACAGCGTTACCCAGAACTAGAACGGTTCTCCCAAATTCTGGTCTAGAGATTCATCTTGCTCTAAGTATTTCTGTTTGGTGCTAAAATGTCTCCCTGCCTGCTACTGGAGTCAGATAGGCACCTACATGATAAGCAACTATATATCTTGCACAGGACTGATTTTTAAATGCGTATAAAGTACTGTGTTGTATGGCTCTTTTCTTGCCTGCTGTTTTTAGAATGCATGTTAATATATGGGGCTATGCAGAATATGGTACCCTCTGGGATTTAAAGAATGGTGGTATACTGAGTCAGTGACAGATCTGGGACTTCTAAATGTAGGAGTCATCAGGGGATGTGAAGACACAAAGGTTGAGTCCAGTGGTTAAGCCAATAGACTTTGGCATTAACCCACACATCTAGCCAACATTCTGTCACCTGTCCAAACTTCCATTTCTTGGTTGTATTTTAAGCTTATTTTTTCATGACTTAGATTTAATTTTTACAGTGTCCAATTTTTAGGGACTAATTTGTAGGAGAGTTGCACTCCGCTCCCACCCCACCCGAATTCTCCCAGATAAAAGCTGTTGTGGTTGGTGTTTATCCTTCTTACTCAGCTGCATCTCACTGTCAGTATCTGCCTCCCGGTAAATTCTTATTCCTTTTTTCTGAGCTTACTCTTCTCCCCTGTTTATTGCCTTTCCTCTTTTTTTTAAATGAATTTAATTGGAGGGTAATTACTTTACATTTTGTGGTGGTTTTTGTTATACATCGACATGAATCAGCCACGGGTGCACACGTGTCCCCCCATCCTGAACCCCCTTCCTACTTCCCTCCCCACTCCATCCCTCTGGGTTGTTCCAGAGCTCCAGCTTTGAGTACCCTGCTTTACTGCCTTTCCTCATTTAGTCACTCCATTGCTGTGACAGAATTGGCTGTCTTTAGGCAGTGAGGGTTTTATTTGCTGGTCATGTCACATCTTCAGCATTCAGAATCGTAGGATGTGTGGGGCTGAAGAGGATCTTGAGATCATGTAATCTAGCTTTTTTTTTTCAGGAGACACTGAGTTCCTTTAGCCTGTTGTGATTATTACTAAGAGTTTGGAGACTTTTGAAAATTACTTTGAAAAATTAAATGGTTGCATATTTACGTGTGGGCCACTAACATGAACTGTTACCTGTAACAACAAGGCAAGTACAGAAACTGAGAATCAACATTCAGAAACTTCATAGCAGATTGCTAGACTAGTTTTATATCTGTAACAATAAAACTTGGGACTTGCATTTTGTGTTTTTTTTCACTTTTTGTTCACTTTTGTTCACTTTTTGTTACAAAACTTTTGTCCTACATTGTGCATGTGTGCTCAGTCATGTCCGACTCTTTGGGACCCTTTGGACTGTGGCCCAACAGGCTCCTCTGTCCTTGCGATTTTTCAGGCAAAAATACTGGAGTAGGTTGCCGTTTCTTTCTCTAGGGAATCTTTCCGACCCAGGGATCACCCAAGATAGTTTGAGAAGCAACTGATATAGAATTATCTAACATAATGTTTGGCATACAGTAGGCAATGGCACCCCACTCCAGTACTTTTGCCTAGAAAATCCCACGGATGGAGGAGCCTGGTGGGCTGCAGTCTATGGGGTCGCGAAGAGTCGGACACGACTGAGCGACTTCACTTTCACCTTTCATTTTCATGCATTGGAGAAGGAAATGGCAACCCACTCCGGTGTTCTTGCCTGGAGAATCCCAGGGACGGGGAAGCCTGATAGGCTGCTGTCTATGGGGTCGCACAGAGTTGGACACGACTGAAGCGACTTAGCAGCAGCAGCAGCAGCAGGCTCTCAAAAAACCAAATGTTTCCTTGTTTTGTAAAAGTTTGCATTTATTTTGGGTAAGGATGCTAGAGATCTGAGTAGTAGATAAATGAAACATTACTTTATAGAAATGAGGTGATTAAAATTGACATTGCTTGTTTTCAAATACAAGTAATTCAGGTTTTTTTCCTATTTAAATTTAGCCTGTGCTTTGAAGAGAGATTTATACAGGGTAGAACTGTAATACATAATTGCACTGATTCTTGGAGTTCCTTTATAACATTTAATGTGCTCCTAAACCCTTAGCTTAGCAAGGTTGAAGGAACTTAAACTTTTTGGTAGCAAGCCATATCCATAAATATTTGAATACATCATGGCAGTATGCTTATATTATCTTCTTGGATAAAAGGAGAAGATCTAGTGAGAAGCACTGGGGCTTTTGTCAGTTTTCTCATGTCATTCAGCTTTTGGAAAGTACACAGTTATAATATTTGGCATTCCCATTTTGAAGCAATTGAATGCCACATACGATAGCCTTTATATTTATTTTTAGCAATCCGTGACTATTTTTTGAAATTAGTCTTGTCCTGATTTTTTAATTGAATTAAATTGTAGTTGAGCTTACATATGACATAGTAAGTATAGAGTATCAAAGGTTCTTAGCTTACCCTGGTTTACAGGTTTGAGGGACATTTTTCATATTATTCAAGACCTTGAAATTGCCACTCCCTATTTAAGGATAAAGAAAGGTCAATGACTAAGCCAGGTGATTCTCCTCAAATGTCACCCCTTTAAAAATTCTGTTTATAACCAAGAATCCTTAGAAATGAATCCCTTGGATTTATGAGATTTCATTTTGGCAAATTGAAAAAATTATTTGAATGTTGAGAAACCTTAAAGGATTGCTCTTTCCTTGGCAGTACCATCTACCTCCATGTAATACCATACACATAACGTAATAGGATAAATCTTTGTCCATAAAATGAAATGGAATGACACATTAAAAAAATCCTATTTGGAACATCCTTAATCTTATGCTTATTTAAATGTTAGAATAAATATTTGCTCTGTAGGGCAGATCAAATATTTTTGTTCTGAGTTTCAATTTTATTTGGATAAGGCTCAAATTTTCTTTTTTTTTTTTAATTTATTTTTAAAAATTTCTTGACTGTGCCATGCAGCACATGGGATGTTAGTTCTCCTACCAGGGGTTGAACACATACCCCCTATATTGGAAACATGGAGTCTTAACCACTGGACCACCAAGGGAGTCCCCTGGTTATGTCTTGTTTTGTTTTGTTTTGTTTTTAAAAATTGAAGTGTAAAAAAAAAAAAAAATTGAAGTGTAGTTGATGTACAGTATTTTATACAGGTGTACGATGTAGTGATTCACAATTTTTAAAGGTTATAGTCTATTTATACTTATAAAATATTGGTTATATTCCCCATACTGTACAATATATTCTTATAGCTTATTTCCCCTACATAATAGTTTGTACCTATTAATCCCATACTCCTGTTTTGCCCCTTTCCACTTCCCACTCCCCAGTGGGAACCAGTTTGTTCCTGTCTGTGAGTCTGCTTCTATTTTGTTCTAGTCATTAGTTTGTTGTATTTTTTTTTAGATTACGCGTGTAGGTGATACCATACAGCATTTTCTTTCTCTGTCTGACTTATTTCATCCTCCAAGTCCATCCATGTGTGCAAATGGCAAAACTTCATTCTTTTAAAAGATCAAATTATTAATAGCCATGGTGTCTGAGACTGAGCTAGGATTTGAAATAACCAGCATATACCATGCTTGAGAGTATTTTTGAAGTGAGGACTTAAAACGATTTGAGATTTGAAGTGTCATTCCCTGGTTTTACTAGGAGCGTTTGAATGACACATCCAGGTTTTCCTCTCTTTCTGTGTCTTTTAGGAGTCAGGCTGAAGAACTTCAGGGAAAAAACCCACCGTTACTAATCCTGTTGAGCACGTGTTACATTTTGGCACGTCTGGCTGATGAGGTGAAGATTACCCTTCACATTTAAAAAGTTATAGTTCTGTAATGTCACTAAGAAGCAGGTAGATCCTAGGAGGACAGGAAATGAATGTTCTTTCAGCCTAACTTTTCAAAATTTAGAATTTATTTTGGGATTTTGCTTTGATGCATGAAAGGATCTGGTTGTAGTTTTTTTAAATAACTCAATTTATCTCTGTTAGCAGTTGTGTTGAAATTCAAGGAAAAGCTTTGTGTTGGAAAATATGGAAGAGAAGAAACTGGAACTCTTTTAGTGGTATAATATGTTCTTCTATGACAGAGCTGGAAAACACTAGTCTCTAAGTGGGCTAATAATTTGAGAGTCTTTTCTCCCAGGTTGTTGTTTACTCTGCTTCACGTCTGACTCTTTTGTGGCCCCATAGACTGTTACTCACGCTTCCATGGTGGCTCAGATGGTAAAGAATCTGCCTGCAGTGCAAGAGACCTGGGTTCAATACTTGGGTCAGAATGATCCCCTGGAGGATGGGATGGCAACCCACTCTAGTATTATTGCCTGGGAAATCTCATAGACAGAGGAGCCTGGCGGGCTACAGTCCATGGGGTCGCAAAGAGTCGGACACAACTGAGCAACTAACATACCCACAGAGACCGTTACCCACCAGGCTCCTTCTGTTTTAGGATTATCCCAGCAAGAATACTGGAGTGAGTTGCCTTTTTCTTCTCCAGGGAATCTTCCCGACCAAGGGATCAAACCCGCATCTCCTGCATTGGCAGGTGGACTTTACCACTGAATCACCAAGGAAGCCCATTCTCCCAGGTACCATGTTTAGAATTTAAGGAAATAGTCCAGGTTTGGAATTAATGGAAATTAATGGAAATTTCATTAGCCTAGAAAGATTCCTAGTAAGATACCCTCACCTGTTATTAAGTTGTTCCTTGACTGTAACAAAACCACACACTGGTCCTGAGAACTGCAAAGCTGTCAAGATAATATTGCTAGAGAGAACTCCTTGGAGATCCAGTGGTCAGGACTCCACACTCACTCTGCCGAGTGCCTGGGTTCAATCCCACAAACCACGTGGCACAGCCAAGAACAAAAAGATAATATTGCTAGAGAGGTCAGCATTGTTTTAACCTGGTTAATGGTGGCTCCTAGTTAGGGGGCTACCCAGTCTGATTCATACGAAATCCCTGGTGACTTCATCCTTGTCACCAACGTTTGTTAACCTGAAAACAAGTATGCTTCCAGCCGTTTGGCGACTGACTTGTTGGAATCCTGGTGTTTTCTTCATTGTAGACAAGGTTTCCTCACTGCTCTACCCCAGTTTCTGCTGTTCAGTTTTTGAGGATCAGAATTATGCTCTCTGTGTTTATAACTCAGATTGACAGTTAAAAAATTTTTTTCCGTTTGCTTCCTGTATTTTCAAGTGCCTAAATAAAGCAGAGAAAAAATTTTATTTGTGACTAAGTGTTACTCCGCGGCCATATCCCTCTGGGGCCTTGGTATTTTCATATAGATGATCTGAATGAGGCTCAGCCCTGCGGTGAGCTGGGTTGTGCCCTTCCCTGCTTGTTGTCACTCTTCCTCCCAACCTCCTTCTTATTTCCCTCAGAAGTTTTTTTTTTTTTTTAAATAGCCTTGAGGGAGGCTAGGTGATGCTAATGTTTTACTGACTTTTAAAGACAACTTCTCCAGCTTGCTTTTATATCTGAGTGATTACAGCTTGTTTTTGCCTGTCTGGGATTTGAAATGTTAGTAAAATAGATAGGAAACCTTTTACTGAGAAATCTTCAGCTTCCCTGTCCTGATAGGGTTATACTGATGGTCACTTCCTTCTCAGTTTCTGAAATAAATTCACCCGCAATCCAGTTTATCTAAAAATGAGCCTTCAAACTGGATGTTAATGTTACTTTTTTATAGAAGTATAAAAGATGCAGTTCTAGTCAGAAAGTACTTTGTGTGTTTTTTATATTATAGCCCAAGTTTTTTTTAAACCTCCAAAAGAGAAATGGGAGTTTCAATATTCTAAGAAGGCAGGGAAAAATCCCAGTCTTTTGATAAACCAATTTGATATCATAAACTAGAGAAATAGAGGTTTCTTCTTTCAAAAAAGCTCTACTTCTAAAGGATTCCCTTAAGATTAAATAAAGCTTTTAGACCAGAATAAGGAAAAACAGAGGTCTTACATAAAGAAACATCAAGCTTCATGAAGAAATAAAAGCACAGAAAAAGACTGTCTGGAGCAAATAGAAACTAGGAGGCCTTAAAGCTTGGCTGGAAGGGACAACATAGCTCCCTGACTTCTTGCTGTCTTTGATTACTTTAGATTCTAATTTATCAAATTGTGCTCTTGGATATTACTTTGGCTAGTAGATTATATTTCTCTAGCAAGGAATCATCAAAGGATTTTGGTGCCTTACTATTTGAGTTCAAGATGTTAAATGTTCTTGGCTCTTCCCTGGTGGCTCAGTGATAAAGAATCCACCTGCCAGGGTGAGAGACCTGAGTTCAATCCCTGACCTGGGAAGATCCCACATGCCGCAGAGCATCTAAGCCCATGCGCCACACTGTTAGGCCTGTGCTCTAGAGCCTGGGAGCTGCCACTACTGAGCCCACGTGCGGTAACTACTGAAGGCCGTGTGCCCTAAAGTCCATGTTCCACAGCAAGAGAAACCACCATAATGAGAAGCCCGCACACTGCAACTAGACCGCCATCACCGTAACTAGAGAAAAAGCCTGCGCAGCAACGAAGACCCAGCACAGCCAAAAATAAATAAATAAAAATTTTAAATGTTCTCAAAGAGTGCATTTTTCTCCTCTTTCTTAGGTCATAACTCATTCTGTTCAGATTTCACAGCATAATCCAAAAGCTTAGGAACTTTCTATTTCTTATAATTAGATGACAGATGATCCTTACCATTTCCTCTTGTCCTTTCATCAGTTTCTCATTGTTATCCTGTCGTCTCATTTGAATAGATGCAGGTAAATAGTAGAAAGAAATCAAGAAGTGAAAGACCAGCTTGGATATAGCCTTGTCATAAGGTATAGTTTCTGTGTATATAGAAACTATGTATTTCTATACCATCAGAAATAATCCCCAAAATGACATCCTCATCAACTTCACAAAGTAAAATCTACCCTCAAAAACTTATTTACAAGCTTTCCCTTTTTTATATAATCTAATATTCAGTAAACTAAGATCATGGCATCTGGTCCCATCAGTTCATGGGAAATAGATGGGGAAACAGTGGAAATAGTGTCAGACTTTATTTTTGGGGCTCCAAAATCACTGCAGATGGGGATTGCAGCCATGAAAGTAAAAGACACTTACTCCTCGGAAGGAAAGTTATGACCAACCTAGATAGCATATTCAAAAACAGAGACATTACTTTGCCAACAAAGGTCCATGTAGTCAAGGTTATGGTTTTTCCAGTAGTCATGTATGGATGTGAGAGTTGGACTGTGAAGAAAGCTGAGTACTGAAAAATTGATACTTTTGAACTGTGATGTTGGAGAAGACTCTTGAGAGTCCCTTGGACTGCAAGGAGATCCAACCAGTCCATTCTGAAGGAGATCAGTCCTGGGTATTCTTGGGAAGGAATGATGCTAAAGCTGAAACTCCAGTACTTTGGCCAGCTCATGTGAAGAGTTGACTCATTGGAAAAGACTCTGATGCTGGGAGGGATTGGGGGCAGGAGGAGGAGGGGACGACAGAGGATGAGATGGCTGGATGGCATCACTGACTCGATGGATGTGAGTTTGAGTGAACTCTGGGAGTTGGTGATGGACAGGGAGGCCTGGTGTGCTACGATTCATGGAGTCGCAAAGAGTCGGACATGACTGAGTGACTGAACTGAACTGAATATTCAGTAACAGTATTTCATCTAGCATAGGTTTCCGTTGGCTGTTTCTGATTTATTCTTAGGCTTTTCCATTGGCTTGCTGGCCTCCTAATCTTAGGCTAGCAAGGATTGTACCTAGTGATCTTATTTTGGGTTTTTCTTTCTTTTTTCCATGTTTTTACTTTTAAGGGACCTCAAGTAGCCAAAACCAAACAGATGCCTTATGTTTACTGACGATTTTATTGTTTCTAAGTCATATGGAAACCATGACATATTTTAAATTTCCTGATGTATTTTAAGAGCCAGGCATTCTGTAAAATAAAAAACAAAAACCTTCTTAATCAGAAATTTCCCAATTTCCCTATAACTGCATGTACACTTGTGAATGAGAGCCGCTCAACCTACTTATTATCCACAGTATGGTATGTTTGCTGAATATTTATTTGTTAAATTGAATGAAAGCATCAATATATGAGAGAGAATGGGCATATTAAAACAGGTTTAGTCACATTTCTGAGTGGTTGCTAGATAGGAATCATTCTGTCTTTGTGTTAAAGACTAGGAACCTGAAAGATTCCTAGGAACCTGAAAGATTATGATAGTCACTAAACAGAAAGATTAGTGACTATCATAATTTAGGTTAGACTTTTTGTCTCTTAACACACTAAGTGTGTTTTCTCTGTTAAGCTGTGTTACAAAGTCAGCACACACGGCTGGCCTTGGTAATGAAATCCAGTGCATTGGCCCAATTTAAGTCAGGCCACGTAGCATACAAATAGGTAAAAATATTCTCTTACGATCTCTCATGATTTATCTGTAGCTTTAACAGGGGAAAAAACCAACAAAACATGCTAAATTAAAAACTATCATTTTTACCCCTTTCTCTAGAAATGTCTGTTTATTAAAGCATGAGATTCATTTCTATCTGTCCATTTGTCCCTATGGGTAGCTGATAGGTCTAGAACTCTCCAGAGTTGTCTTTTTTTGGGGTACCTGCTTAAATTGTCATCTTTCTTAAACCTCCCACCTGTTTTTTTTTTGGTTTTTTTTTTTTTACTATTAAAAGATTCTGTAAGTTGGTTACCTAGAGGAGACCTCTGTGGTGTTGTGAGCCATATTCTGAGATAGCAGAAGGAGGGCCAGCTGTGTGTCCTTATCTGTGTCCTGACAGACACTGTAAATGAACTCCACCCTGGTATATTTGGTGAGAGGCGATAGTGTGTCCTAGTTGATGACGACTTCTGGTCCCTCCCTGCACTGGGGACCTCTGTCCTCATAGGAAGTTTGATTTACTTTGGAAGCAAAGAGATTTGAATTATTTGTGAACACTAATGAAGTGAGGCAGATAGGCTGGGCAAGGGCCGGTTACTTGATGCATCTACACAGAAAGCTGGGTTCAGATCATTCAGATCTGCAAGGTATAGAAAATAACCCCAAAGTATAGAAAATAATCCCCAAATTGAACTGATGGCTATAACGGGAAATGAGGTGGCTAAAAAACGAAGGTGATGGTTTATGATGCCATTCACACTCTGTTGGATTTCTGACACAGGATGAAGCTCTTTCTTAGGGATACTAAAAGGCCCTTAATGTAGATTGAACCACAATTTAGTATTTGGTTCCAACTAACTGGGCTAGTTGTGTTAGCCCAAAGAGCTGACCCAGCCCTCTCACGGAAAGGTCTTAATGACCAGGAGAGCAAAGGGTGGTATGATGTGCGGCCAGAGCTTTGGCATCATAAATCAGAGCTGATTGCACGTGGACAGTGAAAACTGAGGGGTGTGTCTTGCTGACGGCCTTAAGCTTTTAAAATTGGATTATTTTCTTACAATGAAATTCACTTATTCACTTGAGGGACACTTGAGGGATTCTTTTGAAAAATGAATTCATCCAAGAACAGTAAAGCGTAAAATTTTGTTAGATAAAAATATACTGAGAAATTGGGGGGTGGGTCTCTTCCTTGGCTTTATATCCTTAATAAAGAAAAACAAAATAGGCACTTTAAACCTCTAAGAAACAAAGCCTGGAATTTGCATGATAGACTACTTAGAAGGTTAGGAGGATATGACAGTATTGCTTCCTAAATCAATGAAATCAAAACAAGAAGTTTTACAAAATAATTTTTTTTTTTCTGGTAGCACATGCTGTTTCCTCAGAAATGATCATTACCTCCTCCTTGCAGCATGTTGTGAGAACGGCATGTGTATTTGGGGATGTAAATCTAAAAAGACATTTGATACCAAAATAAAAAATGCGGTATATTTATTACCAGCCCCCCCCAATAGAAAAATTTTCAGGGATATAACATTATTTGAGGTATTCTCAACATTATTGCTTTTCTAGAATTAAGTAGGTTTCTTTAGTCAGTTTGTTTTTTTTTCCTTTGCACGCAGACCTTGCCAAAAATAAAATCCTCCTACACTGGCTCATCCAGTTTTACTCTGTAACATTCCAGGCACTGTTTCTAGGAAGAGGTTAAAATTAAGAATAAAGAATTTCCTGCTGACCACCACATTGGTGCTGCCACAGCTGAGTGCTGCGCCGGTTTCTTTTGCCATCTGTTCTCAGCATGGAGAAGTTGAGATTCATTCAACGAGGGAGAAGCCGAACTAGATGTTTTACCTGACTTCTTTCCCAAGAAGCACAGCTCATTTTTGCCAATTAGAGTGTTCACTGGAGAATAATTTGACATGGAAATATCATGCAAGAAGTTTTTAAATGTGGATTTTGGGGTATTTCATTCTAGGCATCTCTATAATTTTTTTAAGTTAGTAAAAGCATTTTTTTGTTTTGCAACCTGCTTTATTTATTTACCTGATGTTGTATTTTAAGTGTTCTTCCCATGATATCATACCCACCCATCTCCCCAATTCAAAGGCAATTTGTGCTTATTGTACACAACTTGGAAAATAAAAAAAAAGAAGTCAACCATAATTTATCCACTCTAAGGATTTTGAACCTGTTCCTCCTCTCCCTCCCCCCACCATATATACGCATAATATATACACACGTACATAAAACATACATGCACATTTGAAAAATAAGATCATGCTCTAACATTTTAGTGAATGTAAATTTTAGGTTTTTGATCCATCGTTCTGATTGATAAAACAAGCAGGAGCATCATAAAGCCTATTTCAAAGACAGTCTAGAATCTTCTTGATGAGGTTTATTTCTCTCAACCCTAAAATTGGTCAGTTCCTTACATCTTACTTTAGAGGTTTTTGACAAAAATAGAAAGGGGCTAGGGTCACCCAGATAAAATATATAGTCCTCTCAATGCATCCTCTTGTAGAGCACTTTATTTAAAGTGTTAATCTACTTTATTTCTTTTCCCTTTTAATGTTTTCATTTACCTTTTTATTTCTATTTCTTTCTTCTTTTAATTTATTTTTCAGTTGGAGGGAAATTGCTTTACAAGTTTGTGCTGGTTTCTGCCATACAGCAATGCAAATCAGTCATAATTATCTATATTACTTTATTTCTTAATATCAAAGCTTGGTCTTTGAAAACATTCAGCCTTTACGTTCACGGTGTTCCACCCTTGTCTCTCTATGGTTTGTCCAAACTCAGACGTGAACTATCTCTACTCAAGCCTGGGGCAAGGACTTGGCAGAGCCAAGGAAGTGACAGGCTGGAAAAGCTCAAGCAGGGAATTCTGTGTATTGTCCTATTACACGTCACCCATATAAATGGAATGTGTTTATAGTTCATATGGCAAGCAATTGGCATGAACACAAGCACAGCTTGGGCCAACATACTGTCCTTATGTTCCAAATCAGCAATTCTTAACACCTGCCATGGGGCCCCCTCTCCTTCTGCCCCAAGCGTCACTGTGTTAGGAAATCAGGGTGACTGAGGAAGAGTATGATACGTCTTTTGGCTCTGTTTGAATAGAAGGAAGGTGGTAAATCATAGCTCCAAGTTCTGTCCACTAGGTCTGATATTATTCCTTATATCAATATGCATATTGATGATTAACGGTAAGAAAGTGAAGTGCAAATAAATTCCTTATTTAATCTGACTTAGTATTACCAATCCTGAGTTTCACTTTTTAAAGAGCCTACTTGACAGATGCCAAGTCATTTATCATCAGAGGTTTTTTTTCAGCTTATTGAAGTATGATTGACAAAGAATTTAAATGCAACATTTGTCCTCTCCATGAATACACACACATAGTATAATGAATGATACGTATTTATGGAAAAAGACACTGAGGTAAGAAGAAATTTGGGCCCACAAGGATTACAAACTATAGTCAGAAGGTCAGATTCAACCCATAGGCTTTGTTTGGCATGCAGAGTTTTACGAAATATTTGAATGCCTTTAGGAGGAACTCCAAATTTCCAGTTTGTGGTGGACCTCACCATTGCCTGTGTATATGTACGTGAAAGTGAAAAATGGAAGTGTTAGTTGCTCAGTCTTGTCTGACTATTTTGCGACCCCATGGACTGTAGCCCGCCAGGCTCCTCTTTCCATGTAATTCTCCAGGCAAGAATACTGGAGTGGGTGATCATTCCCTTCTCCAGGGTATCTTCCCAACCCAAGGATCAAACCCAGGTCTCCTGCATTGCAGGTGGATTCTTTACTGTCTGAACCACCAGGGAAGCCCCATATATGTATAGATGGAATACTAATTCAAATCTCTTATTTAGGAATGTGAAATTCCATATCTTATTTTCCCCTATTTTCAAAATGAGAGTAACAGAGTAGGGAGGTCACTGAACTCATTCTCCTGCTCCTTCCTCCTTTCCTCAACCATGATTTCCCCAGTTTGTGGTTTGGGAAAACAAGCTGACAGTGACTCTCATCAGAGCAATTGTGGAGGTTGTAGAAATTCAGGATCTATGACAGCCTCAATACAAAAGCTTTATCTCCTGCTTTGTGTTATATAGTCTTTTTCTCTCTTTGGAAATCCAAGGGTGACTTCAACCATAGATTGTCCTGGTTTTCTTTTCTGTTTTGCAGAATGTAGTATCTGACATTTAAACAGTTCATACCAACTAGGGCCAGTTTGTATGCGGCAATAAGCTTCATCCTAAACAAAAAGTTTGGGTGATAGCGGAGGATGGACAGATCTTCCAAGTTATAGCTTGTAAGAATTACTGGGACACCTGTTAAATATAGAGATTTCCAGGTCCATGTTATAAGGTGTAGGGGAGCATGTTTTTTAAACTAGTGTTCAAGATTATTCTGAACATATGTGGAAATACTGGTGGTGTGGTTCAGAATGTGGACTTGAGTTTACAGACTACCTTTTAATCCAAGTTCACCATTTACTAGGGAAGTGATTTTGGTCATTGCTTTAACCTGGTAAACCAGCCATTTCCTATTGGTTGATTTACACTATTGCAGGTGTATAGCAAAGTGAATTCAGTTATATATTTTTTTATATACACTCTTTTTCAGACTCTTTTCCATTATAATCTTATATAGGTTATTACAAGGTATTGAATATAGTTCCCTGTGCTGTATAGTAGGTCCTTGTTATCTATTTTAAATATAGTAATGTGTATTTGTTCATTCCAAATTCCCAATTTATCCCTTTCTCCCAAAGCAGTCATTTTCTTATCTAGTGGGGCTGTTGCACTACTTAACAGCACTATTGCTTACCCGCCTCATGCTATGATTTTCCAGATTAAGAACCACGGTGCATGGAACTTTCTTGGCACAGCTTCTGGCACATAAACATTTGGTAAATTTTGTAACTGTAGTTCCCTCACTACTAAACAGTTCCATTCTATGAGCTCCTGAACTACAGTTTTCTAGTGCCTTTTGGAAAGACATTTGCTTTGTACTCTTTCTAAAATAGCTTCTTATAGGGAACTATATTTAGTATCCTATGATAAGCCATAATGGGAAAGAATAGGAAAAAAGAATGTATACACACACACACACACACACATATATAACTGAATAATTTTACTGTGCAGCAGAAATTAACACAACATTGTAAATCAACTATACTTCAATTTTTAAAAATGAAGAAATCTTAAAAAATAAAGTAATTCTTATAAATGTAATGCATGTTCTCTGGGGAAAATTTGAAAAAGCAAAAGGAATATAAATTACTTGTACTCCATAATTTGATGAATTTATTTCCAGTCTTTGTAGGCAAGTGTTATAATGTGATTAATATATAACTAGAAATTTTCTGTTGTAAAATACTTTATTGTTCTCAAATTGCTTATTTTGCTATTTACGTTTGTGTTTCTTTCTTTATTCTGGTTGGTTAGTTTTTGGTTGTTCTTATAGATAGGGTTTAGAGCCTTGTTTATTGTTTTTGTATTGTTTGATCATGATTTTTTTTCTTAATCCAAACATTTTGTATGCAATAAGAAAACTCAAGATAGTCCAGAGACCTACAGCCATTTTTGTTTCCAGTCTCCTTACTTTTGTGTTAGTACCCTTGTGCCTCTGCTTTGTTGAGCTTTTATGAGCTCTGAGTGAAGCTAGTTTGGGAATTTGTATTTTGAACAGAGACACTGCCGCTTTGTTTAGTTTCTCACAGTGTGGCTGTTGACCGGGCCATGTTCTTTATGCTGAACACTCATCCAAGTTGTTCCGGAAATCACTGAGCCAGTTATAACACCCCTGCAGTTTTTGGTTTACAGCTTTGGTTGTTTCACTAAAACAGGACATTGTAGGATACTTCTGTGGTGGTTGATTTTTCTCCTTGAAGCCATTAAGAGTTGGAAATGCTTTGGAGTTAAAATTTTGAGTTTTCCCAAGAGTAACAGTTCTAAGTAAATGGAAATCAATTATTACAAAAATTTAAGTGATCTGCAAGCTTGCTTGAGGAATTCTTTGGAGAGATACTGAGGGTTCACACTCTGCCCTATTCAAATCCCATTCCGTTGTCCCTCACCATAATTGGTCTCTTCCAAGTATGTTCATCTCAGCTCTTGGCTTGTTTGCTCACAGAGCCTGTAGATGCTGCCTATAGAAGATATGTAGTATTGTCCTTTTTTTTAGTATCAATGTTGTTATATGCATGTTTTTGCAACTTGTATTTTTTATACTCAGTATATCTTAGAGCTTGATTCATATGTGTGTATTTGAATTATATATATGAATATGAACTTCTTGCCTGGAGAATCCCAGGGACAGGGGAGCCTGATGGGCTGCCGTCTATTGGGTCACACAGAGTCGGACACGACTGAAGCGACTTATCAGCAGCAGCAGCAGCAGCATGAGTTATATATATGACATGGATTATATATAACTATTTTACATAATTCATATGAATTGTATATAATTATATATATATACAAATTGCTTATTTATTTATTTATATGACTTGCTCAGCCTCATTCTTTTAAACTTCTTCAGAGATTATTTAGCCCTTCTCTTGCTGATAGACATTTCAGATTGATTCCAATTTTTCTCCAGTACAATGTTTAGTGTCTCTATACCGGCAAATGTTTCTGAATCCTCACAGTGCTCATCAGTACTTTGTACATGAGAAGCCACATCAGAAATAAAGTTTGTTGACTGAATTTGAAGAATGTGGGTTTATTTATTTATAAATGGAATTCATTAGTATTTGTCAAAGTGGCAATATTATCAAAAATTTTGAAGTATACTTTTGAGAGAATATCAGTATCACTAACTACCTATATGCTCATGCTAGTTGAACCCCTGTACAATAAATCTATGTAAAAAAATATTTTTAACCTAGTTGGTGGAAATTTATTTTCTGTTAAATTTGTTGCGGCATATTTCCTGTGCAATGAAAAAAAAAATGACATGTCTTTGGAAGTGATTTTGTCTGTAGTTTTAAGAGTTTTAGTGAAATTCTAAAATTGCAGTTATATGATTTTGAAGAAAGGAGCTGTAATTCCTGGGTACAGAGTGTTGTAAGTTAAATATACATTGATGTGGTAAATTGTAGTGTTTTTCAAATAAATTTCCAAAATGTAAAATGTTTAATGTTTCATTTTGTTGTCTGTTGCAGTACTTACTAGAGAGAGGATTTCTTTGGTAAAAAACTGTCCTGCAAAGAGAAACTGGACTTTTGACATTTTGTGATGTTTAAGGACATAGGTATAACATGGTATAATTTGGTATGTGTGGTTTGGGCAACAAAAATCAATCTACAGTCTCACAGTTAAAATCCATAATGAATTAGGTCTTTTTCATGTGTTCCTCCTTTATCATACCTAGGGAAGGACTCTGTAACTCAGAAGTGAAGTAAAATCTGCATTAAGAGGGGGAATTTTATGTATTTTGCTGTCATAATTTATAAAACTCTTAGAAATTGGAAGTTATAGGTTCCAGATAGAGACCATAAAAAGTGCATTTTTTTTTTCCTAATCATGGGACAGGACCAATAGCTCAGTAATGAATCATCTGTTTTTCAGATCTCAAGAGTAAAGCTATAGATTTTGAGCCTATTTAGGTTTTTGAATGTTCAGATGAGAGGAAAATGGATGAGCAGACCTTTGGAGTTGATAGCCCTATGTAGTTATTTTGGAAGAGTAGCGTTGGACAAGTATTCATTTCTCCAGAAAGTTGCCTTTAGACAAACCTTTTTTACCCATAAGTTTCTGGATTTATCTCTGTTTTGCTAAGATAGGAGTTGAATAAGTAATATAGTTAAGCTTTGTGTCACCTTCTTTTTATCCATGGATTTATTCGTGTACTGCTTGCTTCCTGCCCCCAACAACATATTAAGTCTTAGCTACAAAAGGTACATTTAATTTTAGCTAGTTGGATAGTTTTTCTGAACATTTGTTCTTTGTAGACCGAGAGAGACAGATGGATTTGAATTCTAAAGTGGGGTCTTTTGAGTTAGTAGAAGAAATAACCAGTAAAGTGATAGACAAGGTTTCCAGGCAGTTCTAATTAGTCAGACACAGCTGTGAGCAGGAATTGATGAGAAGGGCACGATTCAATGGCATAGAAGACGCAATATTTCTCATTTTCTTAGATGTACTTGGTGGTCAGCCATGGTCATTGGTCATTTTTGAATAGTTGCTGGGTTGCCTGTTCATGTTTTTACCTAACTCAGCCAAACAATTATAGGCTACAGGTCTAGAAATTAACATCTCTGATCTTATAATCAAAATATGGATGACTGATTTCAGCTTCTTTGTTCATGTTGACTAGAGGAAGACGAGATCAGGAGTCTCATTAGAAGCCTAGGGACTTCTCTGTGGCTGTGACTCCGAATTTCCAATCTCAGGGCCTGGGATTGATCCCTGGTCGGGGAACTAAATCCTACATGCCACAACTAAAGACCCCGAGGGCTGCAACTAAGAGCTGCTGCTACTGCTACTGCTAAGTCGCTTCAGCTGTGTCCAACTCTGTGCGACCCCATAGACGGAAGCCCATCAGGCTCCTCTGTCCCTGCGATTCTCCAGGCAAGAATACTGGAATGGGTTGCCATTTCCTTCTGCATGTTTCTGCATGTTTTTATGTGCACTCTTGGGTAGCGTCTTTCGTCATTTGCTCCTCAGTAAATATTTATTGAGCACCTGTTACCTGCTAGGTTCTCTGGTGCTTGGGATACACTAAGGAACAGAAAAGACAAAGTTGTAATCCGTATTGACAGAGAAAAACATTTTTTTTTCAATTAATATGAACTAATGTTAAGGACTGGAAAAGGTCGGTTTTCATTTCCAGTCCCAAAGAAAGGCAATGCCAAAGAATGCTCAAAGTACCACACAATTGCACTCATCTCACACTAGTAATGATCAAACTTCTCCAAGCCAGGCTTCAGCAATACGTGAACCGTGAACTTCCAAATGTTCAAGCTGGTTTTAGAAAAGGCAGAGGAACCAGAGATCAAATTGCCAACATCCGCTGGATCATCGAAAAAGCAAGAGAGTTCCAGAAAAACATCTATATCTGCATTATTGACTACTCCAAAGCCTTTGACTGTGTGGATCACAATAAACTGTGGGAAATTCTGAAAGAGATGGGAATACCAGACCACCTGACCTGCCTCTTGAGAAACCTATATGCAAGTCAGGAAGCAACAGTTAGAACTGGACAGGGAACAACAGACTGGTTCCAAATAGGAAAAGGAGTACATCAAGGCTGTATATTATCACCCTGCTTATTTAACTTATATGCAGAATACATCATGAGAAACACTGGGCTGGAAGAAGCACAAGCTGGAATCAGGATTGCCGGGAGAAATATCAATAACCTCAGATATGCAGATGACACCACCCTTATGGCAGAAAGTGAAGAGGAACTAAAAAGCCTCTTGATGAAAATGAAAG
Source organism: Bison bison bison (assembly GCF_000754665.1). Classification (NCBI taxonomy): domain Eukaryota; kingdom Metazoa; phylum Chordata; class Mammalia; order Artiodactyla; family Bovidae; genus Bison; species Bison bison. The sequence goes on from NW_011495054.1 coordinate 5,334,586, forward strand.
TGGAGAG
>NW_011495054.1:5335027-5335198 GCF_000754665.1 Bison bison bison
AAAAATTACTGACCTGGAGTGTATTTGCACATGGTGCCTTATTGTGTCTGTAGCTTTCTGTGTTTTGTTTTGTTTGCTGCTGCTGCTGCTAAGTCGCTTCAGTCGTGTCTGACTCTGTGCGACCCCATAGACGGCAGCCCACCAGGCTCCTCTGTCCCTGCGATTCTCCAG
>NW_011495054.1:5335656-5336413 GCF_000754665.1 Bison bison bison
GGAAAAGACTCTGATGCTGGGAGGGATTGGGGGCAGGAGGAGAAGGGGACGACAGAGGATGAGATGGCTGGATGGCATCATTGACTCGATGGACGTGAGTCTGAGTGAACTCCAGGAGTTGGTGATGGACAGGGAGGCCTGGCGTGCTGCGATGCATGGGGTTGCAGAGTTGGACACGACTAAGTGACTAAACTGAACTGGTTCTAAAACCTTTGCTGGAACACCGTGTCCCTAGATCCTCCTGTGTGTGCCTGGCTCTTTCACATCATTTAGGTCTTACATAGAATGTCACCTCCTCAAAGAAGAAGATCAGTCCTGTGTGTTCTTTGGAAGGAATGATGCTAAAGCTGAAACTCCAGTCCTTTGGCCACCTCATGGGAAGAGTTGACTCATTGGAAAAGACTCTGATGCTGGGAAGGATGGGGGGTAGGAGGAGAAGGGGACGACAGAGGATGAGATGGCTGGATGGCATCACTGACTCGATGGACGTGAGTCTGAGTGAACTCCAGGAGTTGGTGATGGACAGGGAGGCCTCGTGTGCTGCGATTCATGGGGTCGCAAAGAGTCGGACACAATTGAGCGACTGAACTGAACTGAACTGAACTGAATGTTATTTAAGGGGCTTCCTTGAAGGCTCAGCAGTAAAGAATCTGCCTGCAATGCAGGACACGCAGGTTCGATTCCTGGGTGGGTAAGATCCCCTGGAGAAGGGAATGGCAGTCCGCTCCAGTATTCTTGCCTGGGGAATCCCATGGAC
>NW_011495054.1:5336513-5368439 GCF_000754665.1 Bison bison bison
GAAAAAGTTGGCTTAAAGCTCAACATTCAGAAAATGAAGATCATGGCATCTGGTCCCATCATTTCACAGGAAATAGATGGGGAAACAGTGGAAACAGTGTCAGACTTTATTTTTCTGGGCTCCAAAATCACTGCAGATGGTGACTGCAGCCATGAAACTAAAAGACGCTTACTCCTTGGAAGGAAAGTTATGACCAACCTAGATAGCATATTCCTGCAATGCAGGACACGCAGGTTCGATTCCTGGGTGGGTAAGATCCCCTGGAGAAGGGAATGGCAGTCCGCTCCAGTATTCTTGCCTGGGGAATCCCATGGACAGAGGAGCCTGGTGGGCTACAGTCCACAGGGTGGCGAAGAGTCAGACATGACTGAGCGACTGAGCACACAGGCAATGTTATTGTGTGCTTTCTACCTGCCAAGTGCTTTGCTCAGTGCTTTATTTCAGGGGAAGCCATCAAAACATGCTGAGATTTAAGTGAAGAGGATGAAAAGAGGAACGAATCTAAGTGTGCACCCTCAAGAAGTTTACAATCTATCAGAATCCCTCTGGTAACAGTATCTATAGAACTTAATTTTAATTGAGCATATTAGAATCCCTCCAATGCACAACTCAGGATTGACAAATTTTGCAAACCAGACTGTGTCCCTAATGGGAAGTTGTTCGTCACACTTAATGTCAGGTGGCAGTAGTTAGTTAGGCTACTAACTAACTACAGTTAGTTAGGCATACATTCAATCAAGTGTTTACCGTAGAGCACGGTTTTTCAGCCTCAGCCAGATAACTCTCTATTGTGGGGGCTTCTCTGTACATTATATGATGTTTAGCAGCATCCCTGGCCTCTACTCAGTAGATGTCAGTTTCTATACTTGTGACGACCAAAAATATTCCCAGTCATTGCCAAACGTCCCCTGGGAGGCACAGAGAGTCTCTGCTCTAGGTGTTAGTGTCCCTGGACAATCAGCAGCTCTTCCAGGAAGCAAAGCCAACGGCAGTATCACCCAACATTTAGCTTATGCCACCAGCTCACTCTCTTCCTACAAATGTGAACTGCTTGGGCTCTTCACACCATATACTGGAAATACAATCCTGTACAGTGACAGTGTGTCTGCAGTGTCACTAAGTGCTTATCAGCGGTGGGGATAATGATCTTGATCTGCTTTTCAGAGCTAGAATGATCAGTGGGAATTTCATTTTTTATTATTAAATTTATTATGAATTCAAATAGTATATATGTGAGGTATACATAAGTATAACTTTGAATCTATACATAAAATAATTTTTTAAAATATGTATTGTTTTTCCACCACCCAATTAAGAAGTGGGTCCTGACCAATACCTTTAAAGACTACTGCAATGCTGTACCATCCAACCCTCCCTCTCTCCCACATAGGAAGCACTGTCCTGAATTTTGTGTTTGCTTTTCATTATTTTTTCTCATATTATGCACACAACTCTAAACATTACAGAGCTCAGTTTTGTGTGTTTTAAGACCTTATTATATAAATGTAGTATGCCGTATTATGTTTTTTGTGACCTGCTCTTTTTTCTGTCCCACATGTGTTCTGGGATTCTTCATGTCTATGTGTAGCCGTACTTTTATTTTCACTGATGTGTAATTATATGAATACATCACAGTGTATCCATTTTGTTGCTGAATGTTTAAGTGGTTTCCAGTTTTGTTGTGGCTGTAAACAACATTTCTGTGACTCTTCTTGTACTTGTCATCTGGTGTTCATGTGCAAGAGTTTCTGCAGGGAATTACCCAGGAGTGGATGGCTGTATTCTAGGCTATCTGTGGAGCAGGCTGAAGGATGGCTCCCAAAGATATCAGGTCCTAATGCCTGGAGTCTGTAAATGTTATCTTATGTGGAAAGAGGATCTTTGCAGATGTGATTAAGTTAAAGATCTTGTGCTGGGGAGATTTTCCTAGATTATCAGGAGGGCCATGAACCCAATCACAGGTGTCCTTAATAAAGGAAAGGCTGATGGAGATTCCTCGGAGTACAAGCGGAGAAGGCCATGTAATCACAGAGACAGAAACTGAAGTGATGTAGCCACAGCTGAGGGCACCAGCGGCCAGCCAGAGGTGGAGGAACCAAGAGACACACAGTTTCCCTGAGCCTCTGGATGGAGTTCGGCTCTGCCAACACCTTGAATTTGGCCCACTGATACTGATTTTGGACTTCTGGCCTCCAGAACTGTAAGAAAATAATTATCTGTTGTTTTAAGCCACTAAGTATGATGATTTGTTATAGCAGCTGCTGCGAACTAAAACAATGCATTTTCATTTGGACAATGCCAATTGTTTTCTAAGGTGTTTGTGTACCAATTTCTGTTTCCACCAAAAGTGTCTCAAAATTCCTGTTGTTTGACATTCTTCTCAGCACTTAGGTATTTTTGCATTTTACCAATAAGAGATTTTTCTAAGCAAGTATATTAAATTTGGTGTAAACTTTGAAAATTTTAGTCTAGAATGCAAAAACAAGCAAAAAACTGAATATGCTAATAAGGTAAAAATGTTGATATTGAATACTATAAATAATGAAGATAAGGGGTTTGGTTAAATTGATAAATATGCTATAGATACTGTATTATACTTATTATTTCTCTCGCCTTATCTCCTAACCACTGAACTTAGTATGTTCTCTACACACTCTTCTTTCTCTTGAAAATAATCCAGTGATGGGGGACTTCCATTTTGGTCCAGTGGCTCAGATTCCACGTTCCCAATGCAGGGGACCCCCAGTTCGATCCCTGATCAGGGAACTAGGTCCCGTAGACCATAACTAAACGATAATTAAAGATCCCATGTGCCACTGCTAAGACCTGGCACAGCCAAATGAATAAATATTTTAAAATATAAGCTGTTTGGACTTAACTTTAAAAAATACCTACTGATTCTCTGGTACTCATTACATGAGTCGGCATGCCCTTTAGTTGCTGTTTGCTTTGTTTCTGTCTTTACTCTATCCCGTGTTAAATCTTTTCGGCTAAATATAAATTGGTAAAATAGTATTTTGTGGAGGATGGGCAGTGGGCAGTAATTATAAACTATCTGCTCAATAAAATAGTGTATTTCTGTATGTATTTTGAGCGAACAGATGTTTAGTCATCAGTCTCAGAAAATGTTACCATTCCTTTGTCTCATGAATTATTTTGTTTGATGATAAACATATTGCCCATACTAACAATAATTGTAAATACCTTAGGGTTGAATTGCTTTTGGCAGTTTAAAAAATAATTTTAAAACATATATCCTCATTTGATTAATTTGTTTCTTTTGGGTTCCTTAAGGGTACACATTTAACCAGATATATTTACTTAGGAAACTGGATGAATCATAGTTGTTTGTAACAGTTTTGAGAGGCCCAAGAAAAAGTTTCTATTAGCAAAGTTAAGTGGCAAATTGAGATTATGGAATCCTAGCATTGGGAGAGGAAATTCTTATCTGCCATTTATAAGAACTGGAATAAAATCTAGTTTCTTCTTGATTGTGCCCAATGGTGGGGCTCTTATAACCTCTTCAGCTTTTGGTTTTGACAAGCTTTTTTTTTTTTTTTTTTCCAAAAACCCTTTTCTTATAAAAAAAAATTGGACAATTATCCCCAGATATTAAAGTAGACGGAGGTGCATAACAAACCCTTAGGTACCTATCACCAACGTTACCAGTTTTCAAAACATAGCCAATCTTCTTTCAGCTATACTGCCGCCTGTTTTCTCTCTTTCTCATATTATTCTCATATTATTTTAAAGTAAATACATGACATCCTATCACTTTATCCATAAATGTTTCAGTATGTATCTAAAGAGGTGAGGAATCCTTAAAAACAATCATAATCTTTCATATCTTTAACTTTTTAAAATATAATTAAATATGTAGACAGCATTTGCATTTCCAGTGGTCTTATGATTGTGCTAATATTTTTAAAAAGATTGGTTGTTTGAATCAGGATATAAATAGGACACACAATGACACTGGTTGATTTTTTTTTTTTAATATTTATTTTATTTTGACTGTGCCGGATCTTAGTTGCAGCATGTGGACTCATAGTTGCAGCATGCATGTGGGATCGAGTTCCCCAACCAGGGATCAAAACCTGGGGCCCCTGCATTGGGAACATAGAGTCTTACCCACTAGACCACAAGGGAAGTCCCAGGTTGATGTTTTTAAACTACATGTTACTTCTCTCTATTTTTTCCTTCCTCTGCCTTGCAGAAAGTTGGTTCTTTGTCCTGTTGAGTTTCCTTTGGTATTGTTGAGTCGCTAAGTTGTGTCTGACTCTTTTCAACCCCATGGGCCGCAGCATGCCAGGCTTCCTTGTCCTTCGCTGTCTCCTGGAGTTTGCTCAGATTCGTGTCCATTAAGTTGGTGATTCTATCTAACTATCTCATCCTCTGCCACCCCTTTCTCCTTTTGCTTTCAATCTTTCCCAGCATCAGAGTCTTTTCCAATGAGTCGGCTCTTCACATCAGGTGGCCAAAGTATTGGAGCTTCAGCTTCAGCATCAGCCCTTCTAATGAATATTCAAGGTTGATTTCCTTTAGGATTGACTGGTTTGATCTCCTTGCTGTGTCCAAGAGTCTTTTCCAGCACCACAATTTGAAAGCATCAGTTCTTCGGTGCTCAGCCTTCCTTATGGTCCAACTCACATCTGTACATGACTACTGGAAATACCATAGCTTTGACTGTGTGGAACTTTGTTGGCAAAGTGATCTCTGCTTTTTAGTATGTTAAGTTTGTCATAGCTTTCCTTCCAAGGAGCCAGCGTCTTTTAATTTCATGGCTGTAGTCACCGTCCACAGTGATTTTGGAGCCCAAGAAAATAAAGTCTGCCACTGCTTCCACTTTTCCCCCATCTGTTTGCCATGATATGATGGGGCCGGATGTCATGGTCTTAGTTTTTTAATGTTGAGTTTTAAGCCAGCCTTTTCACTCTCCTCTTTCATCCTCATCAAGATGCTCTTTAGATCCTCTTCACTTTCTGCCATTAGAGTGGTATCATCTGCATATCTGAGGTTGTTGATGTTTCTCCCGGCATTCTTGATTCCAGCTTGTGCTTCATCCAGCCTGGCATTTCTCATTATGTACTCTGCATAGAAGTTAAATGAGTGGGGTGACAATATACAACCTTGTCATACTCTTTTCCCAATCAGAAACCAGTCAGTTGTTCCATGTCTGATTCTAACTGTTGCTTCTTATCCTGCATAAAGGTTCTCAGGAGACAGATAAGTGGTCTGGTATTCTCATCTCTTGAAGAATTTTCCACAGTTCATTGTGATCCACACAGTCAAAGGCTTTAGCATAGTCAGTGAAGTAGATGTTTTTCTGGAATTCCCTTGCTTTCTTCTATGATCTGAAGAATATTGGCAATTTGATCTCTGGTTCTTCTGCCTTTTCTAAACCCAGCTTGTATATTGGAAGTTCTCAGTTCACATACTGCTGAAGCCTAACTTGAAGGATTTTTGAGCATAACCTTACTACATGTGAAATGAGTGCAATAGTATGGTAGTTTAAACATTCTTCGGCATTGCCCTTCTCTGGGATTGGAATGAAAACCGACCTTTTCCAGTCCTGTGGCCTCTGCTGAGTTTATGCTTATTGCACCTGCCTGGTATAGTTCAACATGTTTTTTTCTGTCCTCTAAATTTCCTGTAACTTTATCTCTGGATCTCACTTCTAGATCAGGGTTCCATCAGATTTCGGATTTTTCAGAGCACTCTCTGTACATGATTTCCTTTGATCTTAATGGTGTAAACCCCTCATTTCTATAAATGTAGAAACACAGACTGAGAGAATATAGGTAAAATGACTAAGTGGAGAATTATTTGCAGAGGCTCAGCTAGAACTTAGTTTCCTTAACTCAGTGGTTTGTAATTTTGGCTGTGTATCTCATTCACCTCTGAAGTTAAGCAAAACAAAAGCCTAGATATTTTGAGTTAATCGGGCTGGGGTGGGGCCCATTAAATATTATCTGAAAGCTCTCAAGGCAGTTCTCAATGTTTAGCCACGGTTAAAAGCAACTACCCTAACTCATATCTCATGTTCCCTCCTCTGTCGCATATATTTTCTTCATCTAATTAGAAGATTCTTACATAGAAGAGGAATAGTTATTTTCCATTGCTCCAGAAGGCAGAAATATAATTAGTCCAAATGAGGGAAGGTTACTTGGATGTAACAGTGGGAACCAGCTGTACATCCTAAGAGCATTATTCTTGGAATTTATGTATCTTCTCATTCATTAATTTATCAAACATTTATATGCCAGACACTGATACAAGTATGAATAAGACATGGTTCCCTCTTTCAGAGTTCACAGTTGAAATAGGGATACAGATTTAAATAACATTATAGTAGAGTGTATTATACATCTTGGGGGCTGCATAATTTCCTTTTTCAAGTTGTTATATTTTTGTATTTTTAAATTGTCATCAGTGGCTTTCTTACTAAGATATTTATGCTAAGCATTTAGTGAATATGTCACAATGATAGTCTTTTCATTAAATATGTAATTCAAGCAATAACAAGTAAAGTTAGTCTTTGCATAGTTATCTTTTTTCTTTAAACAGAAAAAATAATAAAATTTATAATAGCATTGAAACCATTTTGAGAGTTCATTTCTACATCTTTCTCCGAATTTTACTCTGTTGATTACTAAGCATAGAGGGATGATTTGTATTGGTTTTGTCAAGACTTTGGTGAAAAAAAATGATTTTGTAACATGGAGAAATTTTTAGATTTGGACTCTATGCCTCAGATCAACTTTGAAGAGTCACTCTACATACCACTCACTACATTTCCTTCATGGACATCTGCCGGTGGATCCAGGGAATTCGAAGCGGGGACAGCATTGGCGAAGATCAGGAAACAATTGCTTAATTAAACGTTAATTAAGGATATAAAGAGTGGTTAAATAAGGATAGCTCAGTGAAGAAATTCAGTGGAGAAAATAGGCTGAATAATTCAGCCAGGTGAGAGAACGGACATGGGGAGACCAAGTTTCCATGAACAAGGCCCGCACCTTATTTTTCAAAGTAGTTTTTATACCTTAAGATATAGAGGATAATGGGGGAAGGGGTAGAGTCATGCAGTAAGCCAGGCTTTCTTCCTGCAAACTTATCATATGCAAAAGTTTAGGTGATTTGCATCATCTTCTGGCCTGGAGGCCTTTTAACATTTTAAGACCCTTTCTTCAGAAAACTTATTTTTCTCTAAAGGTGATTAGTCAGGCGCCACCCTCCAAAAGCATTAAAGTTGCATTCCTATAGGGCAAAGGTATGGTGGGCTGTAACAAGAAAAAGAATTAACTCAAGGGTCCAAGGTTACAAACATTAAAGGTACTACTTACACCAATTATATTAATCAATACACTGCCAGGGACACAGCAGATAAGGGATATGGAGACTTAGCAGCAAACATTGGCCCAACAAGTGAAAAACCCTTCACCAATACAATTTCTAATCAATCTTTTAACTGCTCAAAGGACTCTGTATTTAGACAGTTTAGAACATCTCATGCCTCTCACAGTTGGGAGGCTCTGAGCAATCACATGTGGCCAGAAAAACCTATTCAGGCAGGCTAGAGGACTTCCAAAGGAGTTTGTAGGTTGAAACACTATCACACCCAGGAACTTTATTAACTGGAGCTATAAGTTAACTCTTTTTTCAGAGAGAGGTAGTGGGGGACAGCCCCCCCCATAAAGTCAGAGGTGTAGGTGAGAGCACAAAGCAGAAAGTAGGCAGACTCTGGTTTTGGGGGTAGATGCTCGAGAATTTCCAGGGGGACTCCTGAGGCTCGATCCCGCCTTTGCGGATGCCGAGCCTCCTTCCTCATGACCTTTGCCACGGACGGAGTTCCTCACACTGGCTCCTGGCAGTGATAGACTTCCAGTTGAGCTATTCCAGATCCTGAAAGATTATGCTGTGAAAGTGCTGCACTCAATATGCAATATGCCGGGAGATGGCTCCCGGCAGACATCATTTATTAAAAACAAATCACTGAGGCTGGGATGGGGGTGGGAGGGGATATATGTATAGGTGTAGCTGATTCACATTGTTGTACAGCAGAAATCAACACCGTTGTGTCCTCCAATTAAAAAAAAGTTTAAAAATTTAAAAACAAAGTAATATGAAGTGGTATAGGGAGAAAAACAAATTCATTGAGGAACCTTCCTTGTTGCCCAATGGTTAAGACTCCATGCTCACAATGCAGGGTTCCATCCCTGGTCAGGAAGCTAGATCCCGCATGTTGCAACTGAGTTCCCATGCCTCAGCTAAAGGTCTCACTTGCCTGCAACGAGCTGCAGCCAAATAAATAAATAAAAATAAATATTTAAAAACAAATCTTTGATACATCTGTTGAAATAGCAGGCACATTTTCTCTTAGAGTTTGTATCTGACCCTTTGATAGAGGTATGTCCTAGATAATATGGGAATACCAAAAGGTTTTCTGGGACTTCCCTGATGGCTCAGTAGGTAAAGAATCTGCCTGCAATGCAGGAGACTCAGGTTTGATCCCTGTGTCAGGAAGATCCCCTGGAGAAGGAAATGTCAACCCACTCCAGTATTCCTGCCTGTGAAATCCCATGGACAGAGGAGCCTGGTGGGCTATAGTCCCTGGGGTCATAAGAATTAGACATGACTTAGCCACAAAACTTATAAAGCAACTAATAATAAAAGGTTATTCTTGGAAGGGGAAGTGAGAGGAAGAAAAGTGTGTTTCAAAGTTGATGGTGGAGCAGAGCTGAGTTCTAAATGATAGGTAGGATTTAAACTTAGTGGTATAGGATATTCAGGCCACATTAGCAGGGAGATGGAAAAATAGAACCCTGGTCATAGAACATGACAGAGATGAAAACTAGGCAGGGATTAGGATAAGATGGAACTTTTATGCAAAAAGAATTTGAACAGTGATTTCTTACATTTAGGAGTCCTCAGAGTTCTAACAGTTGTGCTCTCAATAAAAACTGTTCTCAGTTTATCCAGCGATTTGGGAGAAATCACCACGTGCTGGAGTTCCAGAACAGAGCCAAAGCTAATTAGCCTGGTAACAAGGCAGAGTCCATTCCTAGTTTTGGCACCAAGCTAAGGGCTAAAACTCATGAATTAAAGTGTGAAATTTAATCGTGGTTATCAGTTAAGACCATTTTAAAAAATAGATGCTGATGAGAGTTTGAATACATACAAGACTGAATAAGGTTGTGCAGCTTCAGGGTCTAATTTAATTGATAACGGATCCACTTTTGATTTAGGCTTTTGTATTAGAGATAGAGTTCCATCCTTTGATTCTTGATTCACTTACTTGGTTCACATAAAATCTTTCTGATCTTTGAGTTGCCAGATGCAATTCAATTTGACCATAACTGCCATCTTCATAATGTAAAAAAAAATTGTAGGAAAATCTATAAAAGGGTTTAAAAACTCACTCTAATGTTTGAGAGAATTTTGGTATTCTCTTGACTACTGAAAAGTTTTGTCCTGGGGTTGCAAGTTGGGCCAGTTCAATCTGCTTTGGAATAATTCATGTATAAATTCATTTTATGCTGACAGGTTCATATAATGAATTGAATCAGTTAATGAACCTTACTAGGGAGTATAATAATTTATTCATACTAGGGAGTGTAATAATTTATTTGGAGCTTCCGTGATCCTGAGTTTTAAATCTCGTTTCTTTTTGGAGAATGAACAGTTTTATTGTTCACTGATAGTTCTCAGCATCTGTGGTGGTCTCCCCCATCCCACCACAGTCTTCCGCCTAACGAGCCCTACGGTGAGAAAAACTGCTGCTGAAGTACAATAGATGGGCCTAATGAACTGATTTAAAGAAAACACTCCCTGTGGTCCTTACACTTGTGCTTTGTCAGATACATCCCCCAATGTTGATTATATCAGCTACCATTTGTTTGACTAGGAGTTATTAAAGACAGTGCTTGCTGCTGTAAAATACCAGCTCTAGTTATGACTACTTTTCCTCAATATAAACTATTTAACTTGTCATCACAGTTTTTTTTCAATAGTGGGAAAAAACCCACCTGTTTATATTACCTCAAATATTAATGACATTTCAAAATTGAATAAGAATGTTTTACCTTATTATAGGGCATATACAATTTTTATACTGCTTTTTATTGTTGTATAGTTTTAATTATTTTTATTCTACAATACTCCATTATGATATAATTTAATTGAACACTTCTGAATTTTGAAATTGCTTCTACTTTTTCCACTGTGATAAGATTGCAGTGAAAATCTCTCTGTGTGTTTTTATTTCTGGAATGTTTCTTTTGGATAACTTAGAAATGGGTTTGCTTTCTGTTTCTTTGAGGGGTAGGAGATTATATATGTTTTAGCTACATATTGACCCTTTTAGAGAATTACATCTCTGGTATTCTGAACAGCAAAGTATATGGAAATTGAGATTTACATTTAGGAGGGTATAGTAGTTCATTCCCTAATCTTGATTTTTCTACTGATTTATTAGTCTAGTTAATTTCCTAATGTGTATATACAATATTTTCTATTACCCGAAAAGCCTCTTATTATTTAGCATACAATAAGGTATGCTTATTCCTACCATATTTCGCATCATGACTGGTAGGTATATGTTCTGTGTTTCCCAAATGAAAAAAAAGTTGGTTAAAATGATACAATCCTCTCTAACTCTTCTGTCGATACTGGAGTCTTGTTCAAAGCTAGATATGGCTGGTAAAGAATATTTTGCCTCCTTTCTCTCAGCTTTCCAGAATGATTGTTTTTTAGCTTCAAAACATGTATGTCATGTATGATGAAAAATTACATTAAGGCTTTGAGTTAATATTTTGAGTGTCATTCCCTTAATACTTTGGTGACATCAGCATTGTCACCAATGTACAGTTAGTAAACCTGTCTTCTGATTAAAGGTGTCAGGGATCTTCCCTTTTCCTGAAATAGCCTTTTTCCTTTTTTAAAAAAAAATTTAATTTTCTAATGATATTTTGGTCTTTTATCTTCTTGATCAAGAACTGTTACTAAGAGTAGTGGTTTTATATGAGCATCAGAGACAAATTATTTAATATTCATAAGTACCAGAAAAGATCCTCCATAGCTAACTCACTAAAACCCAAAGGTATGATCTCTTTCTCTTTATAAAATGATTTTAGGCCATGACTTTCAATCTTTAGAATTCTTAAAAACAGCAGCATATCAGACAGTTCTTAGTTTTCATAAGAGGCCATTGAAATGGATAATGCTGAGTAACCTAATGGATTTCTGAAAGCATAGTGTGCTTTAGGTACTGCTAAATCAATAAACATAACAGTCACTTAAGTGTGTATATTATGTATTATTTGGTTAATCAAATCCTTTCAGAATATTTGTCTTTCAAGTGGAATGCTAAAAATATAACTAAAGTGCTTGTAAGAAATAGAACCATCAGAAAAATGTAGTAGTATGTATTTTTTCAGATAATCTTAATATTTGAAGTTAACCTCAGATTCTGCCATATACATCATTTTATGAAACATGAAGGAACAAATTTCAGAAGCATTTAGTAATAAAAGTAAATAGTTGAGTTTAATGTTACTTTCGGAGAAGGCAATGGCAACCCACTCCAGTACTCTTGCCTGGAAAATCCCATGGACGGAGGAGCCTGGTGGTCTACAGTCCATGGGGTCCCTAAGAGTCGGACACGACTGAGCAACTTCACTTTCACTTTTCACTTTCATGCATTGGAGAAGGAAATGCAACCCACTCCAGTGTTCTTGCCCAGAGAATCCCAGGGGCAGGGGAGCCTGGTGGGCTGCCATCTGTGGGGTCTCACAGAGTCGGACACAACTGAAGCGACTTAGCAGCAACAGCAGCAGCAATGTTACTTTAGAAAAGGCAGAGGAACCAGAGATCAAATTGGCAGCATCCATTGGATCATAGAAAAAGCAAGAGAATTCCAGAAAAACATCTATTTCTATTTCATTGAATATGCTAAAAAGCCTTTGACTGTGTGGATCACAATGAACTATGGAAAATTCTTAGAGATGGGAATACCAGACCACCTTATTGAAAGTTGCTTGGTTGTGTCCGACTCTTTGCGACCCCATGGACTTCTCCAGGCCAGAATACTGGAGTGGGTAGCCTTTCCCTTCTCTAGGGGATCTTCCCAACCCAGGGATCAAACCCAGATCTCCCACATTGCAGGTGATTCTTTACCAGCTGAGCCACAAGGGAAGCCCGAGAATACTGGAGTGGGTAGCCTATTTCTTCTCCAGGAGGAATTGAACTGGAGTCTCCTGCATTGCAGGTGGATTCTTTACCAACTGAGCTATCAAGGAAGCCCCTAATTGCCTCTTGAGAAATCTGTATGCAGGTCAAGAAGCAACAGTTAAAACCACACATGGAACAATGGACTGGTTCCAAATTGGGAAAGGAGTACATCAAAGCTGTATACTGTCACCCTGCTTATTTAACTTACATGCAGAGTACATCATGTGAAATGCCAGGCTAGATGAAGCACAAGCTGGAATCAAGATTGCATGGGGAAGTATCAACATCAGATATGCAGATGACACCACCATTATGGCAGAAAGCAAAGAGGAACTAAAGAGCCTCTTAAAAGTGAAGGAGGCGAGTGAAAAAGCTGGCCTAAAACTCAACATTCAAAAAACTAAGATCATGGCATCTGGTCCCATCACTTCATGGCAAACAGATCGGGAAACAATGGAAACAGTGACAGACTTTATTTTCTTAGACTCCAAAATCACTGCAGATGGTGACTGCAACCATGAAATTTAAAAGATGCTTCTTCCTTGGAAGGAAAGCTATGACCAACCTAGACAGCATATTAAAAAGCAGAGACATTACTTTGCTGACAAAGGCCTGTCTAGTCAAAGCTATAGTTTTTCCAGTAGTCATGTATGGATGTGAGAGTTGGACTGTAAAGAAAGCTAAATGCCGAAGAATTGATGCTTTTGAACTGTGTTTAGAGAAGACTCTTGAGAGTCCCTTGAACAGCAAGGGGATCAAATCAGTCAATCCTAAAGGAAATCAGTCCTGAATATTCATTGGAAGGACTGATGCTGAAGCTGAGGCTCCAATACTTTGGCCACCTGATGTGAAGAACTGACTCATTAGAAAAGATCCTGATGCTGGGAAAGATTGAAGGCAGGAGGTGAAGGGGATGACAGAGGATGAGATGGATGGCATCACCGACTCGCTGGACATGAGTTTGAGCAAGCTCTGGGAGTTGGCGATAGACAGGGAAGCCTGGAGGGCTGCAGTTCTTGGGTCGCAAAGAGTCAGACACAACTGAGCGACTGAACTGAATGATACTGAATTGTTGTTTGATTCTTGTGTCCAATAAAAGCCTATATTGAATTTTTCAGGAGTTGCTTCATATAACATAAGTAGCTGCTCAGTGTAGCATAAGTAAAAATGTATCTGGAGTGCATATGTATTGTGTATCAAAGGGTTTTACTGGGTAGAAATCACAAATGTATACCTGTGGTGGATTTATTTTGATATTTGGCAAAACTAATACAATTATGTAAAGTTTAAAAATAAAATAAAATTTAAAAAAAATGTAACAAAATTTGTTTAGACCTTCATAACTTGAGATGACCAAATTTAAAATTCTGTGGTTTTTCACATTAAAAGTATCTCAATCTTTGATTGTTAACCATGATGGTGGAAGCTGGTTACTGACTTTTTGAGGGGAGATCTTAAAAAAAAAAAGAAAATAGGCAAGCTAGCTTCCTTAGGTATGATTACTTCAGGGTAGATAGTCACCTCTGAAATGCGATCCTTTCTAAAGGAATTTGTAGTTATTTTATCTGTTACCATTTGTGAAAAATAATCAAAAGTGTAATTTGTGTTTGAATCTAGACAAAAGGGTGGGATGATGAAATTTGTATGACTTGATGGTAAAGGACATTATAATCATCTGTTTGATACTCTTTAGTAAAAACTAAGTAGAAATGCCCCTAGTTCTTATTTTTAATAATATGATTTGCAATATAGCTTTACCCAGTGATACCTAGTTGAATACAACTATTGCCTGGTTAGAACTTTTAAAAATTTTGTTTAAAAATTATCGTATGGTAAAATTGACATTTTTTGGGGGGGTAAGTACAGTGCTATGACTCTTAACACATATATTAATTCATGTAACCACTTAACACATGTAAGATTCATGCAACCACTTAGCACATGTAAGATTCATGTGACCAAGGTATAGAACAGTTTGTCTTCATGAACCTTCTTATACTCTCCCTAAGTAGTCACACCCTGCATGTACCCCAACCTCTGGCAACCATTGATCTGTTTTTTTTAATCCCTATACATTTTTTCCCCAGGAAGTAATAAATAGAATCATGCAGATGGAACCTTTTGAAATTGATTTCTTTCACTCAACAAAATGCCATTGAGATTCACTGAGGTTGTGGGGATCAGTAGTTCATTTCTTTTTATTGCTAAGTTGTTGGTTGAAATGTTATGGCATTTGGATATTATTTCTGACCTGACATTGGCACTGAAGTTTGAATTGGTTGCTTTTAACTGGGTTGACTATTTTTTTAAATCAGTTAAATGAGATATACATGTAGTTAATTTTCTGAATTAGAATGTTTTTTTAAACTGAACATTTTTTTAGTTTAGTGGCTTGCATGTATAGCTAAGCTAGGCAGTTACAGGATTTAAGGGCAAAATTTGAGGTTAAAAAAAAGGATTTTGCAGTTTATGAGCAAAATAGAATGACCTATGACCCTTTAAAATCCGAGTGCCAATGACTTGACAGCATTTTCTTTGCTTTTGTTCTAAGCCTCTTCCCACTCTGACTTTCTGGTCTACTGAGAACCAGACACCTCTGGTGGCTGATAATCTATTTTAATATGCTTGCTTCAGGAGTGCCTGCCTTATTTGCTGGTTATAACAGTCTATTCATCTTAACTTAGTCAAACTTCCGTGTATAAACTCTTTGCATCATAAATTTAGTTTGATTCTTTATCTTAGTATCTATTTCTTAGTTGATTGAGGTTTTATTATTTCCCCAGCTGCTGAAAATCTCAAGGAGGTCTCCTGATAATTGTATGTTTTTGGAAAGAAAATAGTGGTTCTGCTATCAATGAGAACTGTATAAATCTATTTATGATGTCACCAATTGAAATAATGGATTAACAGTAGTAAGAGTGGAATGCTTCTCAAGCGGAGAGAATAATAAGCAATCATTTATTAATAGGTATTTTAGATTTTGAAGATGAAACTTGTTCTATTTTTATTGACAATCTAATTGGTAATAGAAGTTAGAGACAGATTTGTAAATTGATTGAATAAATATTTATGCCTCAGCTTTCTAAGATAAGTTATTCAAATTAACTTTGACTTCCATATTTAACTATTTTCATGATTCAGGTTCTAATCTCACTTTTAATAGTAACATTAGCAGAAATGCCAAGAAAAGAAAATCTCCATCAACAGCCTGGCTTTATCGCACACATTTTCATATTTGGTCACAAAAGATTTTTTGATGTGGACCATTTTTTTAACTTTTAACTTTAAAATTTTAATTTTAAACTTTAATTTTGTATTGGGGTATTGCCAATTAACAATGTTGTGATAGTTTCAGGTGGACAGCAAAGGAACTCAGCTATATATATACAAGTATCCATTCTCCCCCAAACTCTTCTTCCATCCAGGCTGCCGTGATGTGGACCATTTTTAGATACCAGTGGATAGATTTACTCTTATCATAGATGAGAGTGGTGGTGGAAGCAATACACATCAACTTCCTCTCTACTGGTTCTTTCCTTAGATTTTAACATTTGAGACCAAGAACCCGACGGAATTAGCAGAACGTCTGCGCTCTGTTTGTGGGAATCAGAGCAACGCCTATGCCCGCCTGCTGGAATACCGCCTGAATGCCTTGCGAGGACTGTGGAATGCCCAGCGCCAGCTGGCCTTGGAAGAACAGCATGAAAGGGAGAGTTCAGGTGATGAAGAAACTTTGGCCTTGCTCAAACGCCAGGGCTTGTTGCAGCAACCCGAGCAAGCTCCCTTCACATCAAGGATGGGGCTCCTGCTGGTCTTCCCCCTTATTCAGTCCCAGAGTAGAACAGACCCCTCTCTCTGTAACATCACTGCTGAGGTGCTATTGAACTGCCTTCGCGACTGCCAGCCTTTGAGCCTGACCAAGGAGCCTGCTGACTGTCTCAATGGAATTGAAACTTTGCTGTGCTCCTGGCTAGAGGAGACTTCTGACACAGGCCGACACATCCCACATAAGCAAAAAGAAAATGCTGCTGCTGCCCTCGTGGCTTTGGCATGTGCCAGGTAAGGAAAATCAAAGGTACCCCCTGGTGACCTTGTGACTGCTGCTGCCTGGGTTGGGTGAGTGAATGAGTGAGCAAGCATATTTGATGGAAGTCTTAACATTCAGAAGTCCTTCTTTGTTTTCAGTATTGAATTTCACAGCCTTGACAGTGCCTAAGATGTTTTCAACAAAACTTGGCACCAGAAGTTGGAGCTGGAACCCAAGTTCAAGGTCTTGCTTTGTGTTATATCATGATAACAGCTTAAACAGTTTAAAATGGAGAATTAACACTTGCCATTATCTACTTACCCTTAGATGATTTGTGTTTTACATCCAGTGGTTAGTGGAGGATGTTATATCTATATTTCTCCCAGAAGGACAGTGAAAAAAATGTGTAGAGCATTTAAATTTTTTTGTGACACGTGTCTGTAAGGAGTGTGTCAGTGAATGGGTTATTACTCACCTGGACTCGGTCACACAGATATGGTCACAAATTATATTTCTGGACCTTGATGCTTGGCTCCATCAATCTGATTGAAAGATCTCTCTGTGTATGTATACATATATGTGTGTGTGTGTGTGTGTGTGTCTGTGTGTGTATAAGATTTTTAATAGTGTACTGTCCTTCGCATGTAAGTTGATGTCATTGATAACCGTCAATAAGAAATATTCTTGGAGTTACTTTTCCAGGAGAGGATTTCTTACATTCTCCTGCTCAGTAAACTGTTGATCCCTCTCACATATTTGTGAAGAAAAGGTTCAATGCCTTTGCTTTCTTCTAACCTAATTGTCTAGGGACCATTAGGACCATGGTCTGACAGGTTAATGTTCTAATCTGTCCCTCTCCCTTCAAAATTTTTTCTTTGATTGAGTTCTTCCTTTTGTTAGCAAAGCAAATGTGGGTAACTTCTTGGAGGATTACGAAGGCCTTAGACTCCTTCCTCTATTTTTATGGATTCAAAGTTGACCTTCAGATGGTTCAATCTCAAGCTGTTTTTAAGGCAAAATGGCACCAACATGTATTGTCAGTTTCTTTGCCCTGAGCAAACTGTCGTAGCCTACTTTTAGATCCTGGAAGACTGTAGTTGATTATGGAAATCCTGACATGAGCTTAATTCTGGAGACGTTATTGGGTGGTACCAAAATGAGTTTCCCTATAAAGGCTTTATATTGGATTTATTTATTAATTTTTGGATATGCAGAAGACAGTTTTGAGCCCTAAATAGATTTGTTATTAATGCAAAAGTCCTACTTTGGGAAATTTTTTTGTCTATCTTTAGACAGATTTAGGATGTTTGGAATAACTACCAACTCTTTACTTTCAGATGTTTTAATAAACATGGGGTCATAAAACTCACTTTTTTATTGTGCCCTAATTTAGTCTGAACCAACAGATGGTTATTGAAATTGCTTCGTGTACTTGAGATTCCAAAGTCCATCCGGCAGAAATGAGTGTTTTTATTTTCTTCTTCTTGGATGTGTGTGTGTGTGTGTGTTGTTTTTGTCTTAGATAGTGCCTACATTCTGTTGCTAATATTATCACCTTGTCTGGACTTTATTTACCTCAGAAGTCATATGCTTTTCAGGGTTGGATTATCTCTTTTAATGACATGTTTAGGAGCATATTATTGAACTTTTGAGATTGATGCTCTCAAAGACAGAACAGTGTTTCCAAAAAATTGTTTTGAAGATATTCATTCATTTCAATTAGCTAACATTTATTGAACACTTCTGATGTGCCAGGAACCTTGCTAGGTCTTAGAGAAATAGTGACTCACAGTGGGTGACTCATGATCTCTAATTTTACAGTTGAGTAGATTGCATTTTGTCAATCATTATTGCTCATTTACCACAGGCAAGGGACTCTTCTAGGCAGTAGGAACATAGCAGTGAACAAAGTGGATGGTCCCTAAGATTGCAAAGTTTACGTGAGAGAGAGACAGACATCTAGCAATGAATGAATGTATAGGATAATTTCCAGAGAAAGATATTCATAGTAAGAAGACAAATCAGGATATTTTGCTAATAGAGAATAACTTAAGAGGAGGTAGAGGCCAGCATTAGCTAGAGATGCCAGGGAAGACCTTACTGAAGAGATAACATTTGAGCTGAGGCCTAGACAGTTGACACAGAGCCAGCCACACAAAAAAGCCAGTAACAGGGAGTTCCAGGCAAGAGGAGCAGCAAGCAGCACAAATCTGATCATCCTCCTGTCCTTGGGGTAGCTGAGGGACAGCAAAGTGAGCAGGGGGCTGGAATGCAGTGGTAGAAGGGGAGGTGGGAGAGGAGGGTCCAGACCATGTTGGGGCTTAGGAGCCGCGGATGGAGTCTAAATTTTACTCTAATGTCTGAATCTGGCAGCCAGTAATATCTTACAGTTGGCTTACTGGTTTTAAATATTCCAGTGTGCCCTTGCCCGTAAATTTTAACCTCGTTGTAACCCAGGGAGGTATCCTTGTTGGACAGATGATGAAGTAAAAACCTATAGAAGTTTGGCAACAGGACTGAGATGATGCCGCTGGTGAGTGCCAGAGCCTGGTTTCGGAGCCTAGGGGTCTTTTCTCCCAGCTTGTGCTTTTACACTCTATCTGCTGCCTCCCTGCCATTATGGTTCTTTGGCTTTGATTCTTTTGAACACCAGAGATAGGGAAGGG
This sequence comes from Bison bison bison, assembly GCF_000754665.1. Classification (NCBI taxonomy): domain Eukaryota; kingdom Metazoa; phylum Chordata; class Mammalia; order Artiodactyla; family Bovidae; genus Bison; species Bison bison. The sequence goes on from NW_011495054.1 coordinate 5,355,438, forward strand.
GACAATTAAGAGGAGGACTCTAGGCCTCCTTGATCCTCTGTTGGGTATTTCATTTCTTGTGAGGTTTAGGCACATGATACCTAGCAATTAAAGCCTTGGCTAAGAGAAATAAGGCAGCAGTCTGAAGTCAGCCCATCTGATACCCATGATCATTTAGTTCAGGAAATGTTCTTAAGGTGATTTATACTTGGGATCTGGCCAGGTAAGTCTTGTACATCTTAAAAGCACCTTCTTTTAGATCCTGCTGACTGTATTACAGACTTCCCAGGCCTTCAAGCATTTGGAACCAAAAGGAAATCGGGTCTTTGTGAGCTCTGCAAACATTACAATCACATACTTCACAGCAGGGGAAAGCAGAAGGAATACCCTTCAGCACAAAGTATTATTTGAATGTTTTTCTTTTTGGTCATATTTAGTGTGATGGGGGTTGGTGAGATGTAAAATGGATGAACTTAACAAAGATATTAAAAAATTTAAGCCTGGAAATACTGCTGGACTTTAAATATAACCTCTTCCAATGAAATCTGTCCTCTAGACTAGAGATTGACTTGATGAAAGAGTATCCAGTCATAATCACCACCTGTTCTTTGTGCTTGAGCTTTCTGTTTTGAACTTTCATGTTAGGGGGAGATAATTTACTTTTGCAAATACAAGAAGAACCAGCATGGTAAGAGGCAAGTATATCTGATATTTTGTACAACACATCTACTGACTGGCAGCATGTGTACATGCTCAGTTGCTCAGCAGACACAGACTTATTTTGGAAGCTTCCCATGTGATTAATAACATTGACATCAACAACCTTATTATTTGACATTTCAATTTCAGTGATTTTCTGTTCCCTCTTTTTTTAGGGGATCATTGAAAACTTTTGTTCATACAGTCCATCTATTACAGAAACAGACTGATGTAGGGTCCCTGCCTGTAGCGGATGTGCTGTATAGGTAAGCTGTCACTTTGGATCCTCACCCTCCTCCTACACAAGTGAGCCTGGAGAATTAAAGCTCTTCCAATAAGTAAATTGCTAAACTCTTTTTTTTTAATCAATTAATGACTCATGTTTTTAAGTAAGTGTGCTATTCTAATCATTGTAAGTAAGAATTTTGTTTTTTCCTTCTTAAAAAAGCATGTTGTTTTTCATTTTTTAATTTTAGTGGATTAAAAAAATGCAATAGCTTGTCTTGAATTTTTATTGTAGATTTCAAGATGATAATATGTTAAGATATAAAGTAAAAAAAGTGAAAGTTGTTCATAATTTCACTACTCAAAGATAACCACTCCAAATGTTGTATATATTTCCTAGTTCATACCCCTCTCTCTCCATCCCTTCCTTTCTCTCATACATGTATACATGTAAAATATATACATTTTTACACACAGCTACAAATTTATTATAAGCACCACTTCATAATTTTTTTTTTTTTGTAAGGAATCTCCACACTGTTCTCCATAGTGACTGTACTAGTGTGCATTCCCACCAACAGTGTAAGAGGGTTCCTTTTCTCCACAACCTCTCCAGCATTTATTGCTTGTAGACTTTTTAAAAGCAGCCACTCTGACCAGCATGAGATGGTACCTCATAGTGGTTTTGATTTGTGTTCTCTGATAATGAGTGATGTTGAGCATCTTTTCCTGTATTTGAAACCATAGAAATTATAACCATATTTGCAGTTTACTCAGTTGTAACTTCATAATTTTTTAATGTAAAAATATAAGTTTCATGAATGTCTTTTCAGATACATAGTATTTGTGTAGAACTATTGTAGTTTTCTGCTCTTTGAGATGGTAAATTGACTTTTATCTTCTTGCTGGAATGGATAGTGTCAGTGTCTTTATGATTCTCTACCTTCCTCTTTTAGGCTGTTGCTTTTGGAAGGGGGGCCTGGATCCCCCTCCTGTTTGCTTGGTGGCAAACATATAGTATCCTGGGGGTATGAAGACATGCTGCCTGCACCAGATAGCAACACTGGCTCCAGTTCTGAAAATAAAGGTAATGCAAGGGTTTGGGTCCTGTGATTGAGATTAAGATATGAAAAGAGTGGTTTTAAATCATTGTGGCAAACGATTTAGATATGACTCTGTGTTCCTTTTAATTAAGAGCTCAAGCTTCCTATACAGTGCGTTCATTGTCTGCTTTATCAGTAAAAGTATAAAAGCTGATACTGAGTGAGGTAAGAAAATGGATAGGTTTTACTATCGCAAGGGAAAAGGATCATCTGTACAGTCCTGCCAATGAGGCATGAGTTACTTAAATTGATTCCTGAGTATTTAAATTTGGGCATGGGAGCCTTAAGTTGCATTTTTATATCCACGAGTAGAGTATCAGGTCTTGCTGCCTGATTCTGTTTCTTTGAGTAATTTATTGTGTGTGTGTGTGTGTGTGTTGGTGAACCCTCTTGTCCTAAAAGCAAAAAAAAAAAAAAAAAAAAAGATTGTTCAAAGGAGCATGAATTGTGAAGTATCTCCTTTAAACAAAGGAGATTAAAGTGTTTTTACACAATTTCACAACTATTACATATCTGTTTACTCTGTGATCTCAGCGAAAATGGCAGAAGGTCTCTGAAATGTCCTGCAGTTAACTGACTTGCCAGATGAATTAGGCCTCTTTCTTTGGTGGATGTACTGACCAGTGTGCCATGGCACACACAACCCATGAGGCCAATACACTCTTTTTATAGTCTGTGTCCTGCTGCTTCCACATCTGGAGTTGCAGCCTTGCAAGGAGTCCGCCTTGCTTCCAAACCTGTTTGTTATTGTAGATGGTACTTGTGATTATATCATTAAAGATTGCATAACTGATAAAAGTTAAGAATTTTTAAAAAACCCTAGGAAATCGTTTCCATTTAGAAATGGAATGCTTTAGAATGATCTCTAAGAAATTGACGTTGTCTAAGAATTTAGGGTGGGATTCAGAGTCTATTCTCCCTACCCTTTCATTTCATTCTCTTGATGGGGGCAACTTTCTCAGATAACCGTAGGGGAATGGGGTGCAGTCTCAGCGATGGGCCACCCCCCATCTCTTGTCTGGTGCCTGTGCCTTTTCATGGTCCCCTGTTTATTCCAGATAATCATGCTAAAGTGATGAGAGAAGCAGGCAAGACTTTGGGATGTGAGTTACTACCTTCACTGACTCAATTAGAGTCAACAGGAGAAGTGAAAACCTGCAGTGCCCAGGAAGTTCTTAAACATTATGGGCAGAAATAAACAAATTCATATAAAACCAAAACCCTTTTCTTCACTCTCTCCTTTAGTCCTTTTGGGCTTCTCAGGTGGTGCTAGTGGTAAAGAACCCACTTGCCAATGCAAGAGACATAAGAGACATGGGTTTGATCCCTGGGTTGGGAAGATCCCCTGGAGGTGGGCATGGCAACCTTCCCCAGTATTCTTGCCTAGAGAATCTCACAGACATGTAATTTCTCACTGAGGATGATGGTATCAAGCTGATCTGTATGCCCTTCAGTCTCTTGTACCTTTGGTTTTGCTTCTGGCTAGAGGATGTTTTTCTTATAAAAATTTAAAAAGTAATCTTATTTAACTTTTAATACTGGAAAAATTCAACATACACAGAAGTTGAAAGAATTCTATAGTAAATTCTATAGTAAACACTCAGCTTCAGCAAGTGTCAGCTCTGGCCCATCTTATTTATTGTTCTGTCCCCTTCACTCCCACTCCCTGTCAGATCCATACTCAAAAGGCCTTGACCTTAATCTAAATAATGGTGAATAAGTGTCTATTTATAAGTTGTAAGTTAAAATGTTTAAGGAATGAAATTAGTATTTTTAAAATGATGACCTACTTAACCGTTTTTTGAAGAACCAGTAGGAACAAGTCTCGGTTATCTTGGATTAGTAGACTGAATTTTTAAGATAATCACATGTGGATGTGCATGTGGATGTGCATGTGTGCTGTCGCTTCAGTCGTGTCTGACTCTTCGCAACCCCATGGACTGTATCCTACCAGGCAGGCTTCTCTGTCCATGGGATTCTCCAGGCAGGAATACTGGAGTGGGTTGCCATTTTCTTCCTCTAGAGGATCTTCCCAACCACATACTCAGTACCAATTTGAGTGCTGTGACATTGAATTTCCTCTAATATGACAAGTAGTAAAGAAACTCCACTTAAACATAGTAAGTGGATTGATTTTGAAAATAAGCACAATGTTTTATTTATATGTTCTTTCTTTAAGGTAAATTCTCTAGAATGTTTTAGTAAACCATTTACTATCATTCAGAGAGAAACTTTGTTTTAGCTTGGGGAAGATACACCAAAAGGGAAATATATTGCTGTTTTTAAATAGAAGCAGTATTATACTTTTGTACTGTGTCATTCCAGAAATTTGGGCTTCCCAGTGGCCCAGCAGTAAAGAATCCATCCACAAAGCAGGAGACGTGGGTTCAATCCCTTGATCAGGAAAATGCCCTGGAGGAAGGTGTGGCAACCCACTCCAGTATTCTTAGAGGATCCCATGGACTGAAGAGCCTGGTTGGCTACAGTCTGTAGGATCATAAAGAGTCAGACATGACTGAAGCAACTGAGCACAACACTCCAGAAATTTAAAATTAGGATCTCTTGATGGAAAAATCCACAAGGAGCAGATTCCAGTTCAAATTATCATTAGTCTATCAATATAATATCATTTGCCATTTAAGGGGCACTGGCTTTGTACCAGAGAACAGTGTGGTGTTTGCTTATATTGTCTCATTCAACCATCACAGTCACTCTTAAGGTACATACTGTCTTCATCTTAGAGCTGCAGAAACTGAAATTCAGAGAGGTCCAAAGTCAACTAATAAGTGTCCCAAACTCTTGAATCTTCTACCTTTTTTTATTATGCACTCCTTAGGGAAAGTATTGTATTCTTAGTCATTTCAGATTAGAGTTAGGAATGAATTTTTGCTATTCAGAAAGAAAAAAGAAAAATCTTTTGCAGACTGAACCAGATTCTCCTGACAATAACTGTCTGACCTCTTTCCCTGATCTTGGTCCCTAACCCTACATGCATTTTGAAGTTTGATTTAGGGGTTTGAGCTGTCTTCCCTGGAAGTCACACTGAAGCACTTACTTTATTATTATTATTTTTGGCTGTACTCCACAGCTTGTGGTGATCTTAGTTCTGAGACCAGGGATCAAACTTGGGGCCCTGGCCATGAGAGCATTGAGTCTTAATCACTGGATCACCAGGGAGTTCTCAAGAAGCACTTATCTTAAAAGTGGGAAATTATCTTTCACTCAGCCTCCTAATGGCTTTTTCACTAGAAAAAGCACATTTATAATTTCATTAGAAAAAGCATGTATATAATTTACCTGTGAAAAAACGATTTCAGATGCTGACTTGGGACGCTGTCTCACGGCAGATGGTCTTTACCTGTATACTACTAACTCAGTTGGAAGAGGAGTAAGCAAATTGGGGTCTGGATTACATGGTACTCTCAGGTCAGTTGCATGGAACTTGCTGAATAATTTGGCTGGAACATTTTCCTCATTACGTAAATCTGTGGTGAAGACACCTGGGAGTGCGTGCTAACTCCCTGTAGACTGACTAGTGACTAAACAAATCTGAATGACTTCATATGATTCTGGCTTTCTCTTATTGTCACTTTCTTTTCCTGGTTTTATTAATGCATTTCAGCTTTGTTTTTGACTCTATAAAAATTGAGTTTGGTAGCCTAAGATCATTGTTTGTAGCTTCTAGCCAAAAATCCCTCCATGATCAGAATTTCTATATTAGTGACTTCACCATGTCAAAAAATGGGTGTATTTCTAGTTAAGTCTCTTTGTCCTTGGATTTGACATTGGATCAGCAGTGATTTTTTTTTTTCAGTTGAGATATAAGATCTATGAATTGCTGCCAAAAGAAACCACAGTTTGAGATCCTTATATATATTTAATTAGATTGTTTCCCCAACCTTTTCTCCTCTCCAATTTGTTGTGGGAAATTAATATTTGCCATAGTTTGTCAGTCTCAAAGTTAATATGTTTATTCTCCTTCAGATGTTTTGTATACTTAATCATTGAAAAGAAATGAGGAGGGAAATATAGTTTTATCTGTGGTAGCTCATTGTCGGGTGTCAGACCTGACCTGCTGACTTAGCCTGTGTACCTTTTCCCCCGCAGAGGTTTTGTGTACTGCCGGAACGAGGAACTGGAACCAGGATGGCTTGCTTTTGGCAGTGGCAGTCTTCTCCACCGGCCTGTATCTTTTGACAATAAACCTCACTCCCTTTTCCAGGTCATTGACCAGAATACCCTTCAGGTAAACAGGACACCAAGGCTTTGTGTTTTATATTTTGGAGATGGTAAGCAAAGTTCGTGACATAATCAGAAGGAATAACACAGGTGATACCTTGGGTTCGTTTGGGTTTTTCCGTAAGATGTTACAGAAGTAGTTTCCTGCCAGAGTGACATCCTTTTAACTGTCATTGTTTTGGGCATTCTGTTTTTTCTCTAGTGTCTTAAGTTTTCCTACATGATCTGAGTGAATGTGCTGTTAGAGTTTCTAAGGCCAAAGACAAACTTTTTTTTTTAGTTACTTTTTATTGGACTACAGTTGCTTTACAACAGTTGTGTTAGTTTTCTATTGTATAGCAGAATGAATCAGCTATATGTGTACATGTACCTCCTCTCTTTTGGATTTCCTTCCCATTTAGGTTACTACACAGAGCACTGAGTAGAGTTCTCTGTGCTATACAGTATGTCTCCATTAGTTATCTATTTTATACATAGAAACAATAATATATACATCAATTGCAGTCTCCCAAATCATCCCAGGACAAACTTTTTTGATTTAAAAAAATTCTAGAGCGTCAAAGATGGTATAAATACCAGCTTTTTTTTTTTTCCAACTAGATCTATTTTGAAAAGACAGTATTTCCCTTATTGAGTTTGTTCTAAACAGCGTTTCTGTGGGAACAGGAGCTTTGAAGTGAGTTTAGATAAAATCATCCTGTGCCCAGGATCGAGCTCATCCATGGTGCTCTCGTAGCACTCTGTGATGTCACTTGCCACATTATATTGAAATCACCTACTCTCGTGTGGAACTACTCGCCAAGACCACACACACCTTTAGTTTTGGACACTGTCTTACTCATATTTGTGTTCCTAGAATGTAGCCACAGCAGTTGATTGATGATAATGATAATAAGCTTGTCTTTCTGTGCCAGGCCCTGGTTTGGGCAGTTGACACGTACTACCTGGGAGGTATAACTAGGGCAGTTTCATCTTACAGTTAAGGCAGCTGAGGCTAGGCACCTTGTAAGCATCCAGTAAGTGTTTGTCCTTCAGTGGAAGAGTGAGCTCAGAGAGATTAAGTATCTTGGCACACAGTAATTGCAGCAAGAGGACTTGAACCCATCCACTCTAGAGTCTGAGTTCTTTATGCTACAGCTTTCTGCCTTTCAACCAAATTCAAACACAACAGTTAGAGTTGCCGTCTGTGGAGTGAGCGCCCTGAGAGTAGTCATAGCCAGGGCTTAAGTGAGATGTTACACCTTTTCTTGTTTGCCTCTCAGCGGTGTTTTTCCTGGAGTTGTCACCATTGCATCTCCAGAGCAGATTGGAGGTGCTCAGAAATTGTTAGATGAAAAAGTGAATAAATAGAGGCCATATTAACTCCATTTCCTATCAGTAATTCAGATAGATGAGAACACTGCCTATATTTATTTGCAATGGAGTTATAAGCTAGGGAATTAAACAGATGTTAAATCTTAGAATGTGATTTACACTTGAAGTAATGTTAGTATCCTGTGTTCTCGTAAAAACTGTTGTCCAAGAAAGCAGTGTTCACTAACTAGATATGTGCATTAGAATGATTTGGGAGTGCCTTAGGCCACTCAGTGACTTCCCTGGTGGCTCAGATGGTAAAGCGTCTGCCTACAATGCGGGAGACCTGGGTTCAATCCCTGGGTCGGGAAGATCCCCTGGAGAAGGAAATGGCAACCCACTCCAATATTCTTGCCTGGAAAATTCCATGGATGGAGGAGCAAAGTCAGACACGACTGAGCGACTTCACTTAGGCCATTCAGTAGCTGTTAACTTTATAGACTTATTGGCATTACATATTTCAAAGTGTAGTTACAGCAACTCCATGACTTTTTAAACTTTTGAGGTAGACAAAGCAAGTCTGGAAAAAAGTTCATAACATGAGTTCAGGGGTCAAAAGTAACCTGAGGAAAAGTAGTGGTTCACCCAAAGAAATGGAGTAACTGAAGGTCATTCTTACTGTTCCCTGAAGGAACCTGACCATGTCTAATTATTTTTCTTTGGGAATTTTCAGTTCTGCTCCTATTCTTGGATTAAAAAAAAAAAAAAAGCAGGTTTCTTGATTCTTATTTTATATTATTTTAAGTGCTTTTCTCTGGCAATAAAAATTAGTATATAACTGCACACTTAATGTGAAATGATGCAGAACTTATTCATTATACTTAAACAGAAGGATGTTTGCTATTAGAAACACATGCCTTCATGTCTAATGTAGAGAATGGCTGTTTGTCTCTTTCTTCCTGATGGACATGGTAAATTTCAATAAGGTCTTGTGTTCTAAGTTAGGAGCTTGTTTGTGCCTTCATCTGGCCTTTCTCCTCTTTCTTCTTTGCTTTCCCTCTTGTTTTCTTCTTGCCTTCTCTTTTTGTTTCCTTCCATAATTATTAATTTTTGAGTTAGACTCTAAATTAGGTGCTGAAAGTATAAAGATGAATAAGATATAGTTCCTGTCCTTTACATATAATAAAGTCTTAAATTTGTTTACTAAGGAAATTTCAGAAAGTACTATTTCTCTAAGACTTTTTAAAAAATAAATATTTGATAAAACACATGCAAAGCAGATTTAAAGTGTTTAGTAAATACTTTTTTTTCCTATTAAAATGTAATTTGAATTAATCTCAAGGATCTTTTAATATGTTGCATGGCTTGTTGTATAAAGTTTTATATATTTGTCATGTGATTTTCATATATTATTCTTAGAGATAAATGTCAGTTTTATTTTGATCAGGAAGCTTACTGAATTCTCTTCTTTTTTTTTTTTTTCTGAATTCTCTTCTTGGACTTAATGGCATTAATGATGAATTGATAGAAACAGAATTTACATGTCACACTAATGAAGTTTTCCTCTCTTTCTTGTCCAGGTGTGCCAGGTGGTGCCAATGCCAGCCAATCACCTCCCTGTTGGCAGCACTATGAGCACTGTGCACCTTTCTTCAGACGGCACTTACTTCTATTGGATCTGGTCTCCTGCCAGCCTGAATGAGAAAACACCTAAGGGACATTCTGTCTTCATGGACACTTTTGAACTTGTGGTGAGTTTCACTTTCTAATCCTGTGTCTTTGCAGAGACATTTTTACTTGCTTTCTTTTTATATTAGTGTACATGGGACCTAAAAAACTTGGAGTACTTGTGCAGTATATTCACTCTTGCCTCAAAATTGGTTTTCCTCTTGGATGTGCTTTGAAGGTTTCTTTATTTGGAGTTGTATGACACAAGTAAAGCCAGGCGTTTTGAAGGTTAATCTAGCAACAGAATGGAGATAACAATAGTTAATATGTAGACAGTGGGGTTTTTAAGGAGAAATGCTCATGAGCTTGCTGGAAATTTGGAACTAGATTACAGTAGCAAGATTGTGTCTACAGATGGATTTTGGGAGTCTCCGAGAGAGAGATGATTGAAACTGTGAAAGGCAATCATTCATTCATTCAGTAGATATTGGCAAAGTATCTACTGAGAGCCAGGCACAGTGGTGTTTAGGTGGTGGGAATACAGTGATGGGCAAGGGAGTAGGATCCTTGCTCAAATGGAGCTTGTATCTTGACTAGTGGGTGGGTTGAGTGGTGGTGGGAGAGAGACAAAACTTCAACCATAATCGAGTGAACAAATAAATGGACAACATAATTTGAGGTAGTGAAGGAAATACAGTAGCTAAACAGATGAGGGAGTTGGGGGTAGGGGAGGGAAAAATATTCTAGGAAAAGGAGACTACAAGTGCAAAAGCTCTGTGGTGGGAGCAGGCATGTGTGTGATAGGAAATGACAGAGTGGATGAGTGCAGAGAGCAGAGCTTGAGGTGAGGAGAAACTGGGAACTATGAGAGTCCAGATCTGCACTGTCCAGTGCAGTAGCCAGTAGCCACATGAAGCTGTGGTTTAATTTAAACAGAAGTTTAAAGTAATCAGAAATAAATACAGTTAAAACTTGAGTTGCTCAGTCACATTAGCCATGGTTCAAGTGCTCAGTAGCCACATGTGGCTGGCTAGTGGCTACCATATTGAATGTCAAAGATAACATTTCCATCATTAAAGAAAGTTCTATTGGACAGCACTGACATGTCTAGGTAGTATTTGTAGAGACTTGTAAAAGAAAAAATTGCTCCAAGCCAGGTTCAACAAAACCTTTTTTAATGATGTAATTTAACAGCCTGCTTCTGGGAAGAATTTTAGCCTTCCTGGGAAGGGAGAAAAAAAGGACACTGAAGCAATTTCTAATAAACTTTTATGGGGTTAAAACTTGTTCTGGGAAATCAGTCATCCATCCTGCCAGCTAACTATCAGTTTAGTAACCTTTCAGTATACATTGTTCTTTTTCTATTATCTAGTTTCACAGTATTCTCAAAAAATGATCTTTTTTTATAAAATGTCTTAGCCAGAGTGAGCCTTCAAATTGATCTGCTAGAGGTTTTACAGCTAGGAATGTCTTTTAAAAAAAAAAAAGAAAAAAAAAGATAATTGTTTACAAACAAACTTAACCAGCTGGTTAAAGGATTTAGGTCTTTTTTCTGGACAAAGGAACCTGACTGGCTATAGTCCATGGGGTCTCAAGAGTCAGACTTGACTTAGCAAATAAACCACCACCACCACCACCTAAGAATAATGGAAAAACATCAAAGAATTCCCCTTTCCTTGATATGCTTTGGTTTAATTTTAAAAATCATGTCAAAGAAAAACATGCAAATGGATACAATTTAAGGTAGTACATTCTAAGCTCACAATGAAAAGTGGGAGTCTCTTGCCCCATCCCTGGCATGTTCCTTATAGATAGTTACTTTAATGGTGTCAGCTTTTCCTTCTTCTAGTGGTTACTTTCATGTCTCTAAGTGAAAGATTTACATTGCTGTTTCTTGATTTACTAACTCCATATATTGTGTGTTTGTGTTTTGGTTTTTTGCTGTGGCAGATGAGGATTTGGCTCAATTCACCTCCTTTTTTTCTTCCTTCCTCCTAGTGTATTTATTTGATTCATTTTAATTCCTCTTTGGAGGAGGATACCTTTGTAACTTATAGTTAAACCTTTATTACTTGTTCCTCAGCTCTAAGTAGTATCTCTTATCCCTTGACCTTAGGAGAGGGAGATAGATAATAGTGTCTCTTCTTGTCCTTTAGTATGGGGAAAGCCAAAACTAAAAGTATACATTCAGGGGAATTCCCAAGAGGAAGTGAGATGATTCACCAACATCCAGCCTTAGAGAGTCTTAAGGATTGGTGGCATCAGGTATGGTACAGAACCATTGTGAGACGGGGGTATAGACTGCAAGTTTGTTAAAGGAACTGTCGTCTCCTTTCCTGGTACACACAACATTTGTGCTCAGATGCCAGCCGCCCAGGCAAAAGTCTTGATGTTTGTCTGAAAAAACAAATGACCGTGGAGAAAAGACCCCAGTGTACTGACATTTGGGTTCATATAAGTTAAAGACTTGCTGCCCCAGTGAATCACCCACAGTGATGTCTTCTAATAAGCAAGCCTCCCCAACCATGTGCATAGCATTCCTTTCAAGTGATGAACTGTTTAAAAAAAAGAGCAGACACAAAAAACACCCCAAACAAGTAAAAGCCAGGACTTTGGAGAGCTGTGTGTGTGGAGGGGAGAGGAGTAGATTTAAAAGTTTGGCAAGGTAGTGATAATTATTGAAGCCAGGAGCTGGGCACATGGGGAGCTCATTATACTACTCTTTCTTCTTTTGTGTACATTTTAAAATGACACTAATAAAGTTCTTTAAAAAATTTTAAAGCAGACCATTGAGAAACTCTAGACAAACTAGGAAAGTCTCTAGATTGGAAACTAAAAATAAGAAAAAGAAATCAGAAAAACAGCTAATAGAGTAAGATAAAGACCTCATTAGCACTTACTACTCTGTGAGACATATGAGAAGATACTGCGTTCATAAAACAGAGCAGGATGTCATGGAAAAAGGACTCTCAGAATATGAAAAGATAAAAGACATAAAGGAATAATCCTTCTGGATACTTAGTAACAGTAGTTCCCAAAAGAGAACAGAAAATAAGATATTATCAAAGAAATAATAGAAGAAAAATGTCAAACTAAAGGACACTGATGTCCAGATTAAAAGGTCTTTGGCACAGTGAATGAAAAATGTCCACACTGGCACCTCATCTTGACATTTCAGATTATCAGGAGCAAAGAGGATTCTAAAGCTTCTGGAGGTAAAATAAAATCATGTATAAATAATGAGGTATAAGAAGAACACCAGGCTGTTCAGTCTCATTACTAGATGTAAAAATGGGGCAGTACTTCAAAAAATCTGGGGGAAATCAATATCTAACCCAGAAGTCAGGTAGTCAGCCAAAATATCAATCAATCATAAAAACAACATACAGATATTTTTAGACATATAGGATCAAAAGCTCATACCTGCCCTGGAGGAAATAGAACAACTACAAGCCTTTGCCTGTGGCATGAAATAAAAAGTTGGGGAGATGCTCAAGGGCCTGCTATAGATTAAAACAGTAACCTTTGAGTCACTTTTGGAGTCTGAATCCAATGGACCATTTATAGAAAAGAAAATTTGGAGACAATTTGGAATTTGAATGTAAAATAAGTATTAGAGGAAACCAAGGAGTATATTCTTATTTTTAAAGTTATGATAATGGCATTGTGATTATGTAAGAAAATGTCCATATTTTTAGAGATGAGTAGTGCGGAGAAGGCAATGGCACCCCACTCCAGTACTCTTGCCTGGAAAATCCCATGGATGGAGGAGCCTGGTGGGCTGCAGTCCATAGAT
>NW_011495054.1:5368539-5373109 GCF_000754665.1 Bison bison bison
GAAGGAAATGGCAACCCACTCCAGTGTTCTTGCCTGGAGAATCCCAGGGACAGGGGAGCCTGGTGGGCTGCCATCTATGGGGTCGCACAGAGTCGGACACGACTGAAGCGACTTGGCAGCAGCAGCAGCAGCAGTGAAATATTCAGAAGTGAAATTTCATGATGTCTGGGACATGCTTTAAAATGGAGTAAAAAAGAGATAGGTGGGTTAAACAGATTTGGCTATATCTGGATAATAGTTGAAATTGAATGATGAATATATGAAAGTTCATTATACTATTCACAAGTTTTACCTATATTTGAAATTTTTCATCATAAGATAAGAAAATTTTAAGCATCACCTGCCATTAATTTAGCAACTTCTAAAATACTGACTTGGGAAGCTAAACAAAGATACATACCTGGCTTTCTGCTTATGATACTATCACAGAAAGGAACACTGTGTAGCCATTAAAAAGCAGTGGGCAGATCTGTGTAGACTGAAGTAAATTAATTTCCAGGTTATATTGTAGTATAGAAAGCTTGGTTCAGTGCACTGTGTGTAATCAGTCACTACCTACTGTGTGATAAAATTGTGGTGGGCAGGTATGGATTCTCTGGAATTGGCCTTTTCCTATGATACTAACTTTCCTCTCTCAGTGGACCATTCACCACAGCATATAAATACAGGAGAGGATATTCAGTCTTGAAAAAGCAGAACAAACTCCCTTGACCCTCATTCTCCTCTACTCCCCTATCTTTGGTTCCTCTTTACAGCAATGTGCTTAAAAGAGTTTATTCTTACTGTTTTACTTTCCTTCTGTTCGCTCTTGAACCTGCTGCAGTCTCACCATGCCACCATAGCAGCTCTTCCCATGTTCCCCAGGGACTTCCACAATAGTAAATTCAAGGGCACCCCTCTTTTCTTTTTACTTGACCTTCTAGCAGTATTTAATGTGATCTCACTCCCCCATTCTTGAAACTGTTTTCATATGGACTTTGGGACACTCTTAGGGCTTCTCTCGTCACTGGTGTTTCCTATCTCCTGTCTTCCTAATCTCTCAACAGTCAAGGGCACCAGGACCTATTTCTAGGACCACTTCTGTCTACTCTGTCTGCTCGTACTCCCTCGTTGATCTCATCCTGTCTTATAGCTTTAAACACCTCTCTGTACAGATGATGCTTAGTTTTGCTTCTCAGCCAAAACCTGTCCCTGAGGCTCTGCATGCATATTGATGTGGGTGGGTGTTTGTATATGCTCAGGATATGAGACTTTTCCAGTTGGAAGTCTGATAGTTCCCTCAAGCTAAATATGCCCTCTACCAAACTCCTGATTTTACCCCAGATCTCCTTCTGCCTCAGGCTCTCCCATTTCACTTCATGACATCTGTGTCCTTCTGGTGCTGGCCAGAGACCTTCGGAGCTGTCCCTCTCTCTTCCTCTTTTTTCCCTTCCCCAATTCCTTGCCTAGTCAGCATATATTGCCTGCTTTACCTTCAAAGTGTCTCCCAACCCCCTTCACCTCCGTAAAAGTCCTGTGTGATCTGGGGCTTCTGTCACTCCACTCCAGCCCCACCTGAGCTCCTGGCTGACACACGGGCACTGAACGTGTTTCTCCCTTCCGGGCCTTGTGCAGTGTCATCTGCAGATAAACAGACAGCTCGTTCTCTCTTTTTAGGTCTCTGCTCACGTATCATCTTATCAAAAAGACCCTTCTTACCATTCCTTATAAATTATTTTATGTAAAATATAATCCTGTCCCTCCTTATCCGTTTTGCTTTGGTGCAGAATTCAGCTGTGGCAGTACCAACATGGTGATCAGCAGGAAATACCTTATTCTTAATTTTAACCTTTTCCTTTAAGATTATAGAATAACCAAGGCATGGACTCTCTCTGCCTGATTTCATTACCTGTGCACTGGACACATCCTTGCTTGAGAATCTTCTGTGACTCTCTTTTACCTTTTCAGGGCACGTGTTTTACATCTTCAGTTCTGTTTTGCTCTGAGACTTCTTCCTGTCCCCATGTGCTTTCTGTAAGCTGCTGTTCTTCAGATAGATTCAGTGACAATTTTACTGATGTTTTGTCTCTTTTTTAGGTCTGTTCTTAACTATATGGTCAGTATAATAAGGGATGCACTAGGTGCCTCTCCCCCTTCAACTCCATCGGTTTATGATTTCCTTTAAATTATGATTCGGATAGCTGAGATGACCTTCATTCATTCAGTGTTAATCCAGTGCCTTGTCTGGGTAGCAGGGTAAAAGCCTTTGTTTTCAAGGAGCTTACATCAGAGTATGGGGAATTAGTAAGAAAGGAAATACAAGGACAAAATAATTTCAGCTACTGACAAATGCTGGGGAGAAAATAAAACAGGGTAATGTGATAGAGAGTGAGGGGGTAGAGGTGGCGAGCCACTCTGGTTTGCCTGGCAGAGAGGGCCATTCTGAGGAAGGACATTTGAGCTGAAATGAGAGTGATGAGAAGCAATCATCTATCCTGCCAAAGAAGGCAACCAACCCTCCCCGTTTGCCAGGACCTGAGACATTTCTTAGGACATGGACCGTTGGTGCTAAAACCAGGACAGTCTCAGGCAAACCAGAACTAGTCCAGTCCAGAAAGAGGGATCAGCAAGTACAGGCCTAGCATGCAGGCGTTTTAGAGGAGGGACAGAAGGCAGCGCCCGGAAAGTGTGGGGAGAAGCGGGGACCGAAGCAGGGAGGTCAGTGGATGTTGGACCCCATGGGCCTTACCAGCCATTTGAGTTTTGTTTTAAATTTATTGGGAAGCTGATGCAGGGCTTCAGACAGGGAAAGACATGATTTTATTTTCATCTGTAAATGAATCTTTGGCTAATGTAGTAAAACATACGGGGTCAAAGTAGGGAGACCAAGTTGAGAGGCTGGATGGTCACTGGACTTGAGGTGGTGGCTTGGGCCAGGAAGGGAGCCAGAGGGAAGCTTCTCGTCATCACTAGCTGTGTGCTGCTTCTCACTCCTCCCAGGCTCTTCCCGCTCCTTTCAAAATCGCTAGTAGCTTTTTCATCCCAAAGAAATGCTTTGCTAAGTATAGAGGTTCCCAGATTTACTACTTGGGCACCAAAGCTGAGTCCTCTTTGCTTCTCACGGGTGCTTTATCAGGTTTTCTTTTCAATATTTTCAAAGTACTTAAACACAATAGCGTGACTTTTTTTTTCTTAATTTAGTCATTGTTTTTCTTATGGAGCCAGATTGGGCAGTGCTTTTGAATGCCAAGTGATTGATTTTTTAATCTGGATGCCTTTGAAGGGTCATATTTAGAGTTGTGCAACATAAATAGAGCTACACTCGGTAAACGTGAATCTAGCTGAAGGGTGGGGGTAACACACTGTGGGAAGATGTGGATGTGTTCAATTTTAGGCGACATAGGCTATTCTAGCTGAAGTGCTGGGGAGTGGGAGGCAGTTAGAAAAGTTGTGCTCAATCCCAGTAGCAAGGATGGGTCTGTATATAGCAACGTAGGAGTTGCCATGGAGAGGTAGGATTGGATTT
The DNA here is from genome assembly GCF_000754665.1 of Bison bison bison. Classification (NCBI taxonomy): domain Eukaryota; kingdom Metazoa; phylum Chordata; class Mammalia; order Artiodactyla; family Bovidae; genus Bison; species Bison bison. The sequence goes on from NW_011495054.1 coordinate 5,372,045, forward strand.
GGGTCAGGACGTGTATGCATGCTGTCGCTTCAGTCGTGTCCGACTCTTTGTGACCGCATGGATGTAGCCCGCCAGGCTCCTCTGTCCATGGGATTCTCCAGGCAAGAATACTGGAGTGGTTTGCATGCCCTCCTCTTGAGTAAGGACACAGATCTGTTTATTCAGCAGAGCTTCAAGTATTTACCATGTGCTTTGTGAGTGCTGGAAATGAGACAGTGAACAAGGCAGGCAGGATCCTGGCTCTTGGGGAGCCGGCATTCAGCTGAGGTGGGGTGGAGGTAGAAAGTCAAATAATAAATGAATTAATGAGTAAGATCATTTCAGAGAATGGTAAGTGCTGTGCAGATAACATGACTGGATGTTGTGCTCTGGCTTGTGTGGGGTGAGTAGGAGAGGGTGGAGGGGATTCTTCTTTGGTAATCATGGAAAGCCTCTTTGAGGAGGTGACATTCTATGTAAGACCTAAATGTTGGGAAAGAGCCAGGCACACACAGGAGGATCTAGGGACAGGGTGTTCCAGCAAAGGTTTTAGAACCAGTTCAGTTCAGTTCAGTCGCTTAGTCGTGTCCGACTCTTTGCGACCCCATGAATTGCAGCACGCCAGGCCTCCCTGTCCATCACCAACTCCCGGAGTTCACTCAGACTCAAGTCCATCAAGTCAGTGATGCCATCCAGCCATCTCATCCTCTGTCGTCCCCTTCTCCTCCTGCCCCCAATCTCTCCCAGCATCACGGTCTTTTCCAATGAGTCAACTCTTCGCATGAGCTGGCCAAAGTACTGGAGTTTCAGCTTTAGCATCATTCCTTCCAAAGAAATCCCAGGGCCGATCTCCTTCAGAATGGACTGGTTGGATCTCCTTGCAGTCCAAGGGACTCTCAAGAGTCTTCAACACCACAGTTCAAAAGCATCAATTCTTCGGCTCTCAGCTTTCTTCACATTCCAACTCTCACATCCGTACATGACCCCTGGAAAAACCATAGCCTTGACTAGTCGGACCTTTGTTGGCAAAGTAATGTCTCTGCTTTTTAATATGCTATCTAGGTTGGTCATAACTTTCCTTCCAAG
>NW_011495054.1:5373270-5380663 GCF_000754665.1 Bison bison bison
TTAAATAAGCATGGTGACAATATACAGCCTTGACGTACTCCTCTTCCTATTTGGAACCAGTCTGTTGTTCCATGTCCAGTTCGAACTGTTGCTTCCTGACCTGTATACAGGTTTCTCAAGAGGCAGGTCAGGTGGTCTGGTATTCCCATCTCTTTCAGAATTTTCCGCAGTTTATTGTGATCCACACAGTCAAAGGCTTTGGCGTAGTCAGTAAAGCAGAAATAGATGTTTTTCTGGAACTCTCTTGCTTTTTCGATAATCCAGCAGATGTTGGCAATTTGATGTCTGGTTCCTCTGCCTTTTCTGAAACCAGTTTGAACATCCGGAAGTTCACAGTTCACGTATTGCTGAAGCCTGGCTTGGAGAATTTTGAGCATTACTTTACTAGTGTGTGAGATGAGTGCAATTGTGTGGTAGTTTGAGCATTCTTTGACATTGCCTTTGTTTGGGATTGGAATGAAAACTGACCTTTTCCAGTCCTGTGGCCACTGCTGAGTTTTCCAAATTTGCTGGCATATTGAGTGCAGCACTTTCACAGCATCATCTTTTAGGATTTGAAATAGCTCAACTGGAATTCCATCACCTCCACTAGCTTTGTATGTAGTGATGCTTCCTAAGGCCCACTTGACTTCACATTCCAGGATGTCTGGCTCTAGGTCAGTGATCACACCATCGTGATTATCTGGGTCATGAAGATCTTTTTTGTACAGTTCTTCTGTGTATTCTTGCCACCTCTTCTTAATATCTTCTGCTTCTGTGAGGTCCATACCATTTCTGTCCTTTATCGAGCCCATCTTTGCATGAAATGTTCCCTTGGTACCTCTAATTTTCTTGAAGAGACCTCTAGTCTTTCCCATTCTATTGTTTTCCTGTATTTCTTTGCATTGATCTCTGAGGAAGGCTTTCTTATCTCTTCTTGCTATTCTTTGGAACTCTGCATTCAGCTGTTTATATCTTTCCTTTTCTCCCTTGCTTTTCACTTCTCTTCTTTTCACAGCTATTTGTAAAGCCTCCTCAGACAGCCATTTTGCTTTTTTGCATTTCTTTTCCATGGAGATGATCTTGATCCCTGTCTCCTGTACAGTGTCATAGTTCATCAGGCACTCTATCTATCAGATCTAGTCCCTTAAATCTATTTCTCACTTCCACTGTATAATCATAAGGGATTTGATTTAGGTCATACCTGAATGGTGTGAACCAGAGGTGGGGTCTAATCCTAAGCAGACTCCCATTTAAGTAAGTGGAGATGGGAACCAGCAGATAAGAGGAACACACAGAGGGCAGGAACTGTTGACTTTGCTCATTAGAAGAGTCCCTTACACATAGGTACATGTTCATGTTGAAAAGAAACAAACCAGGATTGTATTCTACCGCTGAGACTGAGGCAGGACAACGCCAAGGTTTCTGGCAACCATGGCACAGCCTACACAGAAGACAAGGAAAAGCTTGATGATTTTGGTTTTAGGTTCCTCTTGACCATCAAGAATGTTCACTTGTTTGAGGGAACTGAGTTAAGTAGCTGTAAAGCGTTAAGAGGCAGAGGTGAGGAAATAGAAACAGCATTTTCAAACTCTAAGAAACCTTTTGCTTATCTTTCGTGAATGTCTCGTAAAAGCCTCCCCCACCAGATCCATCCACCTCTGGGAACCTTGCCTGGCTGTGCTCCTCAGTTTGCTTTCTCTAGCCTCTTCTCTGTTACCAACTTTTCACTTTGGACTCCTTCACTGCTTTTTGTTTGCTTCTGGAAGCCTGTCTACTTTGCACTCCTGTTCTTTCTTATCTCTATTTCTGCCTCTCTTCACTCATGGCACCAGTTTCTGAGACTCCAGCCAGACCCAGAAGTCTGGTCTGGAGCGGGCAGTGGATGAAGAGGCTGCTTTAGGTATATCTGAGACATCTGACAGTGAATGGAAGTTGAGAAGAGGGATGGTATTGCAATGGGCCGCCAATGTTTTCTTTAAGATCTCGGAGACCTGTGAATATTTGAAACCAAAAAGAAGGACATCAGAGAGGGAGACTGTGAGGGTGAAGGGGGCAGATGGGAGATAATTGAGGGGGCAGTTAGAGAGGAGGCGGAAATGCTTCTTCCTCTGAATTAAGAGGAAAAGAATAAATGAGGCTGAACACCAAGATTCTTGAGTGGGAAGAAAGACAAGTGGGAGCAGCTTATAGTAAGTGGTCTGGATCTTTTCAGTAATAATAAAAGGCAGGTGGTCTGCTTAAAGCCATACTCAAAATTTGGTGGAAGAACTTTGGAATCACCGCCCCAGAGCTTTTGCTGGGTTATAATCAAACGATGAAGGAAGAACTGCCAAGTACCAGCAAGGATCCAGTTGAAGCTGGCATATATTTTTAGCAGACAGAGTCTGCCTTTCTCTACTGTTGCTCTGCCAATCCCCGAGCAGCTGGGGCTAATGTTGACTGCTGTTATTACAGAGTTTGGATTTTAGCCACTAATTATATTTCAAGAAGATATAATCCTCATGGCTGTACTTAATAGTAAATCAAGACCTGATTGATTTGTTTTCCTCTCATCTTACTTGTACCTGTCAGAAGCTTGTAATTAGTGAGAGCTGCCTGTGGAATTCAGTATGAGGAATTTTCATCAACAACCCTCGTAGAACCTATTAAACTTGGCTCATTACTTTTAAGAATCTGGACTATTAAAAATGAAAGCTCTCAAACATCTCATAGCTTCCCTTTTGTTCTCAGCTTCTGTAGAGCAATTAGGTTTTGAGGTGTACACCTACTCAGGTACAATTTTGGGAAATGCTTTTGAGTAACCAGGTGACAATAATACACTTCTGAAGGAGAAGTTTGCTCACTGAATGGAAACAGGTTCCATTTAAGACCTTCTTTTTCTTTAAATATTAGGTGGAAAATGGTATATTCGTAGCCAACCCGCTTCAGGAACGGACAATTCTAATGAGAAAAGAGGGCGAGTCTGCAAAAAGCATTAATGAGATGCTCCTGAGCAGACTGTCCCGTTACCGAGCCTCGCCGTCCGCAACACTGGCTGCCCTCACCGGCTCCACCATCTCCAACACCCTGAAAGAGGACCAAGCAGGTCGGCTGCCCTTCGCTTATCTCATGTTTACCTTGTACAGCTTCATTCAGCTCTATGCATGTTTTGAGAGTATTATCTTAGAGCAGTTTTAGGTTTGCAGCAAAATTGAAGGTACAGATTTTTTGTATACCTCCCACCCCTACATGTGCACAGCCCCCCTTATTATCAGCATCCCCCACCAGCGTGGTGCACTTGTCACAATCAATGAACCCACCAAGACACATAATAATCACCCAGAGTCCACAGTTCACCTTAGGGTTCACTCTTGGTGGTGGTGTACATTCTATGGGTTTGGAAAAATGCATAATGACCTGTGTGCATCATTATTGTATCACATAGAGTAGTTGTATAGCCTTAAAAGTCCTTTGCACTCTACCTATTCATCCTTCCCCACCCCAAAAACCCTGGCCACCACTGATCTTTTATTGTCTTCATAGTTTTGCCTTTTACAGAATATCATATAATCAGATTTATACAGAATATAGCCTTTTCATATAGGCTTCTTTCGCTTAATAATATATGCCTTTACAGTTCCTCCATGCCTTTTCATGGCTTGATGCATTCAGCTTGTGGTTAGTGCATGCTGCCTGTGGAATTCAGGCAGTACTTGTTATTGAGCTCTTACAGACTTACAAAGCAGTTTGCTTTACATAGTTCACCTTTTTGTGTCCTTCCAGTCATTGTTCTTTTTTTTTTTATTCCAAGCTAACACATACTGTTGGCTGTGAACATGAATTAGCAAGAATCTGTAAGAATTCAACACAGCTCTCTCCTTAATTGTAAATACTTTGTCATTACTGTTAGTATAAATTATTTTCATGTTTAGTATATGCTTCATGAATGTAAAAAATTCACATTTAACATCATCTTCACTAAATATGGGTTTCCATGATGGCTGGGATGGGTAAAGAATCTGCTTGCAGTGCAGGAGACCTGGGTTCATTCCCAGGTCAAGAAGATACCCTGGAGAAGAGAATGGCTGCCCACTCCAGTTTTCTTGCCTGGAGAGTTCCATGGACAGAGGAGCCTGTCAGGCTATAATCCATGGGGTTGCAAAGAGTCAGGCAGGACTGAGCAACTAACACTTCCACTTTCACTAAACATATTCTCGACCAAGCAAATAAAAGGCAAACCCTCTACAACAGAGACTGATTTTTCTGGACTTTGGCATTTAGTGTTTGCACTGTAATATTTTGAAATAGATAATGTGTTTACAGAGTTTGAAAGTGAAAACAATATAAATGGTACATGCAGAAAAATCTTACTCCAGTATCCTGGTGTATTCTGTTATTTGCCCCACCCTGCCCCGTATAGGTAGCTCTATTTATTAGTTTCTATTTATCCTGGCAGAGTTGTTTGTTTTTTTTTTTATGCAAAGAGAAATTAATGTAAAGATAAATTTATGTATTTTTATTGTTCTTCTTTTCTCAGTAAAAGGTAGCCTTCTAAACACACTGTTCTGTACTTTTAAAGCAGGAATCCTTAACTAGGGTAAAAATTCAGTGTTTCATAAGCATCCTTTCCCAAAGTTTTAAATAACATAGTATGTGTATCATCATAATTTTCATCAGAGTTTCACGGTCACTTATGACCACCCCCAAAAGTCAAGAACCATTATTCTTGGAGAGTTTTCATATTACATATCAACTACATGAATTTATAACAAATCATGACCTGTAGTAAAAGATAAGGCTAGAAAAAGATGCCATGTAGAGAAAAATGATCTGAATAAATATATGTTTAATGAATTTAATGCAATTTTATGTTTTCATCCTTTTATATATTGAAATGTTCAGAAAAAATATTTGTGATTAATTCTTTGTGAGACTATAAAATTTTAAATATTTATTAGTCCATATTAGAATTTAAGGATAATATTTTACTTCTACAGATCTCTATTATATCAAATACAAGTTAGAAATTTACTAATAGTTATTATAACTTGGGTCTGTGGATAATTTGAGTTATAGGCAATACTTTGTAGAGAGCAGTCCTTATTACCTAAATAAATGTTTTCTTGATAAGCTGAAGGCTTGATCTGGGTTTGTCCCTTGGAAGAAAATTGAATCCTACCTGCACAATAGAAATGCTAAAGGAATGTTTGTTACCTAAGAAAATATGAGTGATATCAAAAAGAGGACTCAGTAGGCGAGGTATATTTAGTTCCTCTGAAACTATTACTTGTATTCTAAATATGTGATCTCAATCATTGTACTTTTATGCACATTCTTGATGTATTTATTTAAACATGATGTTACATAAAAATTCATCAGTAATAGGCTAAGTGAATTTTTGACAATTATTCAACATTCAGAAGGTCTAGGATTTTTTATTCTGTGGTAAACTAATACCTCTTACTATGTTAATAAGATATGTCTATTAAAAAAAATCTCAGTGAAAATGTTATGCTCACAAAGTTGCTAGCTTTTTAGGGTTTCTTACTTATGGAAATTTATGCTACTGGATTTATGTCCTAAATGAAGAATATATTTATTGGAGGCTTGAAGTTTTAAAAAATGGAATTTAGAACCACAAGCATTCAAAGCAATGACAGATTAGATTTCGCTTGTCTCACTTTTCTAATCTAAACCATCTAAAGATAATTTTATATCTATGTAGGCAGTTATATTTTATACCCTGACAGCTTCCTAGGTAAAACACTCTGATTGACTTTCTGCTGCCGTCATCAATCCTCACTAGACTAATACTTCAGTTCACCCTACGTTTTCATATCTGCCAGTGAGTAAGGGAAATTAAAGTACATTTTATACCTTTTAATTATAAACAATAATTATTTTCTTAATGATAGTTTATGTCACTGATCCTAAAAAAAAAAAAGAAATAAAGTGCATCATCGGTTGTAAATCCTGCAGGCATAAAATTATTTTGTGATAGATACTGTGAAAGCTTTTATTAACTGGTTATGGGTTGAAATTTCTGGCTGATTCCATGTTTAAAGCTGTTTATAATGAATGAAATATCACAAGCCTATTAAGAATTTGTTCTATATAAAATGAAAAGATCTCTACTGGAGGACAGTTTCCTAGGGGGAAATATAAACAGTAGGATTCTTCTTTTATTTTGAGATTTAGTCCATGTGAGGATTCATTCCTTTGAAAGATTTTTTAGAGCCATAAGGGCATATTGAATACTGGGAACACCTTTGAGAAATGTTCAGATCATAGAACCAGGGGGCTTGGGGCCAGGCTGTGGAGCTAGAAGATCATTATTTTTGCCTTAGCTTAGTATTTTTTGCTCTATTTTCTGAATCTTAGTATATCCTTGCTAGAATTTGGGGCCCCCTTGTCATACTCTGGTTTGGTAATCAGGTTAATCTGTGTGTCAACTGTTGTTACTCACCATTTTCATTCCTTTTACCAGCAAATACTAGCTGTGGACTTCCTCTAAAAATGCTTCGGAAGACACCCATTTATACCTGTGGTACATACTTGGTGATGCTGGTCCCACCTCCAGGGGGATCAGGCAGCTCTGCCACCCGCTCTCTTTTTGGTGGAACAAGTGGTTTGTCGTCTTTAAAAAGTAAGTGAACTTTATTTATGGCTCTTTTCCCAATTTGTCTCCGACTCTGAAATATAAGGTTTTTCCTAATAGTGATTTTGCACTTACTCTCTTAAATGTTTGCAGAAGCTCTTTGATAGCAACAAAAAACCCTATCAGTATCATCATAGGCTAGGAGGAATGAAAAATAGAATTTTTGTAGATGATGTAATAGTATACTTCTGAAAACTATTGTCCTGTAGAATTACTCAGAATAATAATGAGGTCAGAAAGATCTTAGGAAATAAAATAATCTGTCATCACTTTATTTATTGATGACACAGCAAGAACACTACCCACCATAGAGCTATTAAAATAAGTCTGTGAGAGAACGAACTTATGGTTCTTGGGGGGAAGGATGGGGGCAAGGGATAGTTAGGGAGTTTGGGATAGACATGTACACACTGCTGTGTTTAACATGGATAACCAGCAAGGTCCTACTGTATAGCACAGGGAAGTTGGCTCAGTGTTATGTAACAACCTAGACAGGAAGGGCGGAGAAGGCAATGGCACCCCAGTCCAGTACCCTTGCCTGGAAAATCCCATGGAGGAGCCTGGAAGGCTGCAGTCCATGGGGTCGCTGAGGGTCGGACACGACTGAGTGACTTCACTTTCACTTTTCACTTTCACGCATTGGAGAAGGAAATGGCAACCCACTCCAGTGTTCTTGCCTGGAGAATCCCAGGGACGGGGGAGCCTGGTGGGCTGCCGTCTATGGGGTCGCACAGAGTCGGATACGACTGAAGTGACTTAGCAGCAGCAGACAGC
>NW_011495054.1:5380763-5381673 GCF_000754665.1 Bison bison bison
GCTCAGCTTTCTTTATAGTCCAACTCTCACATCCATACATGACTACTGGAAAAACCATAGCCTTGACTAGTCGGACCTTTATTGGCAAAGTAATGTCTCTGCTTTTTAATATGCTATCTAGGTGGGTCATAACTTTATTTCCAAGGAGTAAGCATCTTTTAATTTCATGGTTGCAGTCACCATCCACAGTGATTTGGGAGCCCCCAAAAAATAAAGTCAGCCACTGTTTCCGCATCTATTTGCCATGAAGTGATGGGACCGGATGCCATGATCTTAGTTTTCTGAATGTTGAATTTTAAGCCAACTTTTTTACTCTCCTCTTTGACTTTCATCAAGAGGCTCTTTAGTTCAATTCTTCATTTTTTGCCATAAGGGTGGTGTCATCTGCATATCTGAGGTTATTGATATTTCTCCTGGCAATCTTGATTCCAGCTTGTGCTTCATCCAGCCCAGTTTCTCATGATGTACTCTGCATATAAGTTAAATAAGCAGGGTGACAATATACAGCCTTGACGTACTCCTTTTCCTATTTGGAAACAGTCTGTTGTCCCATATCCAGTTCTAACTGTTGCTTCCTGACCTATATACAGGTTTCTCAAGAGGCAGGTCAGGTGGTCTGGTATTCCCATCTCTTGCAGAATTTTCCACAGTTTATTGTGATCCACACAGTCAAAGGCTTTGGCATAGTCAATAAAGCAGACATAGATGTTTTTCTGGACTCTTGCTTTTTTGATGATCCAGCAGATATTGGGAATTTGATCTCTGGTTCCTCTGTCTTTTCTGAAACAAAGCTTGAACATCTGGAAGCTCACAGTTCATGTATTGCTGAAGCCTGGCTTGGAGAATTTTGAGCATTACTTTACTAGCGTGTGAGATGAGTGCAATTGTGCGGTAGTTTGAGCATTCTTTG
>NW_011495054.1:5381773-5382634 GCF_000754665.1 Bison bison bison
GACTTAGCAGCAGCAGACAGGAAGGGAGTTTGGGGGGAAAATGGATACGTGTATACGTATGGCTCAGTCCCTTTGCTGTTCAGTTGAAACTATCACAACATTGTTAATTGGCTATACCCCAAATACAAAATAAAAAATGTAGAAAGCAAAGGTCTGTGAAATGCCTCCATTTTAGGACACATATGTGTCTCTGAAATGTTAAGCAAATAATGTATATGATACAAAATAATGTGCAAAAATTCATTAGTGTTAAGTGTACACATATTTTTATAAAAGAGGGAGGTGTACTATTATGATTAAAGTATAACTTACATACCATAAAATTTACCCATTTAAAATATACAATTCAGTGGTTTTATATATTTAGAATTGTCCAACTATCACCACTATCTAATTATAAAACATTTCTATCACTCCAAAAAGAAATCCCATACCCATTAGCAGCCACTCCTTTCCCCACCCCCTCACCCAGCCTGTGGCCTCCACCAGTGTGCTTTCTGACTATGGACTTATCTATTCTAGACTTTCCATATATGTGGAATTACGAAGTATATGTGCTTTTCATTTCAGTTCAGTCGCTCAGTCGTGTCTGACTCTTTGCGACCCTATGGACTGCAGCACGCCAGGCCCCCCTGTCCATAACCAAATCCTGGAGCCTACCCAAACTCATGAACATTGAGTCAGTGATGCCATCCAACCATCTCATCCTCTGTCGTCCCCTTCTCCTCTTGCCCTCAACCTTTCCCAGCATCAGGGTCTTTTCAAATGAGTCAGCTCTTTGCCTGAGGTGGCCAAAGTATTGGAGTTTCAGCTTCAACATCAGTCCTTCCAATGAACACCCAGGACTGATCTCCTTTTAGG
>NW_011495054.1:5382860-5387987 GCF_000754665.1 Bison bison bison
TGGAATTCCATCACCTCCACTAGCTTTGTATGTAGTGATGCTTCCTAAGGCCCACTTGACTTCACATTCCAGGATGTCTGGCTCTAGGTGATTGATCACACCATTGTGATTATCTGGGTCATGAAGATCTTTTTTGTTCAGGTCTTCTGTGTATTCTTGCCACCTCTTCTTAATATCTTCTGCTTCTGTCAGGTCCATACCATTTCTGTCCTTTATTGAGCCCATCTTTACATGAAATGTTGCCTTGGTATCTCTGATTTTCTTGAAGAGATCTCTGGTCTTTCACATTCTGTTGTTTTCCTCTATTTCTTTGCACTGATTGCTGAGGGAGGCTTTCTTCTCTCTCCTTGCTATTCTTTGGAACTCTGCATTCCGATGTTTATATCTTTTCTTTTCTCCTTTGCTTTTTGCTTCTCTTCTTTTCACAGCTATTAGTAAGGCCTCCTCAGACTTAGTGACTGGCTTTTTCTTAACTGAAACATAATGTTCCCAAGTTTCATCCATGTTGTAGCACAAATCATTGCTTCATTTCTTTCTATGGCCAAATCATATTTGATTGTATGGATATACTGCATTGACATTTGAATTCTTTCTGCTTTTTGGCTGTTTTGAGTAATGCTACTATGAGCATTCATGTACAAGTTTTTGTGTGGACATGTTGTCATTTCTCTTGGGTGTATGTGTGAGAGGAAAATTCTAGGTCCTGTGGTACTTCTGTGTTTAACCTTTTGGAGGGACTGCTGAACTGTTTTCCCGTGGCTGTACCATTTTAGAGGCTCATTAGCAATGGTTCCAATTTTTCCACATTCTCTCTAACATTTGTTATTTTCCCTTTTTGTTGTTCTTGTTGTTTTACTAGCCATCCTAGTGGATATGAAGTAGTATATCATTGTGGTTTTGATTTGCATTTCCCTAGCAGTTAATGATGGAGAAGGCAATGGCACCCCACTCCAGTACTCTTGCCTGGAAAATCCCATGGATGGAGGAGCCTGGTGGGCTGCAGTCCATGGGGTTGCAAAGAGTCAGACATGACTGAGCGACTTCACTTTCACTTTTCACTTTCATGCATTGGAGAAGGAAATGGCAACCCACTCCAGTGTTCTTGCCTGGAGAATCCCAGGGACTGGGGAGCCTGGTGTGCTGCCGTCTAGGGGGTCGCACAGAGTCAGACACGACTGAAGCGACTTAGCAGCAGCAGCAGCAGCAATTAATGATGTTGAACATCTTTTCTTGTGCTCATTGACTTTTTGTATATTCTTTGGAGAAATATCTATTCAAATTCTTTGTCCATTTTAAAATTGGGTTATTTGTCTTTTTATTGACCATTAATCATCTTAAACCTTTTTATTTAGTTTCCTTGGCATGGTTTTTTCCCCCACTCAATTGAAATTAGCCCCACTTGATTAAAACAGGTTTTCATGGTGCCATTTTTTCATGAGGATATAGCTTACTCAGTGATTCTGTTTTAGACCAACGAATGAATAAATGCTGAAATTCCTTCTGTGCCCTCTTCCACAGTGGTCACTGTGGAGGCTACTCAGTAAGTGGAGTAAGAGCTCATAGTCTGGTTAGGAGAAATGATGTCGGTGTGTGAAACAGCTAGAAAACGAAGCATGATGCTGTTTTCTCTGCCTGAACCGTGGGGAGCAGATGTAAATGCTGCAGAATCAGAGACAGAAAGGGTCATTGTCAAGTGGGGTAGAAGGGAGACACTTCATGAAGTTTTGAGTTTGTCCTGAAAAATGGCTGTTATTCATGTAAGTGGCCACATGGGGAAAGGCATATGCATGGGAAACACAATGAAAAAGAGATTTGGAGAAGACCATTTGTTGGTGTGCAGGACAGAACAATAGAAAATAGAAAAGAAACAAAGAGTGCCATTTAGATCACAGCTCAAGTCAGTCGTGATGAGAATCTGGATTACTAGGGTGATGCGACTAAAAGCGAGAAATTTGAGACACTGCTCAGATTTTCTGTTGAAAAGTGGGGAAGAAAATAACATCAGTAATAGAGCTAGCCCATCTGCCACAGCAGCCATTGAAGAGCAGTGACTATGGCTCTGTGCTACCCCCTAGCCAGGGGCCTCAGCAAGGGCCACCAGATGACCAAGAACAAGAACAGCCCCACCAGACATGATGCAGAAGGTGTGCACCTTTGCCCCTGAGGAGCAGCATGCCATGGTCTCCCAAGAACAAGCAGGCCCTCAAGTTCATCAAGAAAAAAGGTGGGGACATATATCCGTGCCGAGAGGGAGAGAGAGAAGCTGAGTAATGTCCCGGCCACCATGAGGAAAGCAGCATCCAAGAAGGACTGAGCCCCCTCCTCTCTGTCCCAATAAAACCTTTTCAGGAGAAAAATTAGCAGCTAGCATATATGTGCTGGTGTAGATCCTTGACGTATTTTTTAACTCACTTAATCTTCACAATAACTGTATAAAGTAGATACTTTTATTATCTCCACTTTACACGTGGGGCAACTGAGAGGTTCAGTAAATTTGCCAGGGTCACACAGAAGTGGTAGAGCTATAATTCAAATTCAGAATCCTAAAGTGCATGCTTGTCATCACTGCACTCGCCTTTGTTAAGGGAAAAGGCCAAAATCTCTCCAAATTTTAGAGCCAGTGCTTGGAAGGATAGCAACTGACTTGTGTTTGAACACCCTCTGACCTTTATTGAGCACCAAATGTATGTAAAGTATTTCTTGTAAATATTGCTACTTTTTGATGTTAATGATCATAACCCCTCTTGCAATTACCCTTTTGACAATCTATATTGAAAAAACCCATATGTAAAAGTTGCTGTTTTAAAAACACTTTCAAAAATATACTTCACTTTGATGGCTGTTCCTCTTACCGTTTGGAGCTCTGAGTAGTGGGATTTTAGTCCATCGTGCATCTAAGCTGACTTCTCTTCACTCTGGGCACCATGGGGATGAGTTGACTGTCCGTTAGTGCCTTCTGAATTTTGCGGAGTCAAACAGTTGGGAAAAAAAAAGAAAAAAATATGATTCACTACATTGGAAGAGACTTTATGACAGGGTTTTTTTTGTGTGTGTGATCTTAACATGTGTCTTTTGTCTCCTCACTGTTATACCAATAGACAACCAAAACAAGATGTGATTTTGATGAAAGTCTTTATATTAAGAGGCTAAAATTTAACTCACCATCGTTCATCTCAAGGCTTACTAAACTGTTTGTTTCCGAAGTCCTGGCCTCTAGCTTGGTGTATAATATTTCGGATGGTCAATTCACAAGTCGTGCCGACCTCATAGATGCTGCTGGAAGCTCCTTGGGGCGTGGTGCTCTTGTACCAGGATTGGGTAAGAATTAAAAGCCCACATTTATTGTCCTTGGAAAAATTCAAAATTTTAGCAATTTCTCTCAAAAAGTCTTGCCAGTTCTCTATGGTATTCTAGTTTCCTTGAAAGAATTTTTTTATGCTACTCTTTAGTTGTGAGGATTAATATAAGAAATTGTCATATGTGAAATTCCTCTGCATAAATTATGGTTGAAGATACTGTCCGTTATAGGTTATATGATGATCCTATAACAAATTTTTCTCAAGTTCATGCCGTAAAGAAACTTCTTTCCCCTAAGGGTTTGGTATACTTCTTATTGTTAGAAGATGAGCATTATGTAGTATATTGGATATTCTGTTTGCCTTGGCACCTAGGAAACTTGATTCTGAGTTTAGGGTTCAGTTACTAAGGCTTTTACTGCGTGTTAATGTTAACTAGTCCTATTGTACCTGAGTTTTAATGTAAGCTACTTGAATCCTTTTTGGAGTTGAAAAGGTTACAATGTAAGTCACTGACTAAAAACTTTCTATTCCTTGAAACTATTCCATTCTCACATATGAGTTAAGCCAAGTAGACTGAATCCTTTGAGCCCCAGTCTACTGCTTTGCCATCTCTGGGGAGCATCCTTGCCCTTCTACTCTTTAGCAGTGCTTATGAGAAGTATATATCCAGCAGTGATAGTTGTATAAAGGTATATATATATATATATAAGTATATATCCAGACATGATAATTGTATAAAGATTGCTCTTTTTGCAGGTGCCTGTTATGATACAGTGAACAACATGCTGTGGACATGCTCGAATGACTATATCGATCAGTGGTGTAATCCTGGGAATCAGGCCTTCCATTACGTCTGCCAGAGACTTGGAGTCAGCCATATCATCACTGAGCCCAAAGGTGGGTGCACTCATTGTCCTATGGGAAGAGATGCTCCCCCGGGAAATAAGAGACAGCACAGCAGCAGTGTAAGTGGGAATGTACCCCAAGCAGCAAAGTGTGTCAACAGCCTTCCCTCTTCAAATTTAGAGTTTAAAATTCTTGTTATCTGATTGGTTTATGATTAAGTAAATAAATAGAGCTTTTGAGGTGGTCCACAGACTTTTTTTAAAAGGAAATTGTTACGACCCTTCTGAATTGTCAAAACTTTAGTACAGAAATTCATTCTTTGTTTGTATTTGGCATGGGATTATATAATGTTATGTTTTGTTTTGTTTTGCTTTAAAAATAACTTACTTATACACAGACTTACAATTTGATAGAATATCCAGCAAATGACCTTTAGATTTCTTAATATTAAAGTTGTTAATATTAAGAATTATTAACTTAATATTAATTTAAAATCTCATGACTTCAAAGTCAACTACAGTGGTATGTATGGAGTAGTGAGTAGCTCAGCAAATCCTCTCTTGATAAAGCAGTGATAAAATGAACTGAATTATCACAAACAACTCTTTCTACAAAATTAAAATACCAACTAAAAAAGTATTTCTAGACTCTGGAAATTGACCAAAGGGATATAACAAATTCAGAAGCAGTATTCATTAAAACAAAAAACCCACTGAACTTAGGCTAGAACAGTAGAAGTCTGTGGTGTTCTTAGCTGGAGATACCCCTGTCTCCCACCGTAAGCTTGATCAGTGCCGTAATTCTGGCAGGGTGGGGCAGATCATGGAAGCCAGCAGCTTTGCTGCCAGAAGGGGCTGACTGATTTGGAGTGGAGCATGGGAAAAACTCATGCTCAGCAGCAGTGTCAATAACAGTAGTGGTCTTGGTGGCAAACAGAGACAACCAGTGGCTTAACTAGCCTGAGGTTGTGGTCCTGGTTAGG
>NW_011495054.1:5388087-5450964 GCF_000754665.1 Bison bison bison
AGTAAACTAGCCAGAAATTTACTGGTGAAATTTGGGTAATGAGAAAGCTACAAAAAGACCTTCATAAGCTCCCCCAAACATCTGAAGAAGCCAGAGAAGGCCCAAACTGTTCACATAGGCCTGGCTGAAAATGAGCCGTCATACACATGCAGAAATTTGAGAGGGTCCAGCAGAAGGTGAAAAGCATGGAAGAGTTTAAAACTGCCTAAACTTTGTGCTTCCCGCATAAAACATGATCCATCCAGGGTGGAAGTCGTACTAGCTCAGGGTGTTGGAGCACAACCTGTGACTCAGACAAGGTTATTTCCTACCTACCGCTAGGAAGATAGCCTTAAAAAGAAAAATGAGAATAATAAAAATAAACAAATGAAAGAAAAGAAATAGTAAAATAGAAAGAAGAATTTTTTAAAAAGTGAGCAGAGAAACCAGTAGCTAAACACTGCAGGCAAAACTCAGATATTAGATTTAGAAGATGAAGACTTTAAAGCAGCCTTTATAAATACATTCAGAGAACTAAAGAAAACCATGTTTAAAAGACTAAAGGAAAGTATAATGATCATAATTATAAACAAATAGAGAATTTCAACAAAGAGTTTATTTGTTTAAAAAAAAAAAAAAGAACTAGTTGGAAATTCTGGATTTGAAAAGTTCAGTGACTAAGAAAAAAAAATTATTAGAATGGCTCAACAGCAGATTTGAGATGGTCAGAAAAATAATCAGCAAAGTTGAATATAGGTGAATAGAGATTTTTCTAGAAGAGTTACCAGCATGGAATCTAAGCTGATATGGCCTGAATTCACATCCCAACTCTACCATTAGTATCTGTGTGATCTCAGGTGAGTTACTGACTCTGATTCTTGAGTCACTTCTCTACAAAACAGGGCTGAAATAATCAAAGTTGATAGCGATATTGTAAGGTAATACATGCAAAGCATTCAGCCCATTGTCTAGCATATAGAAGGACTCAAAAAGTGGTAGCTACTTACGCTTTTTTTAAAAAATGGAAATTCCCAGGTGTTTTCACCCCAGCACTCTGTGGCAAGGAATAGAGTTCTCCAGCAGTAGTGGCAGAGATTGGAGCCAAATTAGTCTCTTCTAGCGTGCATGTACCTTTTGTAAGTGAGAGGTATGTTCTGTGGTGACCACCCACAGAGATTTCTTTCCTCACAGACTTTCCTTTTCATCTTCTAGAAGAGGCTATAACCACGAATGAGGTTATAAACCAATTATTGCACCACGTTGGTGCGATGTGCATACACCAACTCAATCTTCTTGCTACCAACCCCAATCTTCCAATCACAAGTGTCTTGGGCAAACAGCATCCCATTGAAGCACACCATCTGAGCAGTATTTGTGACATTATGGAGAAGGCCATGGTTAATGGAGACACCTGTATTATACGCTGCATTCTTGTTGTCTTTCAGGTAAATATACTGTTTTGAGATAATTGAAATAGAGAAAAAGAAACACAGACTCTGGCTTCCGTCAGCTAATTTCTACCAGGATAAAAATATTATCACATTCCTGTTTTGGAACTTAACCACGTTCTAATCCTGTAATTAGAATAACCATCATACTCATTGCACTGCAGTTAATGGAATATTGCTATATGTAGCTCATTGCAATTAATACATGTAAAATATTTAATTATACCATTACACAATAGAAGAGATTGTGTTTAAAAATACACCTCGGTATTTATTCATAAGAATAACTAGCCTGTTCTTTCTTCATAGGGATAATTTTATTCCCAGTAGAATTAGCATTTTCAGATATACCCCTTCTGTTTCTGTAGGTGGTGTTTAAATTTTTCTTCAGCCCACAAACTGAAAGGAATCGAGACATCATTCGACGGTCAGGATTGCTTCTTTGGCAGTTGTTGATGGCACCCAAAGATCAAATTTGCCCTGAAATTCAGAAGGAGGTCTGCCTTGCCATCAGGTAATCAGCACAATTTTCTTAGTGCTCTCTACCAAAGGCTTCTTCTGCGCTTCATTGTAATTGTCCCTCTAGGCTGTTAGCCTCCCATGTCTCCTGCCCCATCCCATAGTCAGGACCTCAGGGACTCAGACGTTCCTCATGTATGGATCTTAAAATAGCAAAAGAAAAAAACAGTCCCTAT
This sequence comes from Bison bison bison, assembly GCF_000754665.1. NCBI lineage: Eukaryota > Metazoa > Chordata > Mammalia > Artiodactyla > Bovidae > Bison > Bison bison. The sequence continues at coordinate 5,390,210 of NW_011495054.1, forward strand.
AAGTAGATATTTTGGTGGTTTGCAAATAGATGTTCTTCTCATTTTGGTCAAAGTGTGGCAAGGTGGTTAAGAAACAGGCTTTGGGGGACCTCCCTGGTGGTCCAGTGGCTAATACTTCACACTCCCAGTGCAGGGGGCCCAGGTTTGATCCCTGATTCGGGAACTAGATCCCACATGCTACAACTATGAGTTTACATGCTGCAACTGAGTCCCACGCAGCCAAATAAATTAAAAAAAGAAACAGGCTTTGGCATCAGGCAGACCTGGATTCTAATCTTTGCTCTGCCAGTTACTTCTCAAATGGTTTTCTGCTACAATCTACATCTAGCTGGCTTCACTACAGTGATTTTGTATAACTCAGTTCTCTCTAACTGGTTCAGCATCTAGCCTCAGATAAGTTATCATTTTGGTAATTCACAAATATGAGGAGTGGGATCCTGTTTATCAAGATGGTCATTGGACTGAATCACAACAGTAAATTTAGGTTCCACTGCCTTTTTAGTGGTGAAACTATACTCAAAATGGCATCTTTAATAAAAATTTTAAAACTTAGAGTTTGGATATTCTAGAACACGTGTTTAAAAACTTCAACTTTTCTGTCATTTCAGCTCTGGTTTAAATATCTTGTACCCAGGTGAAACTGAAATCAATAACTTACTTAAGCTGGTCTTAACAGAAGGTGAGAATTATCCTTAAATTACCCTTGAAAAACCATCCTTTTTTTTGTCCCTAAGGAAATGACTGAATTTTATTTTTTTCTTCATATCTGTTAGCATTATTTTTAAAAGTGCACATATGCCAACACTTAAACCAGATTGAAAGCAGAAACCATGTTCTATATATTGTCAAGCTTTGTAAACCTCTTTCTAGCCCCACTGTGTAGCATAATGTACCTGGTTATAGATGTTCAAAGAACATTAAAGATAATGATTTCTTGGGATTTCTAAGACAGTTGTTCCCCCACACATTAAAACTCAACTTTTAAAGTTAGACTCAATGACAGCAACAAAACTCACCTTGTTAAGAACACTCTGCATTTATAAGCAACATTAAAGAATTAGAAGTTTAAAGAATTAGAAATCGCACTTCATGAAATATCAAGACAGTAACTCCACTTTAATCAGGATGTACTGGTTAAAGAAAGTCTGATTGGTTGTGATATAGTATTTGCTGCTGTTGTTTGTCTTAGTACATATGCCTGGTGCCCCTCAATTGTCAACAGTCTTCTCATTTACAAACTTTAAAAAAAATAGTATCAGTTTTCTAAGCATGGTTGTTAAGATAGTTTATGGAGCTTTGTTCTGTGCTAGGAGAGAGAAACAGTGGCCTCTCCCAGCTGCGGGATGTGATCCTCACTAATTTAGCTGAACAACTTCAAAACAACCGATTCGGCAGCGAGGAGGAGGATCATTACAGGTGATGTGATGTGATTCACTGCTAGCCTTTTCTTAGTGTTTTCCTCAGTAATTAATTTACACTTAAATGTGTTTGATCATCTTGAGTCTCCTGTAATATCTTTTGCTATAATTAGCATGTTAAGTCTAAACTGTGGATCCAACTGAAAGATAAAAAATCCCACAGTTGCCCTAATAAATGATAATAGCACATTTCAGTTTTATGAGTGAAATAACTTGAGCCTGGCAAAAAGAGCACTTGGCGGAAGTAACAGGTGGAGGTTATTTAGGAAATGTTGGTAAAGGGCATCATCTAATTGCTGGTCTATGAGAGGCTGGGAGGTGTGGCTAGAGCTGGTGAGTAGAGGAAGATGTGTCTCTGCTATTTATAAAATACTTGAACTAGGTGCTTGAGTACCATTGTATTTCCATAAATTTAATTTAGACAATATATCTAGTTGTTAGCATCATTACTAAGTAAGATGATTCACTTACAGAGCCAATGAATTTTTCGTATCTGCTATTTGTCATCTTGTACTGATTGTGTAAGTTTTATCCTTTTATTAGTTAACCATCAGTATCTTATTGTTACATTTTTCCTACATTTTAAAGACTAAATGATGAACTTTTACACTACATTCTGAAGATTGTTGTACGAGAATCCTGTATCTTAATCACCAAGTGCCAAACTGTCTCTAAAGATGATTTTCAAAAACTCCTTTCAACTGTGCCTGTAAGTAAAAATGTGTTTAATGAAAGCAAAATTATATCAAGTGTCCTTGTTTTCATTTTACCATTTTAAAGTATGTGTGTACACACATACTTATACACATACTTTTCAAGGATAGACTTAATTGATGAAAGTCAATGAACAGCTGTGCTTGTCTTAGAAATGTAGAACTAGACAAATCCACTTAGAGTATTTTCTCCAAAGACTTTATTCCTCCAGCTTAAATATCTTAATGCAATAAATTGTTAGACTGAATTTGGATGTTTTCATTTTGTTTAAAATCCTGGGGATTTTCCTTCTATTAATTTTTAATTTAGCATTGTTTTCTAAACCAGCAGTGATTTACAGAGACTGATAAGAACCAAAAGATTCTTTTAAGGGTTTGGGTAGAGTCTTCTGTCACAGAGATGCATGTGAGGGGGAGGGGGGAAGAGGAATTACTTATTAAGAGGCAGAAGTTCAAGTATCAGAGTGATTAGTGAGCAATGTATAGCAGAAGGCAGAAAGTTATGATAAATGTATTGAAATAAGTTACCTGAGAAACTAACTTGGTCTGTTTTCTGTACTTTCTCTTTTGCTTCCCTTATCAAAATCTTTTAAAAACGTGAGCCCTTCTTTCAGTACAGTTTAGATCATTTAAATGCCCTTATTTGTATTAAAGGCCGCATCCTCCTGCCTGCGCTATCTGATGGCAGTTCAGAACCACCTTCTCAGTAACACTATTTTGATTAAGCCTGATGAGAATGATGACAGTGACAACTCCTTGCAGGGAGAGACATTGAAGGTACAGGTAAACACCAAGCTTTATTCTAACGATGCTTTCTACCCAATGTGTAAAAGCACAGCTTAACTGGCTAAATTTCTGTCTTTGATGATGTCAGAGTTCACCGTGTGGCCTATATTTTTGTGTGAGGTAATATTAGGTCACTCATCTCATAGATTTTTATGTCATTGCACGGTGGTTACCATATTTGTGACACTCCCATAGTGTGTCATCCATGAGCTCCTGTCAGTCTTTTTGTGGCTTTATTTTCATCTGTTTTTAAGAATTGGCACTTAACAACTGATCTCATATGCACCTGAAAAGTTTAAGTATAAATATATGTATGTATATATAATAAATATAGGTAAATGAATCTGGGAGCATAACATTTTAAACAGTTTTGACATCTTGGCTGGTTTATTGTGTTCTCTTGATTCAGATAACTTTAAAAAGGTGATAATTTTCTCATACTCCTTATATTGAATAATTTCTGAACCTATAGTTCATTTCATTTTTGGTAATTATTTTTAAGTTAGCTTCTGTATAAACTCAATAATTTGTTCCCACATGACAATTTATAGCAATCTACAGATTTTTTTTTTTTTAGTAGCCCTGATTGTTATAATCTTGACAGGTGCTTGAGGCTGTTGTTTGCATTGTTCTTCAGAATTTCAACTTCGTTGGGAGAATTGGAGAAATTCATAAGAACTCGATTTTTCTTTAAAATGTTGACTAAAACACATTGAAAAATTAACGAAGAAAGCTATAGCTAAAGATAAAAACCACTATAGTTTGCCCTTTTCTTACCCTTTTACACACACACACACACACAAACACACATATAAAAGGGTTCATACATCTGCTAGCTCATATTTATGGGTTTTATCTCATTATGTAATCAGTTTTTAAACAGGCAGAAATACATGAATTAATCATTTAAATTGATTACACTTAATTTGAAAGTGCTCTAATTTCCTAATCAGTATGAAGGGGCCAAAGCCTCTCCCTTGTGAGGCTGCTGTGAGAAATAGAGCCGAGGCCTGTGCAGTGCCTGGATGCGCTGCAGCCCGCAAGTAGTCAGCAGATGAAGGCTGACAGGATCTCATGTAGTCAGTTCAGAATGCCTTTCTCTTAATGATCAAAATGTCTAAATAATACCCCCAAAAGACCCCAGAAAATTCCAACAACAAAAAAACAGTGTTTTTATTTGAAAGACTAAATGTTACAAATCCTGAACTCCTGGAAGGAAATACTCCCGGTAAAGGCAGAATAGGCTGGCTTGTCTAGGAATTCTGGGGAAAAAACGGATACACATTTCACCTGAAGGGTTAGAGTGGTTTGTATTTTTTTTCCTAATAGGAAATAACTGTCAACTAAACATTTCTATGATCTTAACTAATGTTTCTTAACACGTTATTCAGTACTCGTACTCCCATGAACTCTCTAATAGTTATTCTTAATGTTTAATAGCCTGTAACTGCCTGCTACTTTCATTGAATTTTTAAACTTGCCTGTTTTCAAGTGTAATGGTTTAAAACGTTAAGTAAAAAGGTCACTTGCACTGTTTCAGAATGTTGTGTTTTTGTCTCATTTTATTCACCGCCTCTCCATGCACCTTTTGCTGTTGTGTTTTTCTCTTTAGCTATCCTCATCCTGCCCACGGCATTCTTCCACCTGGACAGTTTCTGGGCTGGTCACCGGGAGCTCTCCTGTGCTGGAGGGGACGGGAGAAACGCCTTTTCTCCCAGGGACTCAGTGTGCTCCCCGTGAAATACTGCGTATTTCTGTCAGCACTCCAGACCTTAGCCTCCCAACTCAGATTGTTACTTGCCATCCTTAGCGGAACGTACTGCATTGGGCTTACTCTGAACACTTCATTATTTAATTTGGAAATGCATCATTAAATACATCATTTTGTGTTGTCATTGTGAGTATATCGTCATCACAGAGCTTAAAAATAATTGTGTGATGTTTCCTACCTAGGAGTTAAAGGTCAGTATTTTGGCTCTTGCTACCCAAATCCTGACTGGATGTGATGAAGTGTTGGAAATGCTACAGCAGGTCACAACTGCCCTCATAAATAGTGACATACCCGACCGGGAGCAGAGGTGAGGACTTGGATTGTGAACTGTGGCCTGCTGCCCTTCAGGAAGAATTTGCTTATGAAAGCGAAATCTTTTAGAACAGAACATCACATGCTCACTTAATTCTGAGGCGTTTTTGTGAGACCAGGTTGGAATGGCAAGTGTTTCAAAGCCAAACACAGTTGAAATCTTTAATGGTGCTTTTAGGGAGGAGTGGGCTAACAGCCATGATCTGAGGGCTGCAAGGTATGGACACCGTCCTCTCTGACACATGGGTCTTCTGCCACCCTCGTTCCCAAGTTGGCCTTTCCTTTCATTGCCTCACTCAGCACCGTGTGCGCTTAGTTTCCTTGTGGTGAATACTCTAGAGAGGAGGAAGTGACTCAGTGACACAGAAATAACTGCTCTGCAAAAGACGATACTGACACAGTATCCCGAGAATTTACTGTAATTTTACTTCTCCAAATACAGGAGTGATCTATTCAGAGGGTAAATCTCTCTTTCCCCGTACTAAAGCCCTTTCTCAGTCCTCCCCATTAAGATTTCTGCTATGGTTTCTTGTCAGAGATGAGTTACATCTTGTGTTTGTTGATTATTTCAGTGTTGAGATGCTGATCTGAAACAGTGCCCTGCAGTGTCTCTTTTCTCTAGTAACGCTGTCTGTCCCATGTCCCTGTTTCTTGCCCACTCCCAGAGGGCAGGTGGGCAGGCTAGAGCTGCCAACAGTGTGATCCAGAAAGGCATTGCACTGGGGCTTGTTGGGACATGTCAGGTTCACTGTGGGCACATGGAGCAGGTCCGCCTGGGGAGGACACACAGTCTGAGAGCCGGGGAGGTGTGAGGGTTCCAACCCAAGCATCCTAAGTAGTTTAGAGAATTTACATAACCCACATGTTTCTTGGGGTGAGTCACATACCTTCGTTCTTTGAGCAGAGGATGAGTTATTAAGAATAGGATTTTAGGTAATCATTTCACAATATATACATATATCAAATCATTATACTGTACACCTTAAATTTATACAGTGATGTCAGTTATATGTCAATAAAACACGGGGTGGGGGGAGAGCATGATTTTAAAGACAAATTAAAAATCTACTTGCCTCTATCCCACATGGGAACCAGTTTCTTTAGGCAGCTGAGTCAGCGTTGTAGCCATTCCCTGTCTCCTTATCAGATATTCAGTGCAACACTGCACCCTGCAGCCCCAGAGCCAAAGGAACTTGCAGGTGGTAACTAGAGTACCTGTTTGCATTTTAGAACCCATTTATAAAGTGCTTCAAAGGTGCTATAAAATGCACCATATAAACTTGGTAGGGCAAAAAAAATCACAGTTCAAAGGTAAAATCTATTACTAGATTTCTGTTCTTTCCCTCTCCCTCGTGGGAGGTGGAACATTTGTAGACTGAATTGCTGAAACAATAAATGCTTAGCTAGTACCAGGAGATGCAGTTTAAGAGAATGTGTCAAAGAATAATGATAGTGGCTTCTTCTCATGCCTGAGAATTGATGAAGCTGTATGTTTTCTTGAACTTTTGTAGGTTAAAAGGCTTGGAACAAGTTACTAAGGCTACTATGCTTGGTCACCTTCTCCCAGTGTTACTCACTTCCCTGATGCATCCAAATTTACAAACTTTGACCATGGCCGATGCCCTGATGCCTCAGCTAGTGCAGCTGGTACTCTATACCAGTCAGGTATGGTCCGAAGATGTGCCAAAGTGAACTGCTCTTTGGGAGCAGAAAATGAAATAAAGGTGCAATGAAGCAAAACATGGTGTCATAAAAATAAGTTGAAATAGTAAGGGAAAACAGTTTGTTTGACTAAATTACTTACTGCATTCATTTAACAAATATTAATTGCCAGTGAACTGTAAAAATACTATCTATGGTGCGACTGAGATCCTTCCATTATATTTAGTCTCCTGAGCCTTTGCTGGATATTGGTAATGAATATAAATGATATGTTCCAGAGTTAAAATGATATTAAGTGGTCTAAGTAGCAAAGCATTTCTTAGTGAAAGAGAACAGACTGGGATTGTGAAAAGATGACTTAGGTGAGAATTCTAAGTTTGGCTCTAGTACCATCCAGATGGGCGTCCTTGATAGCTCAGTTAGTAAAGAATCCACCTGCAATGCAGAAGACACCGGTTTGATACCTGGGTCGGGGAGATCTGCTAGAGAAGGGATAGGCTACCCACTCCAGTATTCTGGCTTGGAGAATTCCATGGACTGTATAGTCCATGGGGTCGCAAAGAGTCAGATACGACTGAGCAACTTTCACTTTCACCATCCAGATAACTGACACATAAGCACTTTAGGACATGATGCTTTTGTGTTTCAGACGGCTTTGCTGCTTAAAACCCAGTGTCCTGTTTTTGCTGAGGTGGGCTGTTCCCCATGTGGTGCATCAGACCAGAAGAGCAGGCTTTTGCCGGATGAGAGGTAAGGAGCACTGCTTCCTGCAGGAACCTCTGCCATGTTTTCCTCTGGTGAAAGCCTACTACTCCCTTTGTAGTACTCACTTTGTGATTTTTTTAACTGGGAAAAGACAGAGACTTCAGGGTCAAACCTTTACAGATAATTAAGAGAATGGCTTTGGAGATTATAGGAATGGGTTAGAATAAATTTCCCTGCAGATCAAGAGATTAGCTCAAAACTGAAAAATTTTCATATACCAATGATGGAGATGTACAGCTTGACAGTTTCTTAAAAAGTAAAAATATATCTACCATGTTATCCAGCTATTCCACTTCTAGGTATGTACACAAAAGAAAAGAAGGCACAGATTCTTACAGAGACTTGTATGTGAAGGTTCACACAACAGCTTTAGTTAGAATAGTCCAAAATAAGAAACAAGTCCAAATGTCCATCAACAAGTGGAAGGGTAACACTGTGGTGTATCTGTGTAGTGGAATCCTACTCAGCAATAAAAATGAATGAACCACTGATATTTTCAACAACACAGATGAGTCTTAGAATACTTAGGCTGAGTGAAAAAAGTCAGAGCCCCCTGAGAAGTACAAACTATGATTCTACTTATATAAGATACAAAATACAAACTAATTTCCAGTGAAAGAAAATGAAGAAGTGACCACCAGGATTCCCATGAGGAAGGAGGAGACTTCAAAGGTATATACAGAAGGCTAAGCTTATCAAAATGTACACTTTAAATATGTGCTATTTATTATATGTCAATTACATCTCACTAAAGCTGTCTTTAAGAACATTGATCAGAAAGGAAAGACTTCCCGGTTTTTCTAGAGCAGCATGCTCTCTGGTTGAGCTTTGTGTGGCAGTAAAAGTCTGTATCTTTGTTCAGTGCTATTGGCCATGGCCACCTGCTGTTACTGACCTCTTTCTGAGTGGCCAGTGTGGCCAATAAACTGAATTTTAATTGTGTTTCATTTAGATTCAATTTAAATGGCCACACTTGACAAAGTAACCCCTACATTGGATAGCGCAAAGCTGAAACAGAAAAAGAATTCCCCGACAGCTGAGTTTAGGGTATAGGAGTTTGTATTCCATGATACAAACTTGGGCTGTGAAGACCCTGAGAATTGAATTACAATAGAGAAGAGGACCTTCAAAGGCACTTTTCTTTAGTAAAAATTACAGTAAAAGTAGTCATGTAGACTCATAGGATTTTTAACAGTTGGCATTTTAGTTATCAACAAGAGGAGACTGCAGGACCCTTCCTGTGTGATTTGGAAAATGGCCAGTCTTAAAGGCCCTTTACAGTATCTTTTCTCCCCTGAGGAATTTTAAATGAGAGTTGGCAAAGTGGTCTTCTTCTGGGTATGAATTCGGCTTCTCCCTTGAAAAAAAAAGGAGGGGGGGAATGCAAATATATTGTCTAACAAAGAAAAAAGAACCTTAAATATAGGAGTTTAAAAAACATTTCTGGGGACTTACATGGTGGTCCAGTGGCTAAGACTCTGCACTTATACTGCAGGGTGGGCCTGGGTTTGATCCCTGGTTGGGGAACTAGATCCTATATGCTACACAGTGCAGTGTGGCCAATAAATAAAAGGCTTTTTGTTTGTTTGTTTTTGTTACAGTGTTGTCATACTGCCTATTGTAGAAAATTAAACCAAAATTTCTTAACCTTTCATATTTTACTGTGTATACCTTTTCCTTTCCTTGCTGTTAAGCTCCATTGCTTTCTGGTTTTAGAATGCTGGAAGAGAAGGAGGAGCCAGGGTTTCTCACTGGTTTAAAGATTCCTGCTCCATGGGCTGCTGGGAAGACTGTGGAAACAGTCCACCCTGTCAGAGACAACTATAAATTTAAAGAAACTGTCCACATCCCCGGAGCTCGCTGCCTGTACCTTAGATTTGATAGCAGATGCTCTTCGCAATATGACTATGACAAAGTAAGCAAGAACTGATTTAGTGTTGGTTTCACCTCTAATAAGCTGTTTTCTTTAGATGCTTCTTATTTTTCTTTGCTGCTGGTCACCATTCTTGACTTATTTCTGTCTGCAGAGATTTCTTAGGGAGAACTTTCTAAGATAATGACTTAAAGGGTAGTGACTGGCAGAGTCAGAGCCAGCACCTCTGCAGTCCAAGAGCAGTGTTTTAATGACATGTTGAAAGTGGACTTTTGTAAGCTTTCAAAAGTGTTGCATGCTGTTTACCTCTTGCCTTCCCTCTGTGCTTGGGATTCCTGTAGATGTGAGTGTCCATTCACTTCAAAAGGTCTCGCTGCCCAGTTCTTGGGGCTTCTCATGTATCTTTTGGGAGAAGGTGGCTTTTTATAGAAGGGCTTCAGATGTGCCTAGGACCTGGTTTATATTTATTTAAATTATTTGTTCTTCTTTGCCCTTACCTCAGAGCCCACACAGTTTGAGGAATTATAGTTTTTAACCTAGTGGCTTAACAATAGTAAGTAAAAGAAATCATTTTAGGGGTTGAAGTATTTTCCTTTGTATCTAATTGTTGCATTGCAAACCATTCTGTTGAGCTTATGTGGAAAGGCTAATACAATTGTGACATGTAACATACAGGTACAACTGAAGGATTGTCTGATAGTGTTGTATGCACACAGGGTTTTTTTATGTGAATTGTTAACTATCTGTTGTCTTTTTCTGTGATCTGTATAAGGGCAAATGATCTTAAACGCCTTTAAGGGAGAGTTTTAGGTTAAAAATAGAGAACTTGTTAACTGTAAATACTGAGATGGTGAAACACATTACTGGGCAAATTATAGTATCCTCTTTCCCCCCTTATCTTCTAGGATAGTGACGATTCCCAGATGTCTAGAGGGGTTTAAGACTTGCCCCTAAAACTCACCTTAGCCGGAAGCAAGAGAATTTAGAAAATTCTTTAGTGGGTTTTTCAAAAAATATATCTCCTGGCATCAGTCTATCCCACTTCATAGCTCCTGGCAGTAGCTACCCCTATTTCCTACATTCATTTAGTAACTATTTAAAACAGAAATGGAAGATGTTACTGTTTTAGTTGGTGTCATTTTGTTTCTCCTTTAAAAAAAATAATAACTTGCATCTTCTGATGTAAGCTAACCTCCACCTGCTGTAGACATTAGTGTTAAAATGGAGGCTCAGGGAGGCTTACTACATGGATAAAAGTAACACTTTTCCAGCGGTCCCTGGCTGGTGTCCCCCAAAGGTGCAGAAGGGTAAGAAATCATAAAGTGATGAAGCATCTAGGGCTTAAAGTGCAGCTTTTAGATATGAACTGAACTCAGCAGTGGTCAGAGTACATGTTACAAGACAGAATTTGGTATTTACAGAAGCCAGAGCCTTCTTCCTATGAAAGTATTTGAATGCCAAATGACCTCTAAATGTTTTTCCTGCGTGTTATTAATAGAAAGTTTGTTAACTGTGTATAAATGAATAGCTTTTATTGAAGAAAAATACTGATACATGAAAATTGACCCAAGAAGAAGCAGCCCCTTTTCTGACCCAAATTTTGTGTCATTTTCTTTTTATACCATTAAGCAACATTCTAAGAATACATGGCTTATTTTCAATTTGTTGCATCTTTTAAAATATTCACTCATTAAATTTTTTTGACTTTTGTTGTTGTATTAGCTATAACCATCTTACCATCTGTATTTGCTCACTTTATTAATTTGGGGGAGGATTTAAGGGGCAAACTATACCTGTCATTAATAGGCTATATCTCATTACTTAGAATTAAAACAGATTTTTAAAAAAATATGTACAGTAGCTGAGTATAACTTATTTTAATGTGAGGTCCCCAAGCCAATTAAATCGTGTTAATACTTGTTACTACTCTGAGGCTACCCTGTAAATACCAATGGCTGATTGCATCTAAACCAGTATCAGTTGTACCTAAAGAAAAAAATCAGGAAATATTAGTTATAATGACCCCAGTGCCTGGTTATAAATGTGTTTTTAAACAAACATTTTTTTGCAGCCTTTTTATTTGTAGATGTTGTTTTTGTTTTTCTTTTACAGTCTAACAGTATATTTTCTGTTTTGAAGTTGGTGATATACGCGGGGCCTAACACAAACAGTAGGAAGGTTGCTGAGTATGGAGGCAATACACTGGGATATGGCAGCCGTAGTGTCTTAGGAACTGGTTGGCCGAAAGACTTGGTAAAGGTATGGTATTCAGGCACATTCGCTTCCTAGAAAAGAAAATGACCTTGCATTCCTCATGGGCCCAAGTATTAACTGTAACTCTAGAGAAAATTTGCCATGGGGACTCTTATTGAGGTGGGGATCTTAGATAGGCCTTAAACTCACTAGAATGAGCTTCCTTTCTTTATAAGACATCAGACCCCTATCCACTCCAGAACTTGGATCTTTTCCATACGTCGCCCCATGGGCTGAGGTTGTCATAGCATCTTTTCCCTGGCCATGGAAAGGACAGCTAGTTCTTCCTACTCACTTGTTCTCCAGACTCCCTCATGAGGGGTGTCCTAGAACCACAGAGCTGTTGCCTTTTTAAAATACGGAATCAGTGTTTTCAAATGAAGTGGGGACTTGAGAGCAAAAACAATGATCCATTCTCAAACTGATGAGATTGGAGCCATGCTTTGTAATGTGGGCTTCAACTTGAAGTATGTCTATCTAGAATATAAATATGAACAGAAATGCCCACTGAGACCTGCAGACCTCTCCAGAGTCTGTTCCCATAGCTTTTATCTCAAATACATTACATACCTGCTTTAATTCAGCCACAGGCAGCAAGTTACCTCCAGATGGGTAGCCCAGATGCAGCCAGATCCAGATTAGCACAAGACTGAATTATTTTCTGATTTCCTACATTTTGTCTCTTACTCATGTTGTTGGTTCTGCAACACAGAGCATGGTCTTTCAGCACTCTCTCTCTGTTCTTAAAGACATCTATTTGCCCACCTTATTGGCACAAGTGAGGTGGTAAAAGTGGAGAGGGGAAGGCAGAAAGCACAGAAACCTGGGGAATTTATTGAAGTTAGGCTCAAGATTTGATCTTTACTCTGGTCCCACTGTTGGGCAATTGTGGCCCATTTCACAGATGCCTCATTCCGAAAGCTCCCTGGTCAGGAAAGACAGCTGAGAGGGGATGGAATTTGAATCAAAAAGCAAGTGAGGAAAGGAGTGAAATATTGCTGTGTGGTCCTTTTCGAAAGTAAATCTCTAAAATTCATTGCTCTCTTGCAAATTGTGTGTTTTGTTTTTAAAGTGCATTTTCCCCCCTTAAATTTTAAGGTGGAAGGAGATACAGTCACCTTCTCCTTTGAAATGAGAAGTGGCCGTGAACACAACACTCCCGATAAGGCTATGTGGGGCTTTGCTTGCACAGTTCGCGCTCAGGTATTTGAACCTAACCACTGCTGTGGGCAGAATGTACTTTTTCCTGTGTCCTTGGTTACATACATCATATTTGCCTTGGAAACAGGGCAGAATATGAGCTACTGTTTCATCCATCTCTTCCACTTGGCTGTAGTAAAACCATTAACAGAAGTTATAGTTTTATGGAATAAAACTAGCTAAGACCTAAAATCAGTATAGCACCACAGAAAGAATCCCTTGTTAGGGGCCCATCTTCAAAGCCTGGAGAGGTGGTCTGCTGCTAGCATCTCTCCAGAGGGTGAGGAAGACTCGAACACCTGATAGAAGTAAGCACTTGGATTCTGGTTTTCAAAGTAGTAGGATTGGATTCTTTTTATTCAGTTCCCAAAGGCTCTTCTTGCCGGTCTAGATCTGTCTGTGCTTATTTACTCGTGTTATACTCTGTATATAGCTTAAATCTACTCCTTCTAATAGTGCCAGTTACTTTCCTCCCAGGAATCTGTTTAAATAAATTCTTCTCCCACATGGAAAAAGAGAGGAAGAGAGAGTAGTAAGAGTTCTCCTAACCCCTCTAGTTGACTGATTTGTATAACACATTTTAGCACTGGGAGGTTGCTTAAGTTTAACCAAGCCAAGACTCTCTAGAGTGGGATTATCTTCTAGAATGTAAGCTCCATGAGGGCAGGCATCTTCATTTTGTTCTCTGCTTTCTCTCAGGCACCTAGCACAATGGCTGGTACACACTAGGCACTCAGTAAATGTTTATTGAATGAATTCAGTGTAATCATTGACAGCATCTTCGTTCAAGCACAGGATGGAGGTGACAAAACACAATAGTGATTTATACCTAGATAGGTATAGCAGAGAGGAAGCTATCCAAAAAATCTTGCATGTGTTTTGTGCTGTTTCTAATATGGAGTCTTATTGGCTCTTCTCTCTCCAGAATTGTGTTGAGACTTCACTCTGTGGTCATTCCAGTGCCACCATCTATCTCCTCATGGTGTTGGGTGCTGTCTCTCTGTCCCGTAGCAATGATACTTGATGCTGCTCTGTGAGCCCTCGTGGTTGGGGACAGTGCAGCGTGATGCAGCGCAGGTGACGTGCTCCGCCGTGTAACTGACCAGTGCGGTTTGCCCTGTCTGCATTGTAGGAGTCTTCGGAGGATGTGTCAGGAGGCTTACCCTTTCTGGTAGACCTGGCTTTAGGTCTATCTGTGTTAGCTTGTTCCATGTTAAGAATCCTATACAACGGACCAGAAATTACCAAAGAAGAAGAAACCTGTCAGGAGCTGTTGCGGTCCAAACTTTTACAAAGGTAACAAAGGCTTCAAATCCAACTGGTTTTGCTCACAAAGGAAAGAGGACTTTATGTGAAAAACTTCTTTTAGTACATTTCCCAGCTGATTGGGCCTACTGCCTGCCAATCCTGTGGGTGGGTATCTCTGTGTCTAAGAAATAAGATGAAAATTACACCAAAGTGCCTTGTGGTCCTTCCTGTACTAAATGTGAAATTGCAGCCTTGAACTGTATAAGCTTTTCTCCAACCCAAATATTGTATAATTAAATTAAAGTATCCCCAAAAGGATGGGCAGATGGAAATAAAGCAAACAGAGCAAAATGTTTATTCTAGAATCTCAGCTGTGTGTATTTGTGTATTAACCATATATTTCCTTCAACTTTCCTATATATTTGAAAGTTTGCGTAATAAAATGTTGGGGAGCAGGCAGAGTCCCAAAGATGGGGTTTCATTTAATGTTCATTTTTCTTAAGCCTCTGGAGGAGGTTTGATGAATAAATTCTTAGCACATAGTGTGATCCTTCATGTGCTTAATATATCTGTTACTTAAGTTACTTAATACATCTTAAGTAACTTTCCAGATAGAGGAGGAGGTGAAGAATCTCTTTTCTTTATGCTCAGGTGCCAGTGGCAGGTAGAGGCCAACGGTGTGATCTCCCCTGCCCTTACTCCAAGCCCATCTCCGCTGCCTCTGACCATCGAGGAAGACAGAGAGTTCACTTACCCGTCTGATGTCCTCGTGCCTCCTGTTGGAAACTACTTTGACCTGCCCCGGATCAGGCTGCCTCCAGGAATCATGATAAAGCTCAGGGAAATTTCTGGGCGTGCTAGACCACAGTTTAGACCAAGTATAAAGTATGTTGCTGTATAGCATTTTATTTTCCCAATGAAAAAATGTTTAAACAAGTGAAGGAGATGTATTTCTTTTTGTAGTCTAACAAATTAATCTTTCATTTATTTTTATTTTATTTTTGCCCTACCAACTAGCACACAGGATCTTTGTTCCCCAAGCAGGGATCAAACCTGTGCCCCCTGCATTAGAAGCATGGAGTCTTACCATTGTACCACTAGGGACGTTCTTGAACCTTTAATTTTACATGTACTTAATGGAGAAGGCAATGACACCCCACTCCAGTACTCTCGCCTGGAAAATCCCATGGACGGAGGTTCCTGGTAGGCTGCAGTCCATGGGGTCGCTAAGAGTTGGACACGACTGAGCTACTTCCCTTTCACTTTTCCTTTCATGCATTGGAGAAGGAAATGGCAACCCACTCCAGTGTTCTTGCCTGGAGAATCCCAGGGACGGGGGAGCCTGGTGGGCTGCCGTCTATGGGGTCGCACAGAGTCAGACACAACTGAAGCGACTTAGCAGCAGCAGCAGCAATGAATGTTAACCAGGTATTGTGGGGAGTACTCCAGGTGGTATTCCCGGTCAATAGGCTTCAAAGTGTGGGCTCTCAGTCAACAGCATTAATATCACTTGAGAACTTGTTAGTTCTTAAGCCCCATTTCACACCTACTAAATCAGAACCTCTGAAGGTGGGGCCCAAGTTTTCCATATGATTTTGATACAGGCTAACATTTGACAAGTTCTAGGTTTTTCTCAGGTGGTTTAACCTTGTACTTTAAGGAGTCATGGTAGTCATCGTGGTTTCCATGGAGTCTAGAGGCATTTATTTATTTTCGATGCCCAGAGAGATGCTAATGGTCTTTAGAATGTGAGGTCTTACAGTGACAAATGTCTTTGTGGTATTCTTGCTTAAAGTCAAGTCTGTTTTGCAGGCCTGTTCTGCCTTCTGAGGCAAGATTGGCCATTTCAGAGAGAAAAATTTAAAGAATAGATGAAATTTAATGTGAAAAAATACAAAAGCACCATTGTTTTCAGCCTAACATCCATACGCCTAAAATACTATGAACCATAATACTGCATAAAATGAATTGGCAAATAAATGGTGCCAAAGATCTTTTATTAGCATTAGATCTATTCCAACTTTAATATAACTCCAGCTCAAAATTTTACAAATAGTAGAAAATCAAGTCTGTTTAATTTGGATTTTCAGCTTCATTGGCCAGTGTCGGTTTTACCTGTTCAATATATTAAGTTTTTGCCATCTTGTTATGAAAGCCATCATAATGTTCATGCCACTTCATTGTGCTGAAGATGGTGTGGTGAATATTTAACATACTTACAGTGACATTCTCCCATCTATAAAAACACAGTGTTGGTACACTTAGAGCATGGCACGCATCTGACTAGTTTCCCTTGTGATCACAGAGAAGTAATTCAGCCAGATGTGATGGAGGAAATGGTGGTATCATGTGTTATTAAGCACTTGAACTTAGTTGATGCACTGCAGTCCCTAATAAATTTCCAGTATCAAGAAGAACATGCTGAGGAATATGATTTACTGTGTAAAATCATGGGAGAGACATTTAAGAAACTCAATGCCATGGAGAGACAGCTGCAGGTAAGTAAAAGTTAAAAGCATTTAGATGTCTCTTATAACTGTTGGAAATGACATCTTTCCTAAAAATTTAATGATGTTTAAAAAGTGATCTGAAAAAAAAAATATTGAATGAGTATATTCTGTAACAGAAACTAACATAGTAGAAAAAGAAGTATCTGAATTTTAAAAAGTTATTGTGACTAAAATTTCTAAAGTCACAGATTCCTTATTTTGCATCTAGTTTCATGTTGTTTTCTATTTTAATATGTCAGAGTGTTGCAGAATTGGAACAGAAATGGCAGAGTGAAGTTGATGATGCCATGCAGGGGAAACTGGAGAACAACATGCCTTTCTTCTATGATTACCATTTCAATGAGGTGAGCAAGTTGTATGACTCAT
Organism: Bison bison bison; assembly: GCF_000754665.1. NCBI lineage: Eukaryota > Metazoa > Chordata > Mammalia > Artiodactyla > Bovidae > Bison > Bison bison. Next base: position 5,407,087 of record NW_011495054.1, read on the forward strand.
CACTGGGCATTGCTGTTGTCATATTAAGTCGGCCAAAAAGTTTGCTCAGGTTTTTCTGTAACAATAAAAAAAATGTCATTCTTAAAATGTTGCATACCTCAAAATGTACCCAATCTCTAAAAAAGGTTAAATAAAGTTGTTTAGGTTAACATGTCAGTGATACAAAGAGTCAGTTACTCAAATTATTCAACTGATTAAACAGTTTTATAGAGCAGTTATTATCATTGCCAAATTCTGCTTTCAAGCCTTTTTTAAAAAAGACAAGAGTTACAAACAATAAAGAAATCCCTGGAAAGTAGTCAATGCCATTTTTAATCATTAAAATATCAAGTAGTAACTTATAAATGTGCTTCTGGTGTAGAAACATGGACCAAAGGTGGGTTTTTGTCCCTGAAATTTTCTGTTTCTTGTAACACGTACAGTAAAATTCGGTTTTTGCAGATCCTGCATACCATCTTTTCTTGATTTTTCCTTCTTTAGAACAAAATGAAAGAACTAGAACTTTTGTGTTCAATGAAGGAAGTCTCCTTTGATGGAAATGATCTTGAAAACATGGTGCTATCTCTGAGGTTAGTGATGTTAGTAACTGTAAAGCTAATTTATCACCTTGATGCTCAAAATAAAATGCAAAGATCGCATCTCTTAACAGATATTTTAAAAAATATTATGCATTCACTAAATATTTTAGAGTTGAAACTTCTTTGGTATTTGGAAATTTTGATTTTAACCTTCAAGAGTTAGCATATAGGCATCTAAAACTGGGCAAGAGGAACTAAAACTGGCTGCAGTTAAAGCACTGCCTTCCTTGGATGGGACAGGGAGAAGGCGGGCAATGTTTATCAGGTTACTTCCATTTCATTTCTCCTCTGTCTTCTCATACCCTTTGTGATTAAACACTGGTTTTGGTAAACCAGAGGACGACTAAATGCACATCAGTCTTTCTTTACAGGGAGAAGTTCCTACAAGAAGTGAATTCTCTTATTCAGAAACCCTCGCACCCACTAGCTAAAACGAAGACGTTAGTGAAGAGTCTAATGAACCGAGCTGAGCTGTTGCTGCACGTCACCATTGCAGCCCAGTCTGGCCTCACAAGAAGCATCTCAGGGACCCCCGCGGAAACACCGGGTACTGCTGACAGCAAGCCCTACAAGGCTCTCTACACTAGTCTGTTCATAAAACATACACTAGCTATTTAAAAAAAAGAAAGAAAATAACTCTTGTGTACTTGTAGAAAGGAAAAAAAGGAAATTTCAATGTTATTTTGCTTTTTACTTTTTCTAGCCAAGAAATGCTTTCCATTGAAGTCATGTGGTACTTTGTGAGTCATCTGAGCATTGGGGGGTGCCTTGTCACCTGCCTTGTTTAGTTTTGGGGGAGCATCTAAGGTGTGCAGTGACATATATTTTTATTATCCAGTGATCCTCACTTTTAGATTATAGATTATCGTTTTCATAGTAACATATAATTAGTCAACTTTGTGAATTCTGTACTGCATCATATTTTCCTCTTGAAACTGAGTTTGCATTTCCTCTTTAGTAATTATGTGGAATCTTCTAGCATACATTTGCACTATTAATTTTTTTCCTGGTCACATTTTAATTGTTAGCCTGAGAATACACTTCTCAGGGAAATCAATGAGTCTTCTTACTTAAGTCAGATCCACAACACTGGGCAGACCCCATAATAGCAAGTGTTAATTCTCACTCAAGAGAATAAGTCATAAACATGTTCTTAAATGAAAGACTCCGTGTTGTCTAGCCCCATTGCCTGATGGACACTATGGAACAAGTGAACTTGTTTTCATCCCAGCTGACTACCTAGGGCTCTTCTCACTAGGGACAGAAGTCTAGGATGACTCCTAGGTTTCTGATCTCAGTAATAGGGTTTCCCCCTCTGAGAGCATCAGGGGAAGCTTTCCAGACATGAGATAATGATCACATGCCAAGGTGATCTGCTGTGCCACGTCTCTGGCCGTATTAGCCTGAGTTCATTAAAGGCCCCCCCAAAAGTTTCCCACTCAGTAAGGCCAGTGATGCTTTCCAGGAGGCTCTTGGCACCAGAGATGATGAACCAGTAGTTTCCTAAGAGATAATATCTTCAAAAATTATAATTTTTTTTTAGATTGAAACTATCTAACTGTTCTTAAGACAGATTCAAAATGACCTCAACTTTCTTAACATCTTTTTTCTTAGCTGATCAGCACATGCAGTTTTGTCTGCTTCCATTAAAGTATTCTTTTACAAAACACCTATTTCCTGGATAGGAGCCACATGTCTTATAGGAAGGGCCAGTCAGATTCTAGGAAAAGTGTAATATTTAGTCACACCAGCTATGATCAAAGCAGAGGTTTCACCAAATGGCATTAAGTCAGCAAAGTAAATCCAGGATTAAAGGGGGATCAAAGGCCATCTCTGAAAAAAAATGATCTGCATTTATTTGAATTAAGATTATTTGCTTCCAGAGACTATTTTCTCTGTCCTCTCTTGATTTTTAGAATCCTTATATTAAAGTTAACAATGGGAATTCCTTGGCAGTCCCATGGTTAGTACTCCTAGCTTTCACTCCTGATGACCCTGGTTTAATCCCTGGTTAGGGAACTAAGATCCCACCAGCCACATGGCCTGGCCAAAATAAATAAAAACATAAAGTTAACACTGTTAGTTTATGAAATTAAATGAATTTTTCAGGTTTTTTTTGGAAACCCAATTTAATAAAAGAATGTGGTTTTTCAAGCTGAAGTAATTTTTAACCTTGGTATTCGAGGTTTAAACCTCGGTTTTCAAATTTTTTTAAAATTGGCCTAAAAATCATCTGTGCATTGTGCTGGCTGGTTTGGGGGCCAATTTCCTGGAAAGCGAAGGTACTCTTAGTTTGGTGGTTCCTTGTTGGTTTTTGCTGTCGCTGTGTCATTCTTACAAATAGGATAGCAGATACGTCAACCTTCTTCTTCCTTTCTGTTCCAGCTTGTAAATCAGCCTCTGAAACAAAGGTGATCTCTCATGCTGTGCGTCAGCCTGTTTTCCTTCGCAGCATGTCGGCTCCCTCTGACCTGGAAATGATCGGTAATGAAGATTTGGAATTTACTAGAGCAAATCAGAGGTAAATAGCTGAGGGCCAAGGTCGGATCCCCCACATGCTGCCACGCACGTTCACCACAGCACACTCCCTGAACGGGTCTCTTGTTTGGCCATAGGCGGCGCCACGTGACCAGCCACCGCAGCAGCTCCTTCACACTCCTGCAGTCATTGGCCATAGAGGACAGCAGGGACAAGCCCACCTACAGCGTCCTGCTGGGGCAGCTGTTTGCTTTCATCGGCACCAACCCTGACCAAGCTGTACGCCCATGTTTTTTGTTTGTTGGTTTTGTAATATTTATTTGTTTGAGTGTGCTGGGTCTTAGTTGTGGCATGCAGGATCTAGTTCCCCAACCAGGAATCGAGCCCGGGTCCCCTACATTGTGAACTGGGAGCTCCAGCTGCTGGACCACTGGGGATGTCCCTGTACATCACGTTTTGCTAAGTAGCTGAGTAGCACAAGAGGTGCTGTGACCGCAGGAGTCAGGTGTACTTCCTTCTCACATGTTCAGGTGTCCAGCAGCAGCTTTCTTCTGGCCGCACAGACGAGATGGCGGCGGGGAAACACCCGCAAGCAGGCGTTGGTGCACATGCGGGAGCTGCTGACGGCTGCCGTGCGAGTCGGGGGAGTGACACACCTTGTGGGTCCAGTGACAATGGTCCTGCAGGGAGGACCCAGGTCAGTTGTTTCTGTTAGTTTATCCCATCCTGTCTGGAATGGGCAAAGGCCATTGCAGAGATTCCTCTTGGGGCCAAATGTTAGATCATGGTGTTTGCTAGTGTTTTCCAGTAAAATAATACATTTTTCTAAAAATGGTACAGGATAGAATTAAAAAATTTACCACATGTAACAAAAAGTAAATTCTCCTGACCTTCCTTTTCTAAATTCCACTATTATAGTTGTTTCATCAACTATACACACGTAAATAGCTATTTCATTGTCCTTGTATGCTTAAGTGTTTGTGTGTGATTTTTTTTTTTAAACTCAGTTCAGGTTATATTTCACGTGCCTTATTATAATCAGTTGTTTTCCTCAATAAATTTTGGACATCTGTATCTTTTCATGTTAATATGTATAGCTCTGCTTTATAGCTTTTAAGACCTTTTACAGAGCTCTATTGTATGCTATATTTATTTAACTCCTCAGCTGCTGATGAACACATGGGTTCATTCATTCTCTCTTTCACTCTCTATCTTTTCTTTTATCCCTCCTTTCTTCCTGTTTTGTTTTGCTTTTCTATTAACAGTAGTGCTGTAGTCAAAAACCTTATATACCTATATTTTTGTATACTTTGGTGCTTATTTTTATTGGGTCAAATTTCTAATAACATAATTATAGATATTAACTTTGAGGAAGGGTTTATAACTTATTTGTGAGGAGTTTTTCTATACTAATGCCCGACTGGGCTTCAAAGATACTTAGATAGACATAGAAAAGGCGTTCTTGCGAAGACTGGACTACAACTGCTGGAGGCTGCTTGTGCATCCTGACAGCTCTCAGGAACTCTGGCCAAGAAGCAGAAGCAATAGCTGGAGGGAAACATGAACTAAGAGCTAACATGACTGTCTTGAGAAAAATTTCTGTGTCGATCAGGAGAAGCCAGGTTATTTTTTGGAAACAAACAACTCCCAAAATCTCAGTAGCTTAAAAAACTAAATTTTAGTTTTTGCTCATGTCCCTCACAAGTCTATCTTGGCTCGTGGTAATTACAGAGAGCTTGGGACAGAGGAGGGGACAACCATCTTGGAAAGCTGTTAGGCCCCTAGTCAGAGCTCTGACTCATTGGCCAGACTAGTCACATGCCCACCCGACCACAGCGGTTCCCAGAAGGTGTAGTGAGTTACACTAATGATTACCACAGCTCATTTCCAGAACTTTCTCTGTAACACTGGCAGCATTATTCCTTTTCCCCTCATTACATTATATTTTCCTCATGACATTATTAACGCCATATGTCAGACATTTTAAAAAGTGTGGAAAATCCCCAAAGTACAAGATAAAAATCACCTGTAAATCCGTTTTAAAAACCCATTAATGTTTTAGCATATTTGTTCAGTCTTTATTCTAACCTTAGTGATCTCCTATAATGTTTTTAGTGCTTATATAGCATTGCATCATATCCTTGAACCTTTATTAAGCCAATTTCCTATTTTTAAATCATAGTTTTTGTTTATTTCACTATTATAAGCAATATTATGTTGCATATCTTTGTACATAAATTCAATAGTTCCAGTTTTCAACTAAAATTAATTGCTGTAGAATCTATCCCAGGTTGTGTTTTTACATTGGGAAAGTCTTATTTCCCAACTGGATTCTCATATTCTGCTAATTATTGGAGTATGAACTTGCAAAGGATACTTAGCTAATATATTTGTGTCTTGGTTTTCTCATTAGTACAATTGCATTTATGGTATTCAGTACTGCATGGGATGAGGTAGGCCTGTCTCAAATGAATGGTTTCATTATTAAATAAATTTGGGAAATGTTGGGTGCCTTTCTCCTGCTCCAAGAGATATGAAGGACTTTAAAGCCTTGAGTTGTCCTGGAGTGAGGAACCCTGCTTACCTTTACCTAACCTAGGATTTCCCAGAGCATCCTAGAGTGTGGGCATTGTCTCTGAGGCACTCTTAGGAAGCCTGCCCAACAGCCTTCTGTAGTCCTGCACTTTGGGAAACACCAGTCTCCAAGGTTCCTTCAGTTCTGGATTCATCTAGCCACTTTTGCGTTTCTCAGAAGACCTCTCCTGCTTTCATGTTCACTATTGCTGTTCTTGACACAGTTGAGGAAGCCTGAGCTTTGGTTCTGTTTTGTAGAATTGAAGAACTGACCTGTGGTGGGATGGTCGAGCAGGTCCAGGAAGCCTTCGGTGAGACCATGACCTCTGTGGTGTCTTTGTGCGCACGTTACCCTATCGCATGTGCAAATAGCATCGGACTCTTGTGTACTATACCTTATACCAGGTAAGCAAAGAAATGCTTTTTAGTGTATGTAAGTTATACCACAGTGTCACCAATTAAATAGAAATATTTTTATTTATTAAAAATATTTTAAAAAAGGATTTTTTGGTTTTGATTATCCAGTGACACTATCACTCTGATTAAATGAGCTTGTCGCCTGACAGATGCCTAAAGTTACTATGTAAATACTTATTGTTGAGTTCCTACGTGATCAAAGTTGGATCCGCATTAGAAATTATGTTACATAGTCAAAATGGAAAAGTTTGAAGGAAAGAAAAGGTCCCTAGGAAGTTACTTCTTATATTGGGCAAAACTTTTTGCCTTTGCACATTTCCTTTCTTCATTACTTGATTAAGAGTTTGAAGATGTCAAGCATTCATGAAGTCAGTCTTTAAATCCCCTTATGATAAAATATGCAATTTTTTTTCTATTATGATAACCTTGTGTTGATTCCATTGATTTTTACTTTGCTGTCCTGTATGAACTAACCAGAACTTGAAATTCATTATTTATGAAGGAAGTTGTCATTCTAAAAATTTCTGTGTTGAGTTTTACATGGTAGCATCCTACGTTGTAAATAAAGGACTATATTGACATATTTTATGGCCCTTTGATAATCTGGATCTTAAGTGAGAAGTTCCTAAGAGCTGGTCAGTTATGTTTCTTTCAATCAACCCTTTCTGCCTGGCCAGGAGTGAAGAGAAGTGCCTGGTGCGAAGTGGCCTTGTCCAGCTCATGGATCGACTATGCAGCTTGAGCAGTCAGACTGAGTCCAGCTCCAGTGAGAAACAAACCAAGAAGCAGAAGGTGGCCACCATGGCCTGGGCAGCCTTCCAGGTGCTTGCCAACCGCTGCGTTGAATGGGAAAAAGAAGAAGGTGAGGAGCAGGATCCCTTTCTATAACAGAGCTCCTTGATTTCTTCTATCGATGTGTTTTTTTTTTAATTTAGTATTTGTGCTGGATGAGGAAAAGAAAGACTATTAAATTACATAACTAGATTGATTTAATCAATTATGATTTCATGGGAGGCTCTTCAACAGCATGGTTCTGTGAAAATTTATCACTGTGTTATGACATTTAACAATATCCTAACGCAAAAGACATTATGCTAAGTGAAATAAGCCAGGCACAGAAAGACAAATACTGCAGTGATCTCACTTATGTGTGGAATCTAAAATGCCAAACAGATAGAAACCAGAGAGTAGAACAGTGGTCACCACGGCTAGGGGGCAAGGGGGATGGGGAGATTTTGTTCCAAAGGACACACTTTCTGCTGTAAGATGAGTAAGTTCTGGAGCCCTAATGTACAGTTTTGTGATTAGAGTTCATGATGCTTCACTTATACTTGAAACTCACTGAGAAGATGTCTTGTATTTTCACAGAGAGGTAATCATCACGTTGTATACCTTTTAAAACACTCACATTCTACAATCTGAGTATATACAGTTTTTATTTGCTAGTCACACCTCAGTAAAGCTGAGGGGGCTGGGAGGAGTGATGACCACCTGAAAGAGGATAGTAACCCCGGAAATTGAAGACATCTTTCCTTTCCTTCTTGCCATCACTGCTAATGGTATCTGAGTAGATACTTTTATGAAATGATTTTTCAGTTGTGCTTTTGAGATGCTATTTCCAAATCATATGTTCAGTCAGCAATCCAACTTAAAAAGTAAACTTGAAGGATAACTCCTCCATACTATCCCAGGTATATAACATGTCATTCGCTGTGCATTTTATTGTTCTGGGAGCCAGGCATAGGATGACTAAGGCATCGTTCCTCCCCTTAAAATATATGGTCCAGTGGGAGAAATAGGCCAGTGAACAAATAATTCCAGTGCAATCAATGCTGTGATCAAGGTGAGCACACGGTGCTGTAGGAGAAGCATAGAGGTCCTTACAGACCCTCTGTACTAAGGAATCAGGCAGAGCTTCCAAAGAAGGTGATGTGAGCATTTTTCTTGAGGGGTAAAGGAGACTTCCCAAGTAGAATGAACAGTCAGTGGCAAATAACTTTTGTGGCTTTTATGAGAGGTGCTTGAAAATGGAGAAATCCAAGAAAATCTTTTATTGTGTTTGAGAAGAGGTCGGGTGTGAGTTAAATATCAAGAAGTTTTCCAAAAAAGAAACAGACTCACAGACAACAAACTAGTGTTTACCAGTGGGGAAAGGGAGAGAGGAGGGGCTATATAAGGGGAGGGCACTGTGACAGTGAGAGTGACGTCGCTCAGTCGTGTCCGACTCTGCGACCCCATGGACTGTGCCCACCAGGCTCCTCAGGCCGTGGAATTTTCCAGGCAAGAGTATTGGAGTGGGTTGCCATTGCCTTCTCCAGGGGATCTTCCTGACCCAGGGATCGAACCCAGGTCTCCCTCATTGCAGGCAGATGCTTTACAGTCTGAGCCACCGGGGAAGCCCCAAATAGTTGTGCATAAAGTAAGCTACAAGGACATACTGGACAACACAGGGAATATAGCCAATATTTTATAACTAAAAATGGAATACAACCTTTAAAAATTGTGAATCACTATATTGTACACCTGTAATTTATATTGTACATCAACTACTTTATGGGAAAAAAAATGATGTTTTCATCCCAGTAAAATGATAATTCTTCCCTGTCAAAATATGTTTCTGGGTTTTGTGTGGATTAATTATATTCAGTTTTAATTAAGAAAAATGTCTTTTCCTGGGACTTCCCTGGTGGTCTAGTGCTAAAGAATCCACCTTGCAATGCAGGGAACGCAGGATCAATCTCTGGTTGGGGAACTAAGATCCCACATGCCTTGGAGCAGCTGAGCCTGCAGGCTGCAACTACTGAAGATAAAAGAAAAAAAAAGAATTATGTATTTCCCCAACATTGAATCATTTTTCAAGTTACTGTTACCTTCTTTATGTTTCTGTGTGTGCTTAGTTGTTCAGTTGTGTCGGACTCTGCAACCCCATGGACTGTATAGCCCACCAGGTTCCTCTGTCCATGTGGATTCTCCAGGCAAGAATACTGGAGTGGGTTGCTATGCCAAGTTGTTATCTAATGGGAGACACTAATCAGATGGCTAACAAAATACTGAGCAGGTTAAAGAAAAATTGGGCAAAGGGAGGCTTTAGTGCAGACCCGCCACAGCTGTAGACTCACCATGCCTTCCTGGGATTTTCACTATGCTTTTTCTTGCTTGAACTCTGAAGGCGGCTCCACAGAGGCTGTGCACTCAGGTCTGGCCCGTCAGGTGTCCAGCCTTCTCACGAATCACCTTGCCCGAGCGACCGAGTGCTGTGGCAACCAGGCTGCCGGGAACGATGCCCTCCAGGACGTCCTGAGTCTCCTCAATGATCTCTCGAGGTATGGAAGGGCCCCTGGAGCTATGGGAGGAGGTGGCTTTTCCTCTGAATGATGGAATTCCTTTGGGGAGAGGGTGGCTGTCTTTAGAAACATCTAAATTACTAGGCCGTCCTAACATGCTCCTGCCTCAAGAAAAATAGTAGAGAATACAGTTGTTGAAAAATAGCATTTAGTTCCAAAATGTGGAAAGTATTTATTTGAATATATATACCACAAAATTACATATTATCATTTGCTCCAATACTTTGCTGGTAACAGCTGCTAGCCTTTCGGATCAGTACCACTGCATTTAGTAACCAAACAGCTTAACCTTCATTATAGCAAGATTAAAGACTAACCAGCCAGGACTTGTAATTAATTCACCTTCTCATGCTGTGTCTTTGAAAGAAGATATTCTTGGGAGGTTTAATCATGTGTGAGCTGTGAGGCCCACAGAGGTTTGTCCACCTAAGGCTGCTTATTCTCTGGTTTCTGCTGAAATGTAACAGGTTCAGCTGTGGCAGAGCCCAGACTCTTGAGGTCTGTACAGCACTGTATTATCTCTTTGGTCTTGAAGCACTTCTTGAAAAGGAATAAAAGACTAAATTAAAAGCCTCCTAGCTTGGGTTTCTAAGCCTTGATGCTCTGTGAATCATGCTGAACTAGAGGATCTCAATTAACTAAACATAAGGAATCAAAAAATTTTCAAAAATCTTTTAAAGTATTACTGGTCAATTATGAGCCTTCATCAGATGGTTATAAAAAAACCTTCATAAAAACATATTGCCAAAAATCTGTGTCTTCCCATGAAATCTGAAGTCAGTTTGTTTAACCTCATTGAGGGAACCTTTGTTTCTGAATTTCTATAGATCAACGTCCCCAGCATTGTGGCCCTTTTCTTCCTCTCTTTGCAGGAGTCATATAGGTAAAGCCATCCTGAGCCAGCCAGCTTGTGTGTCCAAACTCCTCTCCCTGCTACTTGACCAACGCCCATCCCCAAAGCTGGTTCTTATCATTCTTCAGCTGTGCCGGGCGGCACTCCCGCTGATGAGCGTAGAAGACTGTGGGAACGTGGAGCTCCCACCCTGGAGCTACTCCGTCCCCTCCCTAAACAGCGAGCAGGAGGATCCCAGCGACCCAGCGTCCAAGATCGCCTCGCTGCTCTTGGCAAAGCTGGCAGACTACGTGGTCCCAGGTGAGTCACATCCAGGACTGGAGAAAGGCACCGTCACTTCCTGTGGATGATCAGACCAAGCTTTCCCTTGTCCACAGTCGCAGCTGTGCTTCCTATGATAAAAGGCAAGGGGGAAAGGGTAGGAGAGAGGGAGGAAAGAGAGATTCCAAAGCCAGTGCTTCCCCCATCCAGGGGAGCTGCACAAACAACTTTGCAATTTTTCTGTTTGCTTAAAGGATGTCAGACAGTCCTTTCTCCAACCGCTTCCGAACCTGACACCACATTGACAAAAACCAGCCCCAAGAATTCCTTAAAAGGCGATAAAGATCCTGGAGAAGAGAGTGAAGCAGTGGATGGCAAGCTCTCTATCTTCATCCACAAGCGGGAAGACCAGTCGTCCCATGAAGTTCTGCAGCCATTACTAAGGTGATGATCGTAATAGTCCATGCCTTCAAGCATGAGCCACGTCACAGGCATTGTGCTGAGTAAGCCCCTTACAGATGTCAACCATCTCAGCCCTCATCACAAGTAATCACTGCTACTATCATCCCTGTCGTTACACACAGACAAACTGAGGCAGAGCTGAAACGCAGACACAGGTCCCTCTGACTTTAGAGCCTGAAATTTTAACCATAACTCTGTACTGTCTCTCTCGACCCAACAGAGTGGAAGTCCTATTGAGTATGTATCATTTGTGTCCAACCAAATCTGTAGTGTGACCTCAGCTGTGAGAAGGAATAATGCAGCTTGGTTTTCAGTTATGGGCATCCCTCAGTCATAGTAAAATTAGGGATACCATTGACTATGAGGTAAAGAAGAAACTTTTTCAAAAGCCATAATTAATTGGAAGTATGAACAATATGATTGCCCAACAAAGAAGTAAAAAATATAATTATTGTCCAAAGATTACAAACCTGCAGGGCCCTGTTAGTGGAATCCAGGACAATGAGAAGGTCCCACAGAACACAAACTCCTAAATTTAGGAGAAATTTAGGGAATTTAGCAGAGATGTTTGTCTCAGATGGAAGAATCCTCTCTTCAAATAAATGATTGAATGATGGTGTCATCCTCATAATCAGGTCCCTTGTCTGCCATGATAGAAACCAAAAGCACTGTGGGCTACTGGCATAGGCTAAGCTGAGTCAGGGGAAGTCAGCGCACAGATGAAGAAATTTCCAAGGCACATTCCTGGGCACTGTGAAATGTCATCATACAAACTTGGTGAAAGCTTTTTTGAGAGCCAGGTTGAGGAGGCAGGGGGAGCTAAATTCTTAGAAAGGGAGATCCAGTCATTAACACCCAGGCAGCAGTCCAGGCTGTTATTAAAACTGCCTCACTTGGAGATTTAGATCCCTCACTGAGGCCTCCCATGGGCCTGGCCTTCTCTTTATTTTAGGATCAGCTTGTCACTTAGTTTGTCATCTTCACACAGGTTTTTAATTATCGTTATAACTAAAAAAAATTGTTTTGATCCCAAAAAGTGCTATAATTGAGCAATAAAGAGCATTTCCTTTCGAAAAATTGAGTCTTACTGTGGATTTTTGTTACAGCATGTAGTGGTGGCCTGACCATTACCAGGTTGCCTCATGGCCTGCAGTCCCCAGCTGTGACCATCCTGTAAAATCATTGCCTCTCTCTGACTTCCCATTTCAGTAGCTCAGAAGGACGGCCCTTCCGACTTGGTACTGGTGCCAACATGGAGAAAGTTGTGAAAATGGACCGAGACATGACGAAGGTAACCCCAACGTGGAGGAACCTGCTCCAACAAGAACCACAGTTGAGAACATTTGCCAGGCTTCAGGTTTTCAGGAGAAATTTTTTTTTAAACATTCAGGTTACCACAAAGAAGCAGTGTGAGAAATTGAAGTCATTGAGGCTATTTTCAAGAAGATTAGTCAAAATCAATTTATCATCTAACCAACAAGGACCTACAGTGTAGCACATGGAACTCTACTCAGTGTTGTATGACAGCCTGGATGGGAGGGAAGTTAGGGGGGAATGGATACATGTATATGTATAGCTGAGTCCCCTGCACTGTTCACCTGAAACTATCACAGTATTGTGTTTTGTTTTAATCGAAGGATAATTTGCTTTACTGTTCATTTTGCATTGGTTTCAACCAAACATCAACATGAATCAGCCATAGGTTTACCCACGTTGAAACTATCACAATATTGTTAATACCCAATAGAAAATAAAAAGTTTAAATTAAAAAAGATCAATTTATCATTAATATTAAAATATGGAAGAGAACTCTTGATTTTGACCTAGAAATTTTCTTAGCTCTGTTAAGAAAGTTCTACAGCATAAAAGATAGTTTAAAAGTGATCATAGGGTGAAAGGTTAAATGAGTAATAATATTGGATAATAAGAAATAAAGACAAATAGCCCATAAAAAATATGTTCAGTCTCACAAATTACACAGTAAATAAATAAAGGGAAAGAATGAAAATAATAGTACCATGTCTTTTTACCTTATCACCCTGATAATGTTAAGATTGATGATACCCTTTATTGCCACGGTGAGGGTAAATAGGGCATTTTCAAGTATCCAGAGACAAGCTTATTCTTTTCAGTTCTGTTTGTAAAAAAAATAAAATAGAATTCATGTACCCATAAATAGGGGATTTGTTAAAGAAATTATTACACCCATTTGATGAAATGCTCTGAGCTTCCCTGGTGGCTCAGCAGTAAAGAATCCACCTGCCAATGCAGGAGACTCAAGTTCGATCCCTGGGTTGGAAAGATCCCCTGGAGGAGGAAGTGGCAACCAACTGCAGTTTTCTTCCCTGGGAAATCCTATGGACAAAGGAGCGTGGCGGGCTACAGTCCACGGGGTCACAAAGAGTCGAACATGACTTAGTGACTAAACAATAACAACGAAATACTGTCTAACCATAAAAGTAACCAGATATGTCTATGTTGACATGGATATTCATGATATTTTATGGTATCAGATTCATATGAATGAACAAAATTCACAATGTTTTGATAACTGTTAAAAAGAATTCAAAACAGCTTGTAGCATGACCTATGATTCTGTATGTCAGAATCTGCAGGGAAAAAATTCTGGCAGACTAGCAGTGATCTCTGTCTGGCTGAGGACAAGGGATATGTGTGGAGATTTAACTTTCTACACTTCTAATATTTTAGTATTTGCATCTATAAAAATGAGCCTAGATGGAGGACACAGATTTTTTAACAAATAGTGCTGAGAAGAGTGAAAAGAGTATCACGAGAATCTTTAAACTGACCCCCAGGGTGGCTGCTGTGAGGTGATTACGGAAGAGGCGGCAGCTGCTCTGCGAAAAGCGACCAAGTGGGCACAGTCAGGCCTCATTGTCAGTGTTGGGCCACCCGTGGAGTCCCTCAACCCAGAGGCCGTGAGCGGGCTGTCCACAGGGGACAAGAAGAAGACTGCCCAAACCTCCATTTGCCGAGAGAGAAACTCTGAACTCGCCAGGTAAAGTCTTCCTAGGACAGAAGCTGTCTACTCTCTTCTCAGACTTCCTGTGTGAGGGGCTTGTTTTGAGGGTTTTAATTTTATTTTTTTATATTTTATTTTGTAGAGTATTTATTTTTATTTACGTATTTATTTTTGGCCTTGCCACATCACATGCGGGATCTTAGTTCCCCGTCTAGGAATTGAACCATGCCCCCTGCATTGGGAGTGAGAAGTCACTGGACCGCCAGGGAAGTCCTGAAGGTTTTAATTTTATATCCTCCCCTTGACCTGCTGGAAGTGAGGAAGTGAGGCTTAAAATACCCAGCATTCGTAGTAGCTGCTCTTGAAGTCGAGTCAACCAGTGATGACCATTCACTTGGTGGATCTGATGCTGTGAGGGACGAATAGGGAGGCCCTCCAGCCTGAGCGCACATCTGAAACTGGAGGACTCTTTTTCTGAGAAAGGCCACCACCAGGAACACCAGCTACAGTTTTTTTGAGCAGCAGTAGTAAATTCTGGCCTTGCTTCCTTTACTTCATCCAAACGATACTTGTCACCATTCCAGCTGTGTACAGAAGGATGAGCACATGTTGCCCCTGATAAGTTTGGGTGACATTTTATGCTTGCCGGCCAGAGGCAGATGCAGAGAAGTCATCAAAATCCACTTTTTCTAGTATGGAGCTGGCCAAAAAGTTTATTAAGCTTTTTCAGTAATATCTTGCAGAAAAACACAAACCAACTTTTTGGCTAACTCATCATAATTAGAAAATGTTTCCATCTGGTGCCAAGTCTAAAGCCACTCTTTTGGCTTCTTTACCATCACGGGGCCTTGACACTTTTCCCTGTTGACACTTGCAGGACCGACCCCGTCCGACCTTTCATCAGTGGGCACGTGGCAAACAGCATGGCTGCTGAGGTGATCGCCTTGCTTCATAGCTTGCTGATGGCACCTGAGTCAAATGCTGCTCAGATATGGACCACGACAGCAGAGAAGGTTAGTACGCTGTTATTGCTTAAAGGAGGAAGCAGGACAGAAGTCAGTTTTTTGTTCTAGCAAGGGGCATTGTAACAGAGAGAGTCCCCACTTCAGCCAGATAGACTTGTGTTCCCCCTGGAATCTGCTTTGATTTAGTTGTTTCAACTCTGTTAACCCACATCTCCTATCACTGCCAGTTCTGATTTCACAGAAGGCAGGCTAGTATTCTCAGGGAAAGAATAGCACACCTTGTTTCTCCTCCTTGCTTGTGTTCAATCAGTACTAACATTAGGAAGTCATGCATCCTTGGTTTATTGGATTTGTTAAGTGGAGTTGATGAGTATTAAGGAGGCCTCTGTCGGATTTACACTCCCTGAGCTCTTCAATAATTCATCTTGACAAACTAGTCCAGTCTCCCAAAAACTAGAGTTTGGTCATCAGTTTCCCTATTCATAGTCATTCATCTTGTGAACACCTTATAACATATCCTAAAGGTAACTGGGTGTTCCAAGGTAGGTGATATGCTGTTAAGGTCTTCCTTCAGATAAATTTTTGGCTTTATTTTAGGTTTTTTTTATTTTTTTAACTATGTTTGATTTGCTCATATTTCAAGATTGTGCATTTCCAGTTTTGTCCAATTACATAAGACCAATATGGCAAGAACATCAGTGGTCATTCCTGCTCGTTACTGCACCCCTCCTGTGTCCAGAGTTCCTTTAGTCCAGGGGCCCTGTTGTTGACACTGCACCACCCTTATTATGAAAACAACCAAAGTTCTAACTCCTGCCATGTGGGCTGCTTCATATGTTTAGGTTCTGTCTCGTGCACTGATGTACATTCCACAGTTGGGGAAATATGCAGAAAGCATTCTGGAAAATGGCAGCAGCAGTGGCAGAAAGCTTGCCAAACTTCAGAGAATTGCCCGCCAGGCTGTGGCTGCACTCTGTGCACTTGGAGGCTTCAAAGAGACAATCAAGATCGGGTCTGAGGTCCAGGTAACCAGCCACCATTTTCCCAAGTCATCGCTTTTCCTTGTGTATAAGTCCATTGATTCATCTATCAGCTGTAAGACACCCAGTTGGACAAAAATTCTTGTTTTTTCAAGCTAAGAAACAAGTGGCTTCTCATCCACACAGTGCTGCAGATTATTCAGACATCAGTACAATACTGCACAGTAGTTAAAACGCTTGTGTCCTGTGGTGGTGTTAATATTGGGAGTGTTTTAGAATTGAGGCTTGAATTTGCTTCATACTGTGATCACCTTGACATAAGGTTTTAGGACCTATTATTTTAACTCACATTCAGGGCTTGGCGTCTGCATTATAAGAACCTATTGCTGTAATGCCATAATGACAGCTGTAGATTTACTCCTCCCACTTGTCACATCAGATCGCTGCTCACACCATCAGAGTTGGTAGGTAGTGCTAACCCATCTGTGTCTCTAGGTTTTAGGTAGAGGAATATCAGGAAGCATCGGAGTGGTGGCTTCTATCAACGAACAGGAAGGTATAGCTACGGTCAGATTCCCACCCATAGACTGTAGAAAGACTTCGCAAGCATCAGACACACTGACTATTCCATTGTCTAGACTTTGTGTTCCAAGATCAGAGGTAAGGTGATTTTTAAATGTATCCTCAAATGTCACTGCAAATGGTAACCATCCTGTAATGAATAACACTCACGTGCATAGTGCTGAAGCACAAATACTTGGTTTTCTTAAATTTTACTTATGATATATATTTACATATTGGGTGTAATTATTTAATAGTAACGTTGATGTGAAGATTTTTACCTAAATGACCAAATTCATTTCTTTGGTGAGGAATATTCCGCAGTATATTGTATGTTTAATTGTTTTGGTCTAGCTTGCAATTTTCTGTATGATTTTTTTTTTTTAATTGAAATTTTGAGAATTAACTCCAGATGATAATAACACCCTCATTTCTTATAAACTAACTACTTGAATTTAACTTTCTGCCATGCCCCCTCCTCCCCCTCCCACCGCCATCAGGCATTGCCTCTTCATAAACTGTCCATTACTGAGAAGGTAGTACAGGCAGTCCAGTCCATGTTGCTTCCTCAGGAGGGAAGTCTCTCTATTCATACCTCACTTCCTGCAGCAGGAGATGGGTCAGCTCCTGTGATGGCAGTCGTTCGGCTCCTGGCTGAAATAAGAACAAGGTGAGCGCCCTCCAGAGACCCCCTAATGTGCTGAGTGGTGCAGGCCAGAGGGACAGGCATCTTCCATGGGCCTCTCTGTGCCAGGTTTACTGGGTCCACAGCATGAACTTCATGCCAAACTGAGTAACAGAAACCATCCATTTGTGCTGTGTTTACTACAGTTTTTGTTGCATTCCCCAACTTCTTAGCTTTGAAATAAAGTTTAGCTGTTTCCCTAAGGAAATAAACAATCAAAATATGACTGGTATATGGAGTGCACGCATAGACCCCATTGATTTGCTTTGGTCAAAGAGCTTTGTTCTATCACAGGAAGTCTTCTGTCACTTGGCCCTTTTTTAAGTGGTTCAGACCACATCAGTACCTATCTAGTCTCTTTCTAAACTGCTGAGGAGAAAATTAGGGAATGCTCACAAGTGTCAGAATTGGAAGGAAAACACATTTATTTATAATTAAACAATAGCAACAAGTTTCTTTTGAAAATGAAACTTGCCAGAAAGTTCTAATATATGTTTTGAATCTGGTGAGAGAGGTCAGTATACAGACTTCCCAAGCATTTGGGTCCTTCTTGTTCTCAGAACATTAATATTGCCTACAGAGCAAAGTTTAGGAAAAGGTATTAGGAGACAGTGCTTATTTCGTAGCTGGCACTTGGTGTCTTCATGTAGGGAGATGGCAGCCATTTCCCCTTTTTCCAATTGTCCATGCAGTGTCAGCAGTTACTGTGTGGGAAAAGAGAAGCTAGTTACATATATTCAAACCAATGCAGCTCAGTAAAAAAGCAAGAGGAATGGAGAGTTGGAACCTTATTTAAATTAGTGGATAAAATTGATTGAAATGTTTTTCACAGTTGGCTTTTTAGAGAATGACCATTGATGCCTTTGAAATATTGTAAATCTTTTAACATTAAGAGCATGCCTGGTCATGGCCCAGCTTTTAGAAGACAGCTTATTTTGTGAAGAATTCATACAGCAGTGTCCAGCAGCTGTTGAAGTTCTTAACCTAGTAGCCCAGGAATGCAGTGCTGGTAAGTACCTGTTGCTTTCCTTTCTATCCTTTGTGTCGAGGTTTGTTAGCACACTGACAATCTGGAATGGAATATTGACTGTTTTCACATACACTTCCAACAGCTAAGCTCTAGACACAGCACTTACACGACTGACTTTCATTTCAAATCTGTAAATGTAAATAAAAAGCTTCAGTATATGCCAACTAGAAAATCAGCATTTTTCATTTTAACTTTAGGACCATGATGTCAGAGTATTTTCTTTGCCCCATTCATATTAATAAGTGGGTTCCATTTCTGTATTAGAATTCTTTGTGACCTGCCCTTAGGGCTATGGATACTTTCTGACTATTGTCATTGGCCACATGTGAATTCAGAGTCCAGAAATTTGCACTAACATCCATCTTTGTGTGTTTGTGTTTCTGTGTGTCTGTATGTGTGCTTATGGAAAAGTTCAAACAAATACAAAAATAGACTATTTTTGTATAATGAACCCTCATGTTTCCATCATCTAGTCTCAACAGTTATCAACTCATAATCAATCCTGTTTCTTCTACACTGCATCCTCCTGGATTATTTTTAAGCAGATTTTTAGTTATTCCTTTTATTTATCTGTAAATATTTTAGTGTGTATCTCAGTAAGGGCTCTTAAACACAATATCATTTTCACATGTGAAAAATTTACAATAATTTAATATTATTTAATATCTAGTCAGTGTTCAGCTTTCTAATTTTCTCAAAGTCATACTTGTTTTTACGTTTGTTTATTTGAATCAGAATCCAATTAGAATTCATCCATTGTAATTCATTGTTGTCTTTTAAATTGCTTTTAAAATACAAATTCCCCTCAGTATCTTACTTGTTGAAGTTTCCCATAGTCTGGATTTTGTATATCCTATGGTGTCATTTAATATGTTTTTGTGTTCTTGAATTTCTTGTACACTGATGATTGGCCTGGGTTTTTCTGAGTGAAAATTTACCCTTTATCCTCAAGGATCTAGTTGGACTCTAAATATAATTGTTCCACAATTAGATTAGCATTTCTCCAATGCTCTTGTACTAATGTTTTAATAAACTAAAGAAAAAATAGATATCTTTACCTCCCTTAATGTTTTTAATCTTATCTATTTTTTGGTCATTTTTGTTACCTATATTATTTACTGTCTCTCATGCTATTTGCTTTTTTTCTGTAACTCTCTAATTTCTCTGTCCTTAAATTTTTGTCCTTTTTCATGTGACAGTGATTTCTTTCGGCTTGTTTTTGCTTTTTAATTCATCTTCGTTTTTATATCTATCTTTCTTCTCAAATCTCCTTCCCTTAATAAGCATAGCTGTCTGGGGCCAGCAACCATTTAAAAGCCTCAGAGAGATCCCCCCAAAAGAGACAGCAAGAACAAAATAAAAGGAGCTTGCTTGCTCGGCTTCTCAAGTGAAATTACTTGTGACTCAACACTTGCTCATTATTTAATTTTGTATGTGTCATAGGTAGTTCCCTACTTCTGCTTTTTTAATATTCTTGGCTTAGGTTGCATCCTGACTGATTTTAGCAAACATATAACCTTCTGAATGAATCACTTGCTTTTCTCTAGGACTCATTCTCTTATACATTTTATAGAATAAAATAGAATACATTTTATCTTACTCTGTGAAATTAACTTTGGTACTTAATGTATAAGCCAGAAATCATAATAATTTAGAGCAAATAGCTTTAATAATAACCCATCTAACCCATTTTTTCCCCCTGTAGAAAAGAACCCTATAGAAACAAAGAGTTGAAAGAAACATGTGGGAAGTTCTTATTAATTGCTACAAAATAGAAGACTATGAGCTTATACACAGCAATTTATATTCTAAAATAGTGTCCTATGTCAAGAAAGTGAAAGTGTTAGTCGCTGCGTTGTGTCCGACTCTTTACCACCCCATGGACTAGGCTAGGTTACACCCCATGTAACCCACTAGGCTCCTCTGTCCATGGAATTCTCCAGGCAAAAATACTGGAGTGGGTTGCCATTCCCTTCTCTAGGGAATCTTCTCGACCCAGGGATTGAACCCCAGGTCTCTTGCATTGCAGGTAGATTCTTTACTATCTGAGCCACCAGGGAAATCCATGTCAAATTTAACAGTCCTGAATACCTCACATATTGGATTACCAGAAAGGATTTTAAGGTTTAAAGTAGGTATTTAAGCTTGCTGATTTATCTGTATTAAAAGAAAAAAAGAAAAACTATGTCTGAATTACTTTCCAACACAGCAGTAGGTTCTTATAGCCCACTTAGAGTCTGTGCTCAGAAGAAATGCTGTTTACTACATGAGATTCAAAGTAGTGTGTAGAAGAGAAAGAGTTCTTTGATTTTTATTTTTTAATATATCAGGGTTTTTTAATTTCATAAATGAATGTGTCATAGAATTTATAAGCAATAATATATTGATTCTCTAAAGTGAATCTGGGATAAAGTAAGCCACAGACTTGGCCATTGAAATGCTTCCGTCTTTGGTCTGTCTCTCACCTTTGCCCGGGTTTGTTTCTTATGTTGCGTAATAATGCTTCAGCCTTGCACTGCGTTCTTTGTCACGTGCATGTGTGCATATACACGTCTTCTCTCTCCTCCCAGATTAGGGACTTCGGCTCATATTAGCTTTCTATTTTCCAACATCTGGCCCTGTGCTTTGGTTGTGGGAGATGACAATAATAGCTTTCATTTATTGAGTGTTGGCCATGTGTCAGGGACTCGGCTAAAGGCTTTAACTTGCATTGTCTTGTCTTCACAACCATCCTGTGAGGCACAGGTACTGTCCTTACCCCCATGTTGGCAGTGAGATGTTAAATATCAAGTAATGGAACCAAATTCTGGATCCAGGCAGCCCAACGTCAGGGCCCGTGCACTTGACTGCATTGCTTTGTTGCTGAGCTACACGTAGGAGACAAAGATGTCTCAGGGTGTTTGCTCTTTGTAAGAATTTGAATAATCTCTGTATTTCATTG
This sequence comes from Bison bison bison, assembly GCF_000754665.1. Lineage (NCBI taxonomy): Eukaryota > Metazoa > Chordata > Mammalia > Artiodactyla > Bovidae > Bison > Bison bison. The sequence continues at coordinate 5,428,199 of NW_011495054.1, forward strand.
CTCGGGTCCAACTCCAAAAGAGTTGGAGCCCTCTCCAGAGTTGTAGGATTTATTTGCACGTCTTCGACATCTTCCCCTCCAGGAGAGCGGCTGGCAGTTGTGGAAGTGCAGTGTGAACGGCTGAGGATGCTCTACCGGGACTGTGCTCGGCCCCCGCCGCCTCCGCTGCAGGCTGACCGGAGACAGGTGAGCCCTCTGCTGTGTCTGCAGCACGCAGCATCAGAGAATTACAGAATTCCAGGCAGCACGTTCATGATTTTAGAAGGGGTGTTTGCAGAGCCATTTGGAGGTATATGACATGCTGTCATCTCTGAATGTCAAAGCACATCAACTTGACATTCCGAACATTGAAAGATTACAGCAGAGGAGCAGAACTTGGCAGTCTGTAAATAATTTCTGCATTATCAATAAAAACAAAAAAAGAAAACTTTTTCAAAATTTTAGATCTGTAGTTCATCTTGTAATAATACTAAAAAGTATACATAGAGTGACTAAAAAGCAAAAGTGGCACAGAGAAAGACATTTAATATGTGATATTACTTATACATGGAATCTAAAAACTACAACAAAGTAGTGAATAAAACAAACGAAAAAGCAGACTCACAGGGAAAAAACAAATTTCACTTGAGGGGCAATAGCAAAAGAGGCAAAAATGGCCAATATTGGCATATCTGTGAATGTTCTTAGCAGCACTAGTCATAATAGCCAGAAAGTAGAAACAACCTAAATGTCCATCCCCTGATGAATGAATGCATAAAATGGGCATGTTCATACAATGGAGCATTATCAGCCTTAAAAAGTAGTGGAGTGCTAATACATGCTGCAGTATGGACAAAACTGGAATGATGCTAAGTGAAGGAAGCCAGTCACAAGAGACTACATACTGTATGATTCCATTTCTTGTAATGTCCAGAACCTGCAGATTCAGAGAGGCAGAAAGCATAGAGGTGGTTACCAGGGACTGGGAGGAGAGAGGGATGGGAATTAACTTCTAATGGGTACAGTTTCTTTTAAGGAGAACAAAAATGTTCTAACAGTTTGTGGTGATGATTGTAGAATTCTGTGAATATACTAAAATCCATTGAACTATACACTTTAAATGGGAAAGTTACATGTTATGTGAATTGTATCTCAAAAAATTTTATTTATACTAGGTGAGAGTATACAAAAATTGCTGTATTCTTATAATTTTTCTATAGATTTGAAGTCATTTCAAAATAAGACAGTTAAAAATATATGAGAAAAAATGTCACTTGAAATCTCAACATCTCCATTTTGTGTTCACAATGCTATTGAATGAGAGTGTTTTTCCCCAATGCAGCCCAAAGAGATTACGTGGAGCCCCTCACGAGTGTTTCCACCTGTCCGAGCCTGCATGTTCTCCTCGCACCTCACTTCTGTCACCTTCCTAGCAGACCCCAGTGCAGGGGGCGGTCTGCCCAGGGGCACATTTATCTACGCCACCTCACCACTGCCCGTTCAGGTGAGAAATCACAGGACCCTTTGTCTTCTGCCTCTGTCCTTCAAATATGAGAGAAAGAGGAAGTTCAAGGGCCCATGTTGAGCCCTGATTGTCTGCCCACTCCTGGTGTTTCTTCAGGCCCCGTCTTTCTACTGGGAAATTGAAATTGTTTCCTATGGAGATACAGATGATGATACTGGACCAATAGTTTCCTTTGGCTTTGCTACAGAAGCAGAGAAAAGAGATGGGGCATGGACTAATCCAGTGGGCACCTGTCTTTTCCATAAGTAAGTGGCTGCTATCACTGTTACCTGAAAAAAAATAGGGACTTCCCTGGCTATCCAGTGGTTAAGACTCTCTGCTTCCACTGCAGAGGGCATGGATTCAATCCCTGGTCAGGAAACTAAGATGCCACACAGTGTGGCAAAAAAAAAAAAAACAACCAACATGGATGTGGGTATTTTAAAACTATAGTAATACAATTATAGTCTTTACCCTAAAAAATGTAGACAATACCAGCTGGAAATACACTCAAGTTCAATGAAAGAGAAGAGCTCTTAGGATTTGTCTTCTGGTTACTCTCCTGCTACTGAAACTCCTCCACCCATTCACTGCTTACCTTCCTCTATGTTGGCCCATTAGCCTTGTCTCTGACTGTTTCTTGTTTTTTTGTTTTTTTTTCCAATAGCAATGGCCGAGCTGTGCATTACAATGGCTCCAGTTTATTACAGTGGAAGAGCGTTCGATTAGACGTAACTCTCTCTCCTGGTGAGCATGGTGGGAGGTGCATTTTTTTTTTGTACCTTGTCTATTTCTGTTGTTCCCAGGTTTGGGCCAGAATAGGTCAAAATTAATGAAACTCAGCAAATGGAAATGGACACTGTCTTCTAGTGAAAATGAAATACTTGTCATTGCTGTCCCCTAGTTTACACTGAACCTTTCATTTTATGAGGCACTGTTGTCATTAAAGCCTCCACTGGTAACTTAGGAGTCACAGTAATTGTCATTCCTCCATCATTAGAAAAATCTGAGATTTTGCTTTTCTTTGAAGTTTGGTCTTTAATTAGCTTTTCATTAATAAACATATAAATAGCTTCAAAAAAAAAAAAAACCCCACCCCTACCAGTCACCTTGAAGCACTCAAGAAATGCATTATCAGTAGGTAAGACAATGTGCTATAGACTTTGCTCTCAGCAGGCTAAACATCCAGTCCAGCTTCAGCAGATCTTCTGCCCAGGTGTTTTAGTCACATAGTCGGTTCAATAAAGAGAAAATCTTTCCCCTTGTCTTTTTAAGCCTCCATATAATAACTTGATCGGAAATAGTAGAGGAATAGCCCTAACTGCTCCAGAAGTAGCATAATACAAATATTGTCCTCTTGACATTAGAAGCAGCCAAAAGTGTTGGTGACTTATTTTCAGACAATACATCTTAGCATCATCTCTGATGAAACTTGAAATTATTAAATGTGATAGATGATCTGAGATGCTTAGGTAGGGATTCCTGAGTCACTGAACCCGACAGATAACTTCTTGTAGCTGTCTGAGGGGGTAATTTGGTCATCACTTTTCCTTGAGGGAGCTGCTTATTAAATTGTACTTTACCAGTGAGCATGGTATTTTCAGTTATGGTCAAGTTATGCCTTAGAAAGTTACTTCCTGGCAGGTTGTTTCTCTCTCTATGGATCAGAACTCTGTAACCTGCTGAGTACTTAAGTGCTTTAAGCACAAAGGGAGGGGGAGTAGAGAGAGCAGGGGACCCGTAATTAGGTGGTTTATTTGTTTGTTATAGCTGATTGTTTTGTTTGATCGTATTTTAGTTGTTGAGAAAATTTTCGATCAGACCTCAAGCAAGCCTGCTACCTACTCTTTTCTTAGAGAAATGTGTCTGTGTGGTATTAGGAGTTAAGAACCTACTTTTAACAACAGGATCCCAACCTCAGTACCAACACCTTCAGTGTCTGTTCATTAACAGTTACTCTTTGAGCATCTCCTGTGTGCTGGGCCCTCTTCTAGGCCCTGCAGATGCCGTGGTGAACAATGACAAGTCCCCAGCCATTGGGAAACCCAGCCTAGTGGTATCAAAAGCATATGAGACTGGAAATTCCCTGGAAGTCTAGTGGTTAAGACTCCACACTTTCATTTCTGAGGGCACTGGTTCGATCCCTGGTTGGAGAACTAAGATCCTGAAAGCCATGCAGTGCAGCCAAAAAAAAAAAAAAGAAAGCATGTGAGACTGATCAAAAGCAGAATCACAGAACTTCATGCACTGACTGGAGAGTTTACAGCGGGTTAATTGTAAAGCTATGTGCACTAGCAGCTTGCCTGAGGCAGCCTATAGTGCTGATGTGGTGGACATGGTCCCCTTGGTTCTCTAAGTTCATCCCAGGATCTAGTCATCTCATCAGAAAGCAGCTTAGCTTGTATTATCTTCACTTCCTGAAAAATGCCTTAAATAAATATAACTAAGGAGTCATAATATGAGTTAATGATGTATGTTTAGTTTACACTGTAGGTGGAGTTTTAAATTACATTTTTTAGACCCTTTCTAAGTCATCTGCAAACTTGCTGGGAAAACACTACTTTTCTTATCTTTATTCATAAGCAATCTTGTACATGTCAAAAGAGAAAAACTTGTATTCCTCTATTAAAAAATCATATCCAATGTTTTTCATTTTTGTCTTAGCTGCCTGGAAAATAAAGGTTAAATTTCATGTGTAATTATGTAACTATGTAGACACTACTATTTTTGTTCTTCTGAACAGTTTCTGACTTCTCTTTTTAAAATTGTTTATTTCCGTTGTGTTCCTTTGAGTGAGTGAGTGTTAGTGGCTCAGTCTTCTGACTCTTTGTGGACCCATGGACTGCAGCCTGCCAGGCTTCTCTGTCCATGGAATCCTCCAGGCCAGAATACTGGCATGGATAGCCATTCCCTTCTCGAGGGGATCTTCCTGACCCAGGAATCAAACCCGGGTCTCCTTCATTGCAGGTGAATTCTTTACCGTCTGAACCACCAGGGAAACTATGTTACTTTATATATATCTAAATATTGGGTTGGCCAAAATTTCCTTTGTGTTTTTCCATAAGATGTTATGGAAAAACCCAAATGAATGTTTTGGCCAACCCAATACAAGGTATTCCATGTCTTTTTCAACTGTAACTGATGGCATGAATAAATAAAAACTATGACAGTCAATGGTACGTGACCGCATGCCAGTTACATATTGGAATTTTAATAGTCAATAAAAAGGAAAAAAAAAAGTGTTGTCTCCTTCTGCCCTAGGTGACGTGGCAGGGATTGGCTGGGAGAGAACCGAGGGGACGCCTCCTCCACCCGGGCAGCCTGCCAAGGGCCGTGTGTACTTCACATACTGTGGGCAGCGCCTCTCACCGTATCTCGAAGATGTCTCGGGTGGGATGTGGCCGGTGGTTCATATTCAGAAAAAGGCAGGTTGTCTTGTTGGGAGTGAAAACCAAATTCTCCTCAGCAATTTGTTCCATCGGGAATGGAAAAATTAGACTCTAGACGTGGCGTGGTTGACATAGTATGTGGTACCTGATGACAGAACCTCAAAAAACCTGAAGAAGTGGGTCCTTCCTTTGCATTGAATCTGAGTGCTTAAATGCTTTGATCTCCTTTTGGCCATCTTTCCTAAACAACAAGGCAAGGGACGCTGGTGTTCTTCCAACACCAGTAGAAAAAGCCTGTGGTTAAATAAGTTTGGAACATGGCCCTCTTGGGTTGCTTTTAGTATAGCAAAAGCTCAGAGGTATCCTTCAGTAAAGATTTAAAAATTAAACTTTATTTAACCTAGCATCCCTACACTTATACTTAATTATGGAACTCTTGTTTTTAAGGAGCACCTATAAACAACTAATGTTCTATGGGACATTACTATTTACTACATGCTGGTAGCTCCCACATCCTTATATCCAGTCCAGATCTCACCGTAAATTCTAGACACAAATATTCAGCAGCCTAGACAACATTTAGAAATAGATATTCCAGTTAACATGTCTGAAACTGAGCCTAACTCTTCCCCACCCCCAGCCTGCTTCTTCCCTAGCCTGCCTTGTCTCAGGAAATGGCAGCTCCATTCCTTCAGTCACTAAGGCCAAAAACCTTGGCCTCTTTCTTGACTCCTCTTCTTCCTCCCATTCTACAGCCAGTCTGTCAGCAAACCTTGTTGACTTACCTTCAAAATGTATCCAGAATCTGACCACTTAGCTGATGGCCCAGCCACCCTCACCTTCTGGGTAGCATGTTACAGTATTCCTATGTTTCCCTCTTCTCCCATCCCCTGAGTTCCTGCCCTTTTACATGTCTTTTCAACACAGCAGCTACAGTGATCCCTTAAAAATGTTGGTTAGGTCATGTTACTCTTCTGCTTTCAACAGGTCAGTGGCATCCTGTGTCACATATTGTGAAAGCCCAAATCTTAGAATGACTTAGAAGATCTTGTAGGATGTGCCCCTGTACCACGTCTCTGATAGCATCTTTGCTCTTTCTTCAGTGAATTGATTAAAGATGTCAATAATTTAGTCAGCCTGTTCTATTCATTCAATAAATATTTATTTATTGAGCACCTATGTTGAGTGCTATATCTCAAGTACTATGCTAAGCTCTGGACATACAATGAGCAAAAAAGATACGGTCTTTGTGCAATTAAATCCAGTTGGAGGAGTCAGGTACTAGTCAAACATTCACATAAATGTGTGTGTGTGTGTGTGTGTACATATATATATGAGAGAGAAAGAATGTGTGTGTGTGTATGTAGACAGAGGTGGGAGAGATTTCTTTTGAGGAATTGGCTCATGTTACTTTGAAGACTGACAAGTCTCATGAACTGCCATCTGCATGCCAGAGACCCAGGAGAGGCATAACTTGATTCAATCTCAGTCCAATAGCAAGAGAAAAGAGAAGATGGAGTGAGATATCCTTTAACTCAAGCAGGGGTAAAGGGAAAAGGGTTGAATTCCTCCTCCCTCCACCTCTTGTTTTATTCAGACCCTCAATGGATTGGATAGTGCCCACTCACATTAGGGACCTACTGTGTCCACCGATTCAAATGTTAATCTCACAGACACACCAGCAATAACAATGTTTAATCTGGCACCCTGTGGCCGGTCAAATCAGCATATAAAATTAATCATCACAGTATGATTGAATCATAGACTTGAAGGAAGCAAGTACGAAGCCAATCTGGTCACATCCGTATTACCCTGAAGAAGTGATGTTTGAGCCAGATCTGGAATTTTAACTGGTTTAAATGGACAAAATTGGAGGAAAGAATGTTGCAGGTGAAGGCAGTGGCATGTACAGTGGCGTCAGGTAGAAAGGAACAGTGTTGGAAACAAGAAAGGTCACTGAGCTTGAATAGCAAAGAGCATGAGTGTGAGGTGAGGGGCAGGGCAGCCTTGCCAAGCTTGAAGCACCAGGGTCTGTAGTTGCACCAGCCCCTCTCCCAGGGTCACAGACTCTCCATAGCTGGGGACAGTGAATGAAGTCCACTTGGAGGTGTTCAAAGTGAGCACATAAGTAACCTAACTCCTTTCAAGTCCTTTCTTTGGTTTCCTTTCCAGAACACCAAGACTCGAGCTAATTTTGGCTCCCGCCCATTTGCCTACGCTGAAGGGCAAGCCCACCGCAATGCTGCCGACCTGTGCACTGACCTGGCCGAGGAAATTAGCGCTAACTTCGAGGCCCTGCCCTTTGCCATGGCCTCTGACAGTGATAACGATGCTGGCACCAGTATTGCGTCAGACCCGGGCACTCATGGGCCACCATGCCGAATTGCTGCCGTAGCCACTGCTCAGCAACGTAAGCTCCCTCCCCTCAGGGTCCACCTGCTTCTTGGAAATGGGAATGCTGTTAATTCCATAAACCCATTTAGCTTGGACATACTCCAGTGCCCACTGGTAATGGGGTAATAGGCCCAGATAAAATAGGGAGCCAGGATGAAGCCTGGTGATCTGGAGAGTCCATCCCCCACATAGAAAAAGTCTGCCACTACTCAGAACCAACAGAATATTGCCACATGGAAATGCAGGCCTGAAAGATTGTCCACTTTTTATGAGACAGCTAAGAACCACAGAATTTTATATAAAATCTCCTAATTTTAAATGTTAATCATTTTTAAACTGATTTAAAATGGAACCCATCAAAGAATAATAAAATGTTAATTGTGGAATCTAAATGGTAGACGTGTAGGTATGCACTAAAAACATTCCTGATTATTTGAAAAATCTCATAATAAGATTGAATAAAAATGAGCTTCAAGAAATGAGATGTCTGCAGCCATATTTGGCCCTTGGGATACTGGTTTGAAAATTGTTTTAAGAGTCTGTTTAATTCTGTATCTTATTGAAGAACCATCTAAAGTCTTCTTTGAGTTAAATGAATTATATCCATATAAACTATTTTAGGATTCAAGGAAATTGTAGACGATTAGTTATTCCTTGACTCTGTGGTTTAAAATTCCTCTAAGAACTAAGAGTCTTTATATCTCACAAATTAAGAGAATCTGATCTGTCCATGTATGAGTTCATATGCCCTTGCCTAGAATTCACTGTCACTGTGCTTTGTTACAGAATATGATAGTGATACTTCCTGTCATTATAAAGTGGAGCTCAGCTATGAGAATTTCATCACCTCTGGGCCAGACCCCCACCCACCCCCCATTGCAGATGACGAAAGTGATGATGATGACGATGATGACATCCCACAGGTAAGAGCCCCACAGCGGTCGTTTAGCTCCCTGGTGATGAAGACAAGCCACGAGGAATATTTTGATCTGAGCATGCAAAACTTAAGTCTTTATGCTTTCAGTTATATATCATTGTGTTTGGACAGTAATTGGGGTATTCATTTTTCTAAACCACATATCAGTAGCTGTATCTGTTTGGCTCCATGGCCCAGCAGCAATCTGGATGTTGGAGAAAGAAGTACTTTGATGGTAATTCAGCAGTGAAGTTTGGAATCATGTGAAGTGTTTATATGGCTTTAGAGGGAAAGGAAGAGCTCACTCCAAGCCAGCTGTTGCCTCCCCTGGCCTCTGAGGGTGTAGTTAGTTTGACGGTCTGCACGGTGTGTTTCTGCCACTAGCATCTGAGCGGGGTGAAGACCTCAGGGGTGAAAGCCGTAGTAAGTCAGGGAAGGACACAAGGTGTTCCTTCTCCATTCACGTTTGCCTTCTCCTTCCAGGAGGATCACTATGCCCTGCTGGTGAAAGCCTGGGAGACCAAGGTTTTTCCTACCATCCGAAGACGGTTCCGCAACGAAGCAGAGAGGAAATCAGGACTGGACCAGATAAAGGGTGCTTTACAACTAGGTCTGGTGCTTTATGTTTTCCTATGGAACCCACTTCATGGCTTGAAGAGATGTGTTTACATGAAACTCAGGGAATAAATCAGAAAAGAGGGGCTCATCTAAAGTTGGGCCAGACTTAACAGTGTCCTCTTCTTGGGCCTTTATTGAACTTTGTGGTCTTTTGCTTTCTTCGCCAGGCTTTTCTTTGCTTGTCAGTTCTGCTCAGTATTTTAAGTTGATGGACTGTTAGAATGAAGCTGGCCTTGTTATACCAGGAAGCTGGATGGCCTGGTGGTTAATAGCTTGGGCTCTGATATCATGCCTGTGCTATTACCAGCTCTATGACCTTGGGAGAGTTACTTAACCTTTCTCAACTTCCCTCACCTTTCAAATGGAACCAATAACGGTATGAAAAATTAAAGAGCTGACACAGATAAAGCTCCTAAGAACAGTTTCTGGCACGTAGTAAGCATCCATGGAACTTCCCTGGAAGCCTAGTGGTTAGGACTCTGAGCTTCCACTGCAGGGGGCACGGGTTCGATCCCTGGTTGGAGATCCTGCAGGCTTTGTAGTCTGACCAAAATTAAATGTCACGGTAATGATGATGGTGAGATTTTTTTTGTCCACTGGGCACATAGAATACAACGGAGTTTGACTGCAGACAGTGAATTATTAGTTAGTCTTAAATGCAGATAGCTGATTTCTGTTTTAAGGCTTTTTCTAATCTGTGAAAACCTGCTTTGTGAGATGCAGAAATGCCTTTTTCTAAGCGGCACAGCTCCCTTCCCTCGGACCATCAGATCAGGTTTTCTGTCATCATCATGGCAGTCAGAGAAGGTGTAAGGAGACAGTACTTGCTCTCTTTTAACTTTTGTCCTAACTGAGACTAGGAACAAATAAGGAGAAAAACCACCAAAAGACCTTTATTTCTTGACCAACTAATACACTGAATCCCTGATTTCCAGTGATAGCTAAGTAATTCCTTTTTCTCAGATTGGTGCCAGGACTAATCAGTATATGCATGTGTGTGTGTGTGTGTGTTTTTGGGGGGGTTGATTATTGTTTTTTATCCCACTGAGAAAGAGGAACAGAGCAAATTTCAGTACTGGATAGAAGAAGTTGATGGAGTTGCCCGTCGCTCTTAAATAAGCAACCTGTGTCAGTTGTAGCAATAATCAAACACAGTACAAGAATGTATAAAGAAAAAAGTACAGCACTACCCTCACTTTCTTCTTCCTCTCCATTTGTCCCGTAGTTTGTTCTCTTGAGTTAACGAAATTAGTTAATGAAATTAATTAATTTCATTAATTAGTCATTAATGAAATGACTGCATAATAATGTACAATCATTTTTAAGATGAATATGTTCTTTCTTTCCATTTTTTTTTCCTGGGTTATACTTCCCAGCAGTGCTACAGGGAGTGTTCCCTGTACCTTTACACACTTGAGCTTGTGTTTCTGTGGGAGAGATTTGAGAGTTTCTTAGAAGTAGGGCATTGAGTATTTTAAACTTGATAGACACTGTACAATTACCATTCCCAAAAGCCTGCCTACTCCCATGAATTCCCCTTCTGTCCTCATGCTAGGTACAAGTCAGTGTCATGATTGGACTGAAGATCGTGTGCTCTCTGGAGGGTTACCAGTTCTGTTCTGTCTTTCAGGCATGGTGGATATTGCCCGGCAGACAGTTGAATTCCTCTACGAGGAGAATGGTGGCATCCCAAGAGACCTTTATCTTCCCACCATTGAAGACATTAAAGATGAAGCGAACAAGTTCACGATTGATAAAGTTCGAAAAGGTTTTGCTTCCCCCCTTTCCTTCCTCTTTGAAACTTACCCTGAAAAAAAAAAAAAGAAACTTACCCTGAAATGAGAAGTTGAGTTTTCCCACACATGAGTTTGAGTAGGCAGCTGCTGGTTCTCCTAGGGTGACTCTCTTCACTCTGAGTGATTTGAGCTCTCCTGAGCTCTCCCTCGTGAGGCCCTTGGCTCCCTGGTGGGGAAACTGGATGCTTATCTGGCCTCTAGGGGCCTCTTGCACTTTCCCAGAACCTGTTGCATGAGCAGGGTGAGACAGAACACTTGAAGACAGAGAAGTGGGGCGTGGCTGGAAGATTGCAGGTAGGCCTCTCAGGCTTAATCCTGGCTGCCCAGCTAATGAACCATGAATATGTAGTTGTACTATGCTTTTTAGAATTTTATAGAAGGTATATATTCATTTGATTTAAAATCTGTTGCAGATTTTGAGGAAACAAAAATACAGAAAAGCGCAAAAAAGAATCTAAACCCACTCATTATTAGACTTTCACAAAAATATCAGAACCTCATGGGCAGGGGCAGGCATATGTATTTACTTTCCTGTTTTGATTCCTCTTTGAGAGAAGAACTTCACAGACCATAAAACCCACCCTTTTAAAGTATACCTTTCAGTGGTTTTAGTATATTCACAAAGTTGTGCAGCCTCCAAACCATTGCCTCTGATTCCAGAACATTTTCATCCCCTGAAATGAATCCTGTACTCTCACCACTGCCATTCCTCCTTCCTTCTAGCCCCTGGCAACCAGTGATGTACTTTGTACCTCCTCATCTCTATAGATTTGTCTAGTCTGGACATTTCATAAAAAAATGTGTGGTCTTTTGTGTCTGGCCTCTTTCACATGGAATTCTTTTTCAAAATTCATCCTTGTTGTAACTCATGTTGGTACTTCCTTTTTATGGCAAAGTAATATTCCACTGTATGGATAATACCCTGTTTTGTTTGTCCAGTCATCAATTGGTGGGCACTTGGGTGATTTCTACCTTTTGGCCATCATGGATAATGCTGCTGTGAATATTTGTGTACATGTTTTTGTGTGGGCGTGTCTTCATTCCTCTTGGGTATATATGGAATATATAGACCCAGTGGAATTGCTGGCTCATATGGTAATTTTATGTTTAACCTTTTGAGGAACTGCCATATGGTTTTCCAAAGTGATTACACCATTTTACATTCCCATCAGCACGTATGAGGATTCCAATTTCTCTACATCCTGGCCAGCACTTACTATTGTCTGTCTTTTGATGATAGCCATCTTAATGGATGTGAAGGATGGTATCTCACTGTAGCTTTGGCTTGCATTTCTCTAAAAACTAATGATGTTGAACATGTTTTCATGCATATCTTTTCTCTTTGGAAAAATAGTTATTCAGATTTTCTGCCTGTTTTTTAATTGGCTTGTCTTTTTATTGTTGAATTGCCACAGTTCTCACAGCACTTTGTTTTATTATCTTCCAGACTAAGCTGTGTTCCTTTGGGGCTATAACTACATTGAGGGTATTGGTAAATGCTGGAGAGTTATTTGTATCCTAAAATATATAGGGTCCCAACATGTTAATGCTACTTGCTCCTGAAAAATCTTCTCCCCTTTACCTTCCTCAGGTCTCACGGTAGTAACACGCTCTCCAGACAGCAATAACGTAGCCAGCAGCACTGTTGGAACTGCCCTGCCAAAATTTGCTATCCGAGGGATGCTGAAAACCTTTGGGCTTCATGGAGTTGTCTTAGATGTTGATTCAGTGAGTGAACAGCCTTTTATATACAGTACAGACTTTCATGCCCAGGCCTCCAAGTACCTTAAAAGTGATTATACAGATAGATTACTCTTCAGAGTCAGGATAAAGAAACCAGACTGAGTGCTGTCATGCCAGATGACTTGCCTGAGATTTTCTCAGGGGCCCAGATCAGAGTTGATGGTAGAGTGTAAGCTATTAACTTTCAGTGCTGTCTGTAACTTTAGACCATACTGCCACTGCAGGGTTTTTTGGGGACTTTTTCCATCAGCCATGTTCAGTCTGCCCCTGCTTTATATCTGCCAAGTTCCAAGGGAGAATTCTCCTGTTGGCCTTGTTGAATGAACGATCTGTCATTGTCACAATTGTTATACAGATTCAAAGGAATGGTTTTGTTGATCACATCATGTTACTGGTTCTCTCCAGCCTTGATTTCCCCATCTATAAAATGTGTGTATTAAACTAGATCAGTTGTTTTCTTCTCGGCTTTGCAGAACCCTCTCAAGAGGTTGGAGGTGGCAGGGGAGAAGGAATAGAAGAAAGTAAGGGCCGTACCAAAGCTTTCTTTTGAAAACAGAGTCCTGTTTGAAGGCTGTGATCCTTAGGTTACATATATGTGCTTGCATTTATGCTTCCCATGCAGGAAAAAGGGAAGAAATAATACACAGATCAAGCCTAGAAGTCAGATAAAGACGTAGCTATCACCACATAGATAAGCTTTGTTATCTGTCTGTCTACAGATACAGATAATGTTAGTTATCACTGATGCTTTGAAATGAAAGGTTTTACATCTTTAACTGACTCCATTTTACCAGACCATAATTTAAATCATGACATTTTAAAGAGAAGCTATTGACTGGTGGTTTACTAAGGTGAACTTCCAAGTAGAAAATTCCATCAGTAATATCTCCCACTCCCTTCTGATACAAACTTCTGACTCTAGTTATTAGAAAGTATGTAACTGACAATATATTTCAGCAATGGAAATGTGTGCCAGGAAAATTACAAAAATAGAAATTTGTTAAAGTAGTAATTCTGGTATTTCTTAAGTAGTCTGATTCCCTTTTTTTAATAGTAACCCCTAAATAAAGATTAAAACAAAGGGAATCAGACTACTTAAGAGATACCAGAATTATTATTTGAAAAAGTAATAGTATTGTTTTTTATTACTTTAAATATAATAATAATAATCCCTAAATAAAGATTGGGCTTCCCTGATGGCTCAGATGGTAAAGAATCTGTCTGAAATGTGAGAGACCAGGTTCGATCCCTGGGTCGGGAAGATCCCGTGAAGAAGGGAATGGCTGTCCACTCCAGTTTTCTTGCCTGGAGAATCCCGTGGACAAAGGAGCCTGGCAGGCAACAGTCCTTGAGGTCACAAAGAGTCAGACACGACTGAATGACTAACACACACAAAGAAAGATTACGTTGCTATTGGAGTCCAGAATGCACATGCATGAGCTTACCTTTTTTAAATTACTAGCAATAAAATAAAGCTATAAGACTAATCTCTGCTTTTATAAAATTAACATAAAACCAATGAATATAAATTTTACCTGGCAACAATGTATGTTGAACTGTTACAGAAATATAGCACTATTTTCTTTAAATTTCTGACTCATGGTTACATTAAAGTTCCTTAATTTATTGTACCAATTAAAATTCTCAAGCAGCTATACTCCAATAACAATTTTTAAAAATTTGCCAACTGGTATGAAGAAACTAAACACACTATCCAGATGTCTTTGGACTCTTAGACTCAATAAATGACATGAAACTAGCATTTTAGACTCAATAAGTTACATGAAACTAGCATTTACTTCTATAAAAGTTTGGTACCTATACACATACATACATAAGTATTTTAAAAATTGGGAAACAAACCAGTGCTCAAAAAACAAATAGACATTTCTCTTTTCTGTTGTAGGTTAATGAACTAGTTCAGGTAGAAACGTACCTCCGAAGTGAAGGTGTGCTGGTCCGATACTGGTACCCTATTGATATGTTGGAAAGGCCCCCCGCAGGCTACAGAAGGACTGCCACCAATGGGCTCGTCACACTGGACAATACCAACCTTCAAATTCACAGGTAAGGGAATTCCCTGGTTGCCCAGTGGTTAGGACTCAGCACTTTCACTGCCAAGGCCCCAGGATCAGTCCCTGGTCAGGGAACTAAAATTCCACAAGCCATGTGGTGTGGCCAAAAAAATTTTTTTTAAAAAGCATAGGTAAAGTTGAGCCCTTCTTTCTAAGCAAGTCACAGAAATCCACTTACTGTGTTTTGTCACATGTGCTATTCATCATTGAAAACACTTTTCTTTCAAAGTTGAGCAAGTCAGAGGCAGCTAGTAAAGATAATAGTGAGATAGCAGGTTAGGAAGAGAGGTGCAGGATCCAGTGTCCCTGGCCTGAGCCATGGGTGCTTGGCTATCACTGGATGATGGAAGCGCGTCTGGAGATTTGAAGAGTGTGGACAAAGTCTGAAGACTAAAGCGAGTCAAGAAGAGACACCTAGGAACTTCCCAGATGGCCCAGTGGTTAAGACTCTTCAGGGCAAGGTGCATGGGTTCGATCGTAGGGGAGCTAAGATCCCTCATAGTACATGGCCAAGAAAAAAGAGAGACAGCTGAGAGGAGTCCGGGCACCAGGTGAGCAGCCAGCTTGTTTTCGTTAATCTGACAATGAAATCCTGAACCCTGCTTTGTGCCCAGCACCCTATGGGGGTCTCTAAGAGGAGAGTGTCTGCCCTCCGTGGGTTAACACCTAAAAACCTGGCAGAATTCCCTCACATACACCTGTGAATTCCTTCTTTCAGTTATAAAAATTCTCACAACAGTTCAGAAGAGAATATAATGGAGCTATCTGATAAAAGTTTCCATAAGCTGTTTTCATACCATTCATCCATTAACATTATAACTTCTGGTTTTATTGTCAAGTTTTGAAGCAGCGTGAGTCTATCTCCAGCGTAGACCTCTCCTTGGAACACCAGATACACATGTTCAGCTGCCTCCTTGCCATCTCCACTCAGATATGTCATCACCCCATGTGGGTGGTCTGAAGTTTCAACTGGACAGTCAAATTCACGAGACCCAGATAGGCTGTACTTGGCACTAGCTTCACGTAGGTCCAGGATGGGCCACACAGCATGCCACAGGGCGGTGTCGTGCACGTGTGTCAGCAGGAGTCAGAGTCACCCACACACAAGTTCAAGGGCTCTTCTCTCACCCGGTGACAGCCCAGGTGTGAGGAATACACGTCACATGGCCATGTTCACGTGGTGACTAAACAGCCCCACGCCCCAAATAGAACCCAGCATCTTTTGTAACAACTCTACAAGCATAGCTTCCAGGGATTTTAGCAAGAGGAATGCACCATAGGTAAGAGTCACCGTTTTCTGGAAAGCCCCGAAACCATTACCTCCTACCAAGAAGCTCTTCTTCCAGTCCTCCCAGTGCAGCTTGCCAGTAGGGGCTTGTTGTGACCATAAACAGGGTGCCTGGTAATACTGCTGATATTCAGGAGTTCCCTGGCAGTCCAGTGGTTAGGACTCAGTGCTTTTGCTGCTGGAGCCCAGGTTCAGTCCCTGGTCAGGGAACTAAGATCCCACATGCAGTGAGGTATGACCAAAAAAAAAAAAAACAATTAAATGTGGCTTTTTGTTTTGTTTAAAACACAAGTATCTAACTTGGAGCACAGAACATGAGGCCAGAGAAGCCTGAGATGTGGCCCTTTCTCTTCAGGAGCCCACGGCCCACCCGATATGGTGGCCAGAGTGTCAGAGCTCAGCGCCTCCCCTGCCCTTCCCTTGCAGGGAGCTGCTGCGCTGCGAGGCCGCGCTGGCCAGGCTGTACTGCCGCATGGCCCTGCTCAACATCTTCGCCCCCAAGCTGCCTCACCTGTTTACCCGCCTCTTCCACATCCCCGCCATCCGGGACATTACCCTGGAGCACCTGCAGCTGCTGTCCAATCAGCTCCTCGCTCCTCCCCTCCCAGGTAAACCTTGGCTTTGCCGCTGTCACCACAGACACCAGACCCAGGACAGACTAGCCGTAAGGGTGAGCCAGGCGCTGAGCAGGAGGTGTGTGTGGTGTCCTCCTTCTCCACGTGAGGAGTCCCATCACAGGACCTTTAGACTTAATGTACATAAACAACATGAAAAGATTGCTAACCTGTTAAGCATTCATTGAGCTTCCTAAACTAACCATGGATCAAGGAAAATAATATATTTATGAAATCTAGTCACTGTAGTGTTGTCACATTCTGTTTGGCGTGTAAAGAAAAGAAAATGCCCCTGCCATCAAATGCCACCCAGGAGACCTAACTGATTCATCGTAACCTCAACCAGAGCTGTTTTCGTGGGCCAGCCTGTGTGCATCGGCTCAACTTGGGGCCCTTGTGGTGTGGTGCTCCCTGGTGAACGCTGACGACTCTGCTCTCAGCCTGGTTGAAGACCAGAGGGACCCTCCCTATCTTCTGGCATGTTGGCCTCCAGCTTGTTTCCCTTGACCTCTTAGCAACTGCAATGGGAGCAGGAGTGACAGGGCAGATGGCATTCTAAGCCTAGAGGACATCTCACAGCCCTGGGGTCCCAGCTGGTGCCCTTGTGAACGACATCTCCACAGGCCGACTTTAGCATGTGGGGTCCACTGGCCCACCCCCAAGAACTTAGAGGCTCCAAAACAGACCTGAAAAACTTCCAAGTACTGTGGAAGAAGCTTTATCACAATGACTAACTTGGGTTATAAAATCCACTCTCAACTACCCTGGTGGTTCCTAAGGGTGAACCCAGGCAGCCAGTAGGTCAGGCTGTGGGAACCCCTGAATCCTCTTTTACATGCTTGATAGACCTGGGCCTCCACTCAAATTTTTATTTTAGGAAACAGTTTTGTACCTTAAGAAAGCAAACATTTAAAGACCACTGAATTCCTGAATCCCACCCTGGAGGATCTGATTGGTAACATCTATTATCCAAGACCTAAGGCCAAGCTTGGAGAAGGCAGTGGCACCCCACTGCAGTACTCTTGCCTGGAAAATCCCATGGATGGAGGAGCCTGGTGGGCTGCAGTCCATGGGGTCACTAAGAGTTGGACACAACTGAGCAACTTCACTTTCACTTTTCACTTACATGCATTGGAGAAGGAAATGGCAACCCACTCCAGTGTTCTTGCCTGGAGAATCCCAGGGACAGGGGAGCCTGGTGGGCTGCCGTCTCTGGGGTCGCACAGAGTCAGACACGACTGAAGCGACTTAGCAGCAGCTGCAGCAGCAAAGCCAAGCTAACTCATCCCAGTTTTCCAGATGGGTCGCGCCTCGTTGCTACTTAGGATCTCACAGCCCTGGGCTGCTGTGATCTTCATCACCTGTGTTTCCTTTCCCGTCCCCAGATGGCACCATCAGCTCCAGCTCCATCCTCCTGGCGCAGTCCCTGCAGCACTGTGTCCATTCCCAGAACTGTTCGGCCACAGACCTCTTCTACCAGGGCAGCTCCCAGACGGTGCGAGAGTGGCTCAACGTGGCCATCACGCGGACCCTGCACCAGGGCGAGGAGAGCCTTCTGGAGCTGACCAAACAGATCTGCTCTTTCCTGCAGGTGAAAGTCCAAAGCTCTGACATCCCTGAACTGGGATTACAGGTTCTAATTGGAAATCTTACTGGCTGGCTAAAAATGACACTTTCTTGGTCCTTCCCTGGTGGCTCATTGGTAAAGAATCTGCCTACCAATGCAGGAGACGTGGGTTTGATTCCTGATCTGGAAAGATTTCATGTGCCATGGAACAGCTCAGCTCGTGCACCACAATTACTGAGCCTGTGCTTTAGAACCCGGGAGCCACAACTAGTGAAGCCCGAGTGCCCTAGAGCCTGTGCAACAGGAGAAGCCACCACAGTGAGAAGCCCACACACCACAACTAGAGAGTAGTCCCCGCTCTCCACAACTAGAGGAAAAGCCCCCTTGGCAATAAAGACCCAACACAGCAAAAAAGAAATAATTAAAGAAAAATAGCACTAATTCCCTCAAGCCCCCACCTCACTAGCCTCCTTTTCTCTGCAGCTCCCCTACATTGTCCAATCCATGTGTCCTTCCTCCCAGAGGGCTCTTTTGTCTTCCTGATCTTGTTAAAGTGCGTGTATTATGTATTGGCTCTCCCCTGCCTGGGAGCTGGGAAGATGAAATGCCCTCTTGTGTTGAATCCCTGGTTTTCCCTGTTCAATGTCTCTGCAGACAGCACCAGAACAGTTCCCCTCCGAAGAGTTTCCAATTTCCGAGTCCAAAGTCAACATGGACGTCAATTTCCCCGGGGCAGCTTTCGTCGTCGTATCTTGCAAAGAAAGTCAGTCTGGATTCCGCAAAGAGTAAGTAACCTGACTCCAGCAGATGGTGACAGGGAGAGAAAAAGTCAGGCAGATTCTGGTGAAACTTACAGAAAAAGAAAACTCATTGCTTTTATTCTTTAATGCATACTGTATTTGAAAATGATTTAAAGTTCTTCCCTAATTTCCATGTTTTAGAAATTAGTCTGTATGAAGAATGACCTTCTAAAACGTGGTGGGGATGACATGTGTGCCCAGTTCTCACCCCCCTTCTCCCAACAAAGCGTCTGTTGATCTGACTGAACTCTGCTCAATTTCATATGTCCTCTTCAGTTCCTCTCTGTACAAGGCACCATGGGCGCGTGTGCTGGTGTACGGGCTGGGCCACAAAGTGAAGCGAAATGGCCAGCTGAACCTCATCGAGGCCGTCTGTTACCCGCGGGATGCGTCTCCGGCCAACACAGGGCTCACACCACCTCCTACCACCAACCAGTACCCTTCTGTGATCCTCTCCACAGACAAAGTCCACATCAAACTGGGTAAGTCTGTGAATTAGCTCACGGTAATAAGAACAGCTTTGAAGTCATTCTCTGCTTTCCTTCTTTGTGAAAATTGAAAGAATTTTCTACCTTGCTGTGTTCCCATTTCCCATGGGTGAAGAATAGGACTGCTCGGGGCAGTGTACTACAGAGACAGTAAATGAAAAGTTGTCCCTTTCCTGCTCAGGGAAGGCCTGGCAGATGCTGCCCAGATGACAGGGGGGATTTTGTCTCCTTTCACAAGTGTGTGCTGGGCACATGCTGTTTGAAACCCATCACTTAGCTATAACCATCTTGGCTGCCCTTCCTCAAGTTCTCATTAAAACTGAGTTCTCTCGAGTATACTATGGCTCCCTAGGGCACAGACCTCAGAGATCGTCCGCTCCCCACGTAAATGATAAACAAAAGCTAGTGGCCAGGCTGGGAGGCCCACATCTCCCTGGCATCCTTTGTTAAGTCTTTGTAGATTTGGACTGAGCTGAGGGCTCCTCCTCTGTAAATCCTGACACTGTCGCTGGCTGTCTACTTTATATACCAGGGCCAGCTGATTCTGTTTCTGAGTCAGCACACAGAGAAAGGAAAATCTACTCTCAGACTTCCACTGCATGTCCTTGGCAGGTTGGACAGAAAAAGACAGACAGGTGCTTGCTGAAGACAGTCATAAAGATGTCTGTGAACTTTCAGCCAAAATTGGGCCTTGACTTCTGCACAGCCCCAGTCCTGGGGACATTGCATCTTTAGGGAATAAAGTGAAAGAACATTTCTTAAGAGATTTGGTCAATGCTAAACAACTTTATGATCTCTTTTTTTAGGGTCTAGTTTTTTCATTGTGTTTTGCCCACATTGTTTTTGAAATTGTGTGTAAACATAGAGGGTCTCTGTCCTACTATCACTCCCTAAATAAATGTTCACCCCAAAGTACACAGCTGTCAGCATGGTTCCTCCTGATCTGGCCAGAGACCCCTGGTAGCCCAGCTTATGGGTTTTTGTTTATTTGTTTGTTGGTTTTAATGTTTTTTAGGCCACACTGTGCAGCATGTAGGATCTTAGTTCCCTGACCAGCCCTCTGCACTGGGAGCGCAGAGTCTTAACTACCAGACTGCCAGAGAAGTCCCCCTCAGCTTACGTGTGATCATTGCTTGCAGAGAGGGTGGGGATGCAGTTCAGGGTATGACGGGGTTCCAGCCTCAGAGCCTTTCTCTCTCATCATAGGCCACTTCAGTCAGATTTAGATCATAGCAGTAATGCAAGGCAGTAAAAAAGAATCAAAGCCCTGGTAGTGCATGAAGTCTGGGGACCTCCTCACTGGTCTGCTCTGTCAACCTAAGATAAGCTGATGCTCCCATGGGATTGCAGCCACACCAAGGAGCTGGTTATTTCTTTACCAAGCCAGAACCATTCCAGTGAAGCATCTCTTAAAGTCTGACTTCCTGTCTCCACTTCAGGCCATGGGGCTAGGTGGTATCTGACTGACCAGGGGATGTTTATCCTTCCCTGTCCCCTCTGTCCCGTTCTCACACCAGCAAGTGGACTCCTTGGAGCTCATCCTCCACTGCTCCTCTGCCTGCAGCGGACGTTGTCTGGCAGGTGGGGAGTGAGGTTTCTTCTCACCCCAGCACAGGAGCGGATAGGCCTTGTTTCTCTGCTCACACCTGGCAGGTCTTTCTCACAAGCTAGTTTTGATCAGGTGTTGCCAATCACAAGCTTTCCTTCTGGGTGCTTCTTCTAGGGGTATCTCCCCCACCCGGAGCCGTGCTGGTGTTACACTCCCTGCCCCTCGAGTTCCCCCTGGCGATGGCCTTCACCGAGCAGCTACTGTCCTGGAAATCAGAGGATGGCGAAGGTAGAGCTGAAGATGAGCCTGACACCATCCCGACGTCCGTCCTCCTGCAAGTGGTGGAGCTGCTCGGTGAGGCCCACCATCCCCGGGATCGGCCGGGGCAGCTGCTTTGGGGTGGCCACAGTGGCCTGGAGTAGCGATAGCTCTCACGAGCTGCTATCAAGCGGGCCTGGAGAACTGAGTGGAAGTTAGACTTCCACATCCATGATCTGCAGGGTATTGTCGTTATTTTGAAGGGTGGCATCTAACTAGGAAAACAAGATTAATTTGATCCTACTTTGCTTTAAAACACAAACATATGCCATCATTGTAACTTTGATTCTATGTTGGTGTTCACTTCCATGCCACCTTTTACCTGCAAACATGGTAACAGCTCCTGAAAGGTTAAAGAGAGATTGCATTTAGGCAAAACTCATGGAATGGTAAACTTAAAGAGTTGTGAAATTAGCCTATAAATTCACCTCAAAATTTTTCTAAATATTGAACTTTAATGATGTGTCTGCTTAAGTGGTTGGGGATAAAACATACTGATATCTGCAATTCATTTTGAAATAATCAAAATCTAGGGTGAGTCTATGGATGAATAGAGGGATGGATAGATGTGCAATAAAGCAAACACAGCAAAAGGTTAATGGTAGAACATAGGTGGTGAGCATCTAAATATTTACTGTATAAGTTGTTCGACTTTTCTGTATTTTTTCATAATATAGTGTCAAAGGGAAAACCATGCTGCAAACTCATATGCCCTGAGGGGTTCAGACAGATGATATGAGAGGAAAGTGATTTGTCACCAACCTACTTAATAACTTTATGAGAAATAAAATACTGATTTGGGAGGTCAGAGCTGTAGAACTGACTCCATGTAGTCAGGTGGCACAGGGGTTAGGGCCACCAGCCCTGGTGTCAGTCTGCCCTGTGAGAGCGTGTGACTGTAGCAGCTGTGTGAGTCCTTTGGCCCTTCGAGCCTCTGTTTCTTCATCTGTGAAATGAGGATGAAGGATGTATGTTTGTTTCATGTGGTTGCTGTGAGGGTCTACTCTGTCAGAGCAGTGCCAGGCACCTAGTAAGCTCTGTATAGGTGGTTGTTTTAAGTTGTGACTGCTTTCATTCACCTCAGGCAACTTCCTCTGGACCACAGACATGGCGGCCTGCGTGAAGGAGCTGGTTTTCCACCTCCTGGCAGAGCTCCTGCGCACGGTGCACAGCCTAGAGCAGAGGAAGCACCCAGCCGGCCTGTCCTCATCCATCGCCCTCCAGCTGAACCCCTGCCTGGCCATGCTGATGGCCCTGCAGTCGGAGCTTCACAAGCTGTACGACGAGGAGACGCAGAGCTGGGTCTCGGGCAGTGCATGCGGAGGCTCAGGAGCCACGGCGGCTGCTGACCAGGGCCGGTTCTCGACGTATTTCCACGCACTCATGGAGGGCTGCCTGGCGGTGGCCGAGGTGACCCTGCCCACCAACATGAGTGTCACCGCCAGCGGGGTGACGTCAGCGACTGCCCCAAACCTCAGCGACTCGTCCTCCTCCTCATCGTCCTCCCCAGGACAGACTCCACAGAGCCCCAGCCTCCTGTCCAAGAGGAAGAAAGTCAAGATGAAGCGGGAAAAGGCCTCCTCCTCTGGGAAGCGCCAGTCCTCACGCTCTGTGGACTCGGACCCCGCCGTGCTGAGCATCGGGGGCAGCAAGCCCGAGGACATGCTGTGGTTCCATCGTGCTCTGACGTTGCTCATCATCCTCCGCCACCTCACCAGGAAGGACCCA